>NC_140677.1:17195000-17697644 GCF_054131305.1 Coturnix japonica
GGAGATCTTTTCTCTCAGCTTCAAAAGCTTTTTCTCTCTCTACCTTCTCATCCCAAAGTTTTGCTGCGTCAGCTCTAAGACTCTCTTTCTCGTACCAGATTGAGTCTCGTTGGTACAGGAGATCTTTTCTCTCAGCTTCAAAAGCTTTTTCTCTCTCTACCTTCTCATCCCAAAGTTTTGCTGCGTCAGCTCTAAGACTCTCTTTCTCGTACCAGATTGAGTCTCGTTGGTACAGGAGATCTTTTCTCTCAGCTTCAAAAGCTTTTTCTCTCTCTACCTTCTCAGTCCAAAGTTTTTCTGCCTCAGCTCTAAGACTCTCTCTCTCAGGAATGGTATTGACTAAGGCCCAATAAGCATTAGCTAGGCCCAAAATCATTTGTGCCTCCTGAGATCTGCCTGAGCCACAACATTCCTGCCTCAAATATGCAATCAAACTCTCAGGATTCTTCAAGTGTTCAGGAGTGAAGCTCCATAACACTGAAGATGTCTGTCCTTTGAGAATCTCTTCAATTCCCTGCCACTCAGTATTCTCTGGTTCTAGGGAAGACTTCCTCCGGATGTTATAAATCCAGATACTGAGTGAGATTATTACAATAATCAACAATAAGATCAGGGAGATTAAGAGTGTGACCCACTGATCATTCAAAAACTGCATAAAGGATTCATAGAAAGAAAGAGGAGCACGCTTAAAAATCACCATTTCTGTATAATTAGTTGCATTAGTTGCTCCCTCTGGAGCTGTATACAGATACGAAGTGAGCATTGCTAACCATGCTTTCAATCCATTATACAATTGTATAGCTCCATAAGAAAAAGTGGCTAGCTTAAACATGGCCCAATATGTTCGGAGCGTCTCAAAAAAGGAACCAATGGCACACAGTCCCTGGTAAAACAAATTTAGTAGAGAAAACATCTTTTTTCCTCCAATAGAGAGAAAAAAGTAAAAGAAAACAAAGCTCAGCAGTGTTTATAAAATATACCGGAGTATTGGCAGTCCGCCTGGACTTTCAAGGTCAAGCTCGCAGGTGCAGAATCCCAAACACGAGATAGCTCCTTAACAGGGAAAAAAAAACTCGTAGCTCTGTTAAAAGCTAAAAGAGCAACAGAAGAAAACACAGAAAAAACAGCAACTCAATTTGCCCGCATCCTCCACCAAAATCTGTCACGGTTTGAACTAAAAATCCACCTGCGTCCGTGACAGGGGGCCGTAGGCCCCGGAGGGGCCCTAGGCCGAAAGGAAAAAATTAATTAGGGAAAGAAAACAGCGGCAACGATCTAAGGAGGCACACTTATTTACTAAATACTATATCGAAATACAGGATAACACAATATAATACAATATAATTGAAATTGAGCTAACGAATCAAGCAAAATAGGAGAGAGAATGAGTCCCGTAACCGAGAGGCCTACTGTGAATCTAGGCGAACGGCTGAAGGCTCCCACACACTCCCCTGAACGCCAGAACTCGAAAGACGTCAGTCTGTTCTGCGACAGAGTTAATATAGAGTCCAGGTCCCGTGACCTATCGTGTTGTTCCCTGGGAGATGTAGTCTTCTTCTGATAAGTTGCAGATTCAGTAAAATTATTCATGCTTTATATGATGTTATGATGTGGAATACTGATAGCAAAAATTACAAAATTATTAAACCATGACAACCAGTCACGGTGTTTTGCTCAGCAGGTGACATGGCCCACAGCTCCCATAACCTTGCTGTGGTCCGTCATGGTCTTCGCCTTTGCTTTCTTCCCCTGGGAGTCTGCAGAATCGACCCGGCCCCCAATGGCAAAGCGCCTCCTGCACCTTAAGTCCAGGGATTAAAATTAACCCGAGTTTGGGAGCTGGTGGACGCGTTCCTAATGCAGGCTGCTGTTCTCGGGTGGGAAAGGAGTCACAGATCATCTGCAGCACAAATCTCTGCAAGAAGTTCTGCAGAATTAAAATTCAGGTGGGGGTTATGCAGATTGCCTTATTTGAATATTGAAATCTTCTTTAGCTTTTTGATGACTGCTTTATCATTGTTTTCCATATATATGCGATGATGCTCATTTACAGCCTTCCCCAATCAGTTATACAGCAAATACCACTGCTATAAATAAAATGTCATTTGCAGGAGACAGCGTTTTGTAAGTTAAATGAGGAAGAAATATTCCCTTTGAAGAAATGTTAGCCGCGATCAATTGGTTTCTGTGCTGGGTTATTGCGAGGGCTGGGTGCAGTGGCTGCTCCCTGCTCTGCCTCCTTGGCGCTGGGCAGGGAATGCTGCTTTCTTTCTTTCTTTTTTGGGGGGGGGAGTATTTCAGGAAGGTTGTCTTAAAGAAGTTGCTCTGGCTGCTGTTTGTGTGCAGCTCCAGCAGGGCAGTGTGGATTCAAACATAAGAGTATGGAAAGGCCCTTCTGGTGGACATCTGTGTTGGTGAGATGAGCTGGGAATACCCAGCAGGGTGGCTGTGTGCGTGGAGGTGTGAACTCTGGGCTGGGCTGTGTTGGTCGCTGAGCAGGGTCTGCTGTGGGCTCCCCCTGGCCCCATTCCCCCCAGGCAGAAGGATGGTTGTCTGCTGTGTCCCAGGCAGCTCCTCGTGCTGAAGTGCCAGCAGCAATCCACCATGGGCACCGCGCCGAGCGGGGTGTGCTGTGCTAAAAGGAAGAGCAGGACTCTTACAGTAAAGAAGTTGTTACAGGAATCTTTAGATGAAACGTGTGTGCTTTCTCCTAAGGAACATGTAGTTTCTATTTGCTTGAAATGAAAGGGCACAGGGCTGGGAGAACATTCTCGTGCTCTCTTCCCACTCCAGATATATACTCACAGCGCAGCTACAAGACGGTCTGTAGCAGGATGGGCCCCTTGGCAGAGGTGAGGGTTTCGGGTGCAGGCAGGGTGCTCCGGGCTGTGCTTCCAGTGCACACACAAGGCTTTGCAAGAGCTTTTGCCAGATGCGTTTGCATGAAGGAATTTGTGATGCGCAGCCCCTGTGCAGTGCCTTGCCCACCCCTGGGAGTCCCGCGTGTCCCCTTGTCTCACGTGCCTTTGTTTTAAGATAATAGTAAACCTCAGACACCAGCTGATTTACTTTAATTCAACATCCAACTTCTGTTTGATTTCTTTTCATATTCAAGTGAGCCATCTGGCTTTAATGAACTGTAACTGTTTTTAATGCTGCCTTTAGTTGCTAACATGTGAATATTTCATGTGCTGAAAGGAGGTTTGAAATGCAGAAGTGAGGCTGAGGAGTCCGAAGTGTTTCCAAACCATCTCTGCTGCAGCAGCACTGGTGCTCCCCTCCTCGTGAGGTTCATCAGAAGATAATCTTCAGGGTGCCAGACTGTAAGCATCCGCAGTGGTGGGTGCTAATTACAAGTGCTTTCACTGCTGTGTACAGAAAACAACAGTGCTGCTTATCGAATCCTGAATAGCTGCCCAGCCTGGGCAGAATATCAATCAGCTTCAGCAGGAGCTGCCAGTGTTTGGCATCTTTTAAATAAACAGCCTCTTAATTTTGGGGATGTTTAAATGCTTCCATGGTTGGTTTTATGTTGTTGTTTTTCTTTTTTACAACAACACCAACCAGATGAGGCTGGCTTTATACTGGCTACTTCAATACTTCAATTCTAGAAGTTAAATGAGAGCTGGATTCCCTAAAATGAAAATAACTTCAGTTTCACATGAATTTGAGGGCACTTTGCCAGGACTGCACTGTTTGAAGCCAGCCGTATATCCCCAGCATGTTGTCCTGCGTGCTTCGCGGGGTGTTTGTCACAGCACTGCCATTGTTTTGTCTTAGCAGTGCCCAGGTGATGGACATCCTACAGGCCATCACCAAGAAGTGCTTTGATTAATGATTGAGTTGAGCTGTGTGCTGGGGCCACCTTGCAAGCCTGTGTGTGCTCAGAATACAAGCCTTTGCATTCTGCCACGCTCAGCATTTCAGTTACCCCCCGGAAATCCTCCACCAACCCAGATTACAGAACTTGGGGATGCTTTTTCCCCCCTTTGTTTTCTGCCCTCTGCACACTCTGATAGACCTCAGAGGGCTCTGTCAGGCAGAGCCACCTCAGGCCCTTTTCACAGAGCTGCCGCTTCAGGATGCTTCCATTTCTAGCAAGGAGGCAAATTTGCAAAGGCAAAAAACCAGCTGGTCTGAAAAATCCTAACAGCATGTTAGTCACAATCTGCTTATTTGAACGTCAATACAAACGGAACTGCAGCCTGCAGAAAGCCACTCGAAGTCTGCTGGTGTTTGTGGTGGGACGGAAAACAATCTCTTAGTCATTTGTAGCCGCCTTATGCCAGGTCCAATTAGAATCTCAGAAGCGAAATCATCATTGCACCTCCAAAGTGTTGCCATCGAGGAGAACATCCACCCATTTCTGATGCTCGTTTTGAAGTCAGATTTTGTGTTTCCATCTGCTCGGCAACTGGTGTTTCTGACGGGTTTGTCCTCACCATGGCAGGGGGTTGCTGTATTTTAAAATCCTTACAAAATAAGAAAAGGAAGCCAAGTTCCCTCTCAGAGGCTGCTCAAATCTTGGACATCCCAGCTAAACTCAGAGAAATGTCAGGCTTTGCGAATGTCTGCAGCCAATAAAGATTTTCATAACAGGATTTTTTCTGTTCTTTTCAGGATCCCTTTGTGAACGTCCTGGCTGCCGGCAGGATTTAAAGTGGAAGGCAACTCATGACCACTAAACTGTGACAGTTCTGGATTCCCTGCTTCTGGCTGCCTGGAATAACCACTGGGTTGCTGTGGAGATGAATGGAGAACAGCAGCATGATGCAGGTAGTGGGATGGCTGAGCTCAGGGGCTGAGGGTTCTCAAAACACCTGACAAGTGAGAGGGAACGTTCCTGAACACAGGGGATGCTTCACAGCGTGAGTGTCCTATGCCTCAGTCATTGTGAGTTACATTCTGACTGCAGGCCTTACATTTACCATAAGCAAGGTGTATAATTGGCTTAGAGGACAACAAAATATGTCATCTGCGTTCTGTGACCCACAGAGGTGATTATGTTTGTTAGAAACTCTGCTTTTCTCCTTTGTGATGTCAGTATGAGATGAACTTATGGAAAGTCCAGTGTTTTTAGCACTACTGTTTTGAGGCATTTGCTTATCAAAGTGGTTAGTGTTATCTTCGTGTGTCCTCGTTTGCCTTTGTGTTGTTCATAACATTTTCTCAAGGTCACACTGCTGGTTTGAAGGCACATAACTGAAGCTGTGTGGTGCCACTGTAATGTACCCTGCTTTTCTGGTGTGCCTTGCTGCCCCCTTTGATGAGCTTGGGCCACCAGCTCCCAACCTGCTGCAGAGTGGTAAATCTTGATCAACTTGCTCAGGTTGTGGTTCACCTTGAAGCACCGGCCTGCAAAGATGTCCAGGACAGCTGGGAATACACCAGCAGCTTTCTTAAACAGTTCTCAGATCATATGCTCTTATGGTGAACACCTCATGTTTGTTCAGAGGTGGCTCTGGAGCAGGCTGTAGAACTGTGTGGAAATGACAAGCTTTGCTGTGTCTCACATCACTGCCAACCCTTTTCACTGCTGAAGCTGTTTTGTGTTTAGCTTAAAGCTGCCCCTTGCATAGAGTGGCAGCAAGCCTCCTTTGGCATCTCATGCTGTGCCAGCCAGAGAAAGGCCTGTGTGGCAGCAGGGTGAACAGAACAGGGGCCCAAATCCAACCTGCTGGGGTGTGCAGCGGGTGGGTTTGCACATCAGAGAGAACAGGATTGGGAGGGGGAGCAGGGAGGTGAGCCAGGAGCTGGCTGTGAGGAGGGACAGATGTGGTGGTATGGATAGAAAATGTGAGCACACAGCTCACACTGCAGACACTCGCCTTCCTGATAGCATGAGTGTACGACTGTGGCTTGAGTGGGTTGAGCCCGTTTTGGCTTTAAATACGTCTAGAAATGAGATTTTCTTGCTCCAAGGAATCTGTTATACTGTATGAGCTGGTATTTAAGTGACTCATTTGAAGGTTCTTGATTTCAGTTGTTCAGAGCTGTGTTTCTTAAAACTACCCTGAATTCTCTGTGCTTTTGGTGCCCTTTAACACCAAAGTAAATGCCATCTAGCTTAAAAGAGAGGAGTCTTACTGCAATGCTTTTTAAAGTCTGTCTTTTTGAACCACTTGTGGTATTGCATTTTCTGTGTAGTTCTTAATTCAGTACTTTGAAGGTCTGCTTTGCCCAGGATTGTCAGTCTGTTCCTAAATATTTGTTGGAACAAATACAGATCTTACTCCGTACTCCCCTCTCTGAGATGTGTAAACAGTTGGTGCTTAACCAGAGCACTCAAGGTCTCACTTTTTCAGACCAAATCCAACTTAAAGTGCTCCTCACATACAAGACAAGGGGAAACTGTGCTGTCCATCTGTTGTGAAATGCGTAACTGAAGTCCATTGCACACCTGTGTGGTCAGTCACTTGGAAATGAAGGCATCTATATCCCCATGCTTGAGCTGACAGGTTGCTGAAGGTGTTTGGCTTCTCTTCCAGATGCTGGTTCTGGTGTGGAAGACATGGAATTCAGTTGGGATGAGTATCTAGAAGACACAGGAGCAGTTGCAGCCCCTCATGGGTCTTTCAAACATGTGAGTAAGGGAATGTCTTTACTTACTGTCTCCTACATCACTTTTTTATATGCTGAATGTTTGAAGTTTCTTTGAGTGAATTGTTGTACTGAAATCTGAAAGGTTCACTAAAATTACGCTTCTTAGAGGAATGGGAAATGTTGCTGAGATTCTTTCATACGCTGTAACTGTAAGTTGTTCGTTCAGTGTAGGCTTTCAGGTCTCTCATTTCTGGAGGGGAGAGACCTTACATTTGCCTTGGGTTTTATTGGTTTACCAAGGCTGTAGCAAGGGCAAGCAGAGGTGCTGAGGAATGGTATGAAAGTAGAGCAGGGGCATTTTGTAGCAGGACTGCCATTTGCCTGCCTCTCTGGTCTGCTTTACCTTGTTTGATAGCCCTTATAGAAGCCTGCCCTTACTGCTTACAAATAATTGTCACACCAGCCCACCAGCCTTACTATAACTGTCAAGGGAATTAACACGATGACTGTATTTCAGCCACCAGTAGGAAACGCACTCAGAATGACTCTGCCCCCCCTGCCTGCTGCGCTGTGCCAGCCTGGCTGTGCCGAACAGGAGCTACCACCAGTGTCTCTGTGGGCAACAGGAATATGAGGGCTGCTCCAAAAGTAATGCCTCCTATTTTATTGTGTTGGCCCATGACCTCAGAGGCAGGTGTTGGAGGGATGGCAGCAGGGTTGAATCTTTCTGCCTATTTTCTGTGTCATTTTGTCAAAGCAGCAGAGTTCTCTTAGGATCTGTCTCATCTCCTACATCTTGCTGCTCAGAGAAATTCAACAGCGTGAGACCCTGTGCACAAAGTTTCTGCTGTCCATTATAGGGTACCTGTATAGAAAAGGTGGAGGAGGACGAGCTCAGTGCCTCATGGTGGGCAGTGGCAGCCTGTATGGTGAAGCCCCGTGTGTGTCCGTGTGACTGCAGGATGTGGTGCAGGAGAGGCTCTCAGTGTGGAGCACTGCAGGCCCAGTGCCAGAGCCCCATCCCTCCAGCTGGGGCCTCTTTCATGCTTGGTGCTTCCCTTGGAGAGGGACACGTTTCTATTATCTAGTGCCAGGAGAGCTGGGAGGGAGCAACCTTTGTACTTTTAAGAAAGCAGAGTGAAAAAAAACTAAGCTGAAGAATAATGCTGGCACAAGAAAAATGGGCCGGTATTGACTTGAACTATGTTTTGTATGGAAGCTTAAGGTTTTGTTTGGTTCTTTTGAAACTGTGACCATTCTCCTCTATAATCAGTGGATGAGAAATACCTCACCCGCAGCACAGGAGAGCACACAAAGCAGCTTATAACCCATGATGACACAGCCTGTGTTAGCAAAGCACTAGTTGTGCCAATGGGAGCTTGTATCAATTTTGAATGTTTTGCTCTTACTATGAGCAAAAGGCTTTGGAAAATGTAATCTATTCTCTCAAGTTAAACATGTTCTAATGTTTGATTTGTTCGCATTTTACAATTTAAACAGTGTTAAGATCCAGGGCACTGTTTTTGTGCATGGTCTAGCAGGAAGCAGAGCTTAGCAAATACATGGAGTCGTTCTGATGCCAGTGCTGCCATCCTACCTGAAGTGCACTTTCTTTAGGACCACTTAATGTCCTTCATTCCTTTCTTTAACTTGTATGTGTGTACAAATGTTAGTCAGTCGTGTTATGTTGCCCAGCTGCCAGGAGGGGGTGCTCACTTCTTGGGCTCTGCTTTGTCTGCTGGGATCATGGGTGAAACCACCTGAAAAATGCACCTGACTTTGGGGAAAGCTCCATCTGCTGCTGCTGGTTTCCTGCAGTGCAGTTCATGAGGCTTTGCTGGAGGCTCAGCTGCAGAGAGCTGCATCAGCTGCTCTGTTCTCAGGCTTTGCATCACTGTGGCTTTTGTCTTGGGGTCAGAATGCAAGATAAATGATAAAAATCTCTTCAGTGAGGCAGTTACCTTTGTGAACAAGCTGCCTCTGAAACACCACTTCAAGCAGTCTGCAGGTATTGTGTTAATATCCACGTGGTGTATATTAACCTCGAAGGCATAAACAGTTAACAGCAGCCTCACATGCTTTTCTTTCTGCTGTGGTTTTCTTAGTTTTATTTTTAGCAAAGCAGTATGTGCTGGATGATGAGCCTATAACAGCTATGGCAGTTACTGGGCTGTCAGCGCAGAACTGGTAATAAATAACCCAAAGAACATCGACCACATCTGCATCAAACTGAGAGCTTTCCTCGCAGTTGACTCAAAGAGGAATTGGAATTTGGGGCTGCTGAAGAGCAAGAGCACGGTTAGATTCGGCTGAGGACAGGGGATCAGTGTCAGACTTTCAGCTAAGACTGAGGCTGTAGAACTGGAAGTGGCCTGGGAACTCGCTGCAGTGGGAGCAGGGCAGGGCCCTTCTGTCCTTTCAGGAGTGTCTGAGCTTGCAAAAGCTGGCAATGTGAGAAAGTCAGTGTCTTGACTTTCCTTTTCAAGTTCCCATTTCAGTATCTGAGTGCTGGGCAGTTGGATTCCTCACCTGCGCACAAGGAATGAAGTGTGTATGCTGTGTAGCACTTAGCTGTTGCCAAGACATAAACTCACTGGAAAATCACTGAGGTTGTTGTTAACCTATACATTTACGTAACAGCATCGCACACATTAAGATTGTCAGACAGAGACACTGAATGTCCTCATTCTGCAGTTTGTGCAGGCTCGTGCCTTCTTAAACAAGCAGGGTAGCAGTGGCAGTGCTGTCATTAACTAAAGCACATGGATGTATTTTAAGTAGGCTCTTAGCACAAAGAAGTTGAAAGAAACAGTTCAAGGCAAGAAGCCTGTGTGGGTGAGTTTGACCTTTGTTTTGTCTAGCTTAGCAGACGAGCTGTGAGCTATGAAGCCTTTCAGCAGTGGGTGAGGTGCTGTCCAGGGCAGGGAGATGCCTTGCACGGTGTTTGTCAAAGGCTGGAAAGATCCTCTGAAATGCAGAGGAGGTTCCATTAACGCAGACTGGGTGTTCAGTCTGGTTTGGGTCACACGGCGTGATGAGGTGGTTTCTCCGGAGAGGCCGACTGGCCTTTGACCTGAGGATCTTTGCTGCTGGACACATTGAATTGTTCTCTCCCTTGTTGCACGAAGGTCTGGGAGGTGCTCAGATGTGATGACCTTTCTCTGCAGGTGGATACGACTTTGCAGAATGGTTTTGCGCCTGGCATGAAGTTAGAGGTTGCTGTCAAGTCTGACCCGAACACCTACTGGGTGGCGACCATCATTACTACCTGCGGGCAGCTGCTCCTGCTGCGCTACGACGGTTACGGGGAGGATCGCAAGGCTGACTTCTGGTGTGATATCATGACAGCTGACTTGCACCCCGTCGGCTGGTGTGAGCAGAACAAGAAGGTTCTCAAAGTGCCTGAAGGTAATGCCTCGTGTGCAGAAGAGGGAGGTGCATAAAAAAAGTATTCTTTTGTCCTTTATAAGCCTTGCCTCCATAGTGGCTGTTATGAGGGGAATGTGGTTTTGCGCTGACGATGAAGTGAGGTTATCTGTCATGCTTTGTGTGACATGACTGTCAGTAGGATGGTACTCTTCCAGAGGAGAGAGCTGCTATCTTGATTTCAGGAGTGGACTTAGATTTACTCAGAGGCTCGTGGTTCATTTGAACCCACTGAATCCTATTTCTTCTGTTTATTTTTTCACAAGGTATCAGAGACAAGATACCTGACCAGGAGGAGTTCCTTCAGCGAGTGCTGGAAGGAGCATGCAGTGCCCCTGCTAACCTGCTGGAGGGGGTAAGTGTTTGAATATGCTACAGCTTGGCTTCAGTGGGCTTTTTTCCCCTTGTTACTAAAGGGGCTTTATTCAGATTCAGATAAGTTGGAGAAGCAGCGTAGGATGCTGCTGAACTTAAAATTCCACTTCCTAGCATTTCCTGTTTACGGCATGTTGTTTCGATAGCGTTGTGCTAGAATATCTTTTTCACTGCAGGTTTGGGCTGTCTGACCCATTTGTAAGCCCTGCCATAAGAAAGACTTTGTCAAATTTCCCTAGGTTTCAGTCTTCCTCCTACTCTAGTCCTTCATACAGCTCTGAGGAAATGATGCTTTATTTCTCAGGCATTCAGACTGTTGGAAGGGCAGGATTTTTTAAGTTCTGTTGTAATGATTTACTTTATATTCTTGTTCTTTTTCTGTAGCTTCACAGAGGGAAAAACCCATTGGATCTCATTGCACCAGGCTCCCGGCTGGAACTGCAGAACTCCCGGGATGCCCTGGAGGCCTGGATTGTCAGTGTGGTAGAAAATGTTGGTGGGAGACTCAAGTTGCGATACGAAGGGCTGGAGGATTCTGACACCTTTGACCAGTGGATATTCTACTTGGACCCTTTCCTTCATCAAGTGGGATGGGCAGCTCAAAACGGATATAACCTGCAGCCACCTTTAGGTACTTCAAAACTTACATCTTTTACATGTGAGAAAGATTGAGGAATACTCCTGCCACTTTGGTGCTCTAAATCTACATTCTGGATGTGTACGGTGGTCAAATAATCGTTATATCATCAGTCAATTACTGTTCCTAATGAAAAACTAAGTGGAAACAGCAGCTAATTGTCCTACAAGACTTTTCACCCACTCATTTAAATGTTGCTGAATGGTTTTACCTGTTAAAACTTTATATCTGTGCAAAGGGAAGGTTTGAGGAATGGGCCTCCACAGTTGTTTTCGGTTTGTATTCCTGTATGCGAAGGAAAAGCAATCTGTTGCTGAAGTAAGTACTGCTCAGTGGGTGCTTTCACAGCTGGGACTTAGAGTCTAGGAGGAGACCTAAGGCTCCCTCTAAAGAGGTCTGACATGGTATGAAAATGTCCTTAAAAATGAGTGCCCAGAGAATGACAGTGTGGAAGAGGGGATGGAGGATTGCTCATAAGGGAAACGAGGGAAAAATCGTGCCAACTAAACCCAGACTGTTTAAATTGAAGTGACTGCACGCTCATGGCTGATCAATGTCTGCTGAAATGGGGGTAGTGAACAGATTCCACATCACTGACAGGAACCAGATGAGGGGATTTCACAGCACTGTTCGAGTGAATCATGTTTCTTAAAACCACGAGGTTTGGATTTCAGTCTAATTATTAAACTCGTTTCCTTTTTACGTCTGTCCTCACAGACTTGACTACAGGGATCCTTTGTGCATGGTAGTGGTAAAAGCCGTTCCCCTGCTATCGGGGAGGTGTGGGGTCTGCAATTACTGAAGGAGTAAAAGGTTCAGCTGGGACTCTCAGATACCTGGTTTGACTTTTGGGTGATCCTGTGTGAAGACAGGAATTGGAACTGAAGTTACTCGTGGGTCCCTTCCAGCTCAATGATCTGTCCAGACATCTCCTTTAAGCCCAGAACAAACTAATATTACCCAGTTTTCTGGTCATGCAGCAGTTTTCCTCAGGGTTAATGTGACAGGGTTAAAGTTCTCTAAGAAAGACAAGGCTGGGCACACAGAGGTGCCACAATGTTGTTTGACTACAGTCCCTTTGTGTAACATACCCTCACCAAGCAGTAAGTTTGTAAGAATGAAGGTGTCTGCACAGGTTCTGAGCAGAGATGAATGTAACACTCAAGAAACACAAACCAAACTTCTGGCATCACTGCATCCATTTTCTGAGGGAAAAGAAGGAAGATGGTCCCTTCAAATGCTATTTCCCATTCTTTTTGCTTCAGCCATTAGGGCTCTGAAAAGTGAGGAGGATTGGCAAGAAATCGTGAAGAAGGTAAAAGAGGAGGAAGAGGAGTCATCAGTTCCTACAGATCTCTTTAAGGTAAAGACCCAATATGTGAAACATAATGCTGTGAATGGTGCCAGAAAAATGCTGTATTCCTAAGAAATGATTCAGGGTCGTCAGTCGCTGCTCAGCATTTCTTCTGTATTTTGGATGGGCTTTTTTCTGATTTTTGTTTGGTTTTGCTTTGTTTAAACTTTTCCCTCCTCTCATTGCAAATGAAGGGGAGTAAATAAAGTCATACTATGATCCTGTTCTTGGGGAGTTAGACAGCGCTCCCATGGCAATGATGTGAGCCTTACCTGTCATGCTGAAAAAAGTCCTGCTTCTGATCTCCTGATCTGATCACACTCCTCAATATTTGAGTACACTGGGAAGTTTAACATGTAGCACCTAAACTGTAACCTGGTGAAGTTCTATAGGCTGTATAATGGATGCTGGTTCTCTGACAGATAACTTTCTTCAGATGAACCAACAAAAAGTTAGGTTGTCTACTTCAGTTGAATTACATAAAGTTGGTCTTTTCTACTGGAGAAAGGCAGGCACTGACTCTGATAGTTGATCTTCCAGGATAAACCTGTGATTGGAGTGCATTCATTCTCTGAAGGCATGAAGTTAGAAGCTGTGGACCCAGCGGCTCCCTTTGCAATCTCTCCTGCCACGGTTCTCAAGGTACTGGGTTCTCTAAATTCTTGCTGAGCTTCAGTTCAGTTGCTCTTTGTGTTCTTCAGTGATCTGGAAATTCTCATTAGCTGATTATCTTAAAATCTTGAACTGGATTTCTAATTAAGTATTTGATGTAGTAAGTGTAAGTATAAATTACCAAAGGACGGGAAAATTCCATAAATAGAGAAGCTGAAAAGATCCAATGGCTGAAATTGTCAAACTTGGGTTTTTAAAACAAGAAATGATCCTTCATAATCCGAGTGTCTGATTGAAGGCAGGTTTCTGGTTTGGTTTGGTTTTTGCAGAAGTTGATGTTCTTCCTTTGTGTAAGCTTCTGTACTATTTACAAGACCCTACTTTGCTTTTGGCTGAAAACAGGTGTACAATGAAAAATATTTCATGATAGAAATTGATGACTTGAGGCCAGAGCGTGCGACCAGCCAGTCTTACATCTGCCATGTCAACAGTGCTGGGATTTTCCCGGCGCAGTGGAGTCTGAAGAACGGCGTTCATCTCAGCCCCCCACCAGGTATGTGTGTGCAGGCTTCTCATGCTCACTCAGCTTTGAAGTAGGTTGATGGTCCCTAGAGTGCTGAGTTCGGGACAGCGCTTCTGCAAAAGAGTCACCTGTAGTAGGAGAAGCAAAGAAAAGGAAATGTTCTGAGAAACAGAACCTGAAGTTGCCTGGATTTGTGCCTGGATTTGAGAAGATGGCTGTGGATAGGAATCCTCTTGGAAATTGTGTTCCAGAGCTAAAAGCAACACTAATTTCAGTGTTCACGTGATATCAGAAGTCTATGGTCCATGCACTGGGTTTGTGCTTCTGCTAAGAGCAGAACATTGTTAGTCAGTGTCTTAAAGTGTTTTCAGAGCATCTTATCACTTAGAAGTTAATGTTTCTTGGTTTGTTTTTTTTCCTTGGGACCTATCAGGCAAGGTGGCAGATTGCTGAAATGTTGCTTCAGAATGGAGGGGAAATGGGGGGTAATCCTCAGTTACTGAATTATTTACACATCGTGCAGTATCCTTCTCCACCCCTTCAGTTCAGAGGAGCGAAGAATTTAGGGTTAAACTGACCCTTTTCTGTATTCTTTGCTTAGGTTATCCTGGGCAGGACTTTGACTGGGCAGACTACCTCAAACAATGTGGTGCTGAGGCAGCTCCCCAGAGCTGCTTCCCTTCGGTAAGGTTCTCTTGCAGAAAGGCGTCTTTTCTATTAGGTAAATAATATGTTTGATTCCAGCTGAAGAAACGTTTTGCACGTTTTTGACTTAAGTTGCCTGTGATGACTGGTGAAAGGAAAGTTAAGAGAGTGCAGGTGGGGGTTCAGGTTGGGATTAGCACCCACTCCTAGTCTGTAGGAATTTCTGAATAAATGTGGAATAAAAGAATATAAAATGGACAGAAAGCTTCCATTGCTGCCTGCTGGGACCCGTTTGGATGAGGCAGGAATGTTGTCTGCATACCTAAAACCAGTTTCCAGGCTAAAACAATCGAATAGAAATCCTTGTCAGGCTGTTTGTGAGACTTGGCAGCCAGCAGCAGGGAGTCCCTGCTGTCATGGAGTGCACTGACTCCTTACAGTGAGTCTCAGCCTCCCTATTTTGAGTACAAACGTGCTTTTCTTGGCCTGTCTATAAAGTCTTTCTTCTAAATTAATGTGCTAATTACTGAATTCTCCTCTGTCTGTGTGAATATCATTGTGTGATACTCGGACAGTGAGGGTTTGTGTGTTACTGCTACTCATAGATATTCATATCATACACTGGATATATGGATGGTGCTGTACTGAAGCATTCTTGTTCCTAGTTAACTTCTGACCATGGATTTAAGGAGAATATGAAACTTGAGGCTGTGAACCCAGTTGATCCTGAGGAAGTCTGCATTGCTACAGTCACCAAGTTGAAAGATTCCTACCTCTGGCTTCAGCTGGAGGGTAAGTCTGAGTGTGTGTTTGTTTTCATAGATGAGTGATTTCCATTTAAAACCAAGCTTTGACTCAGAGTTTTAAAGAAAACTTTGAGAGACCCTTTATCAAGATAGGCCTATATCAGACACTCTGCATTATAATCCCAGTTCTTGGTTGGAAGCACATCAGCATACATTTACTGTGCACTGTGCATCTCTGCTGGACTGTGGATGGAAGTTCCATCTCCAGCTCTAGGTAGAAATAAATGACATCAGGAAAGAAACTGGGCAGTAGAGGAGGAGAGTAGCTGATACTGTGTGCCATGTACACTGTAAGTTAAAGAAGGAGCTTCTCTGGCAACACGCAACAAGCAGTAACTAAATGAACCTTGGGATTTTTATGGGTTGTTTCAGTTTTTGCTTCTCTTAACTGAACAGGCTCCAAGAAGCCCATCCCTGACTGCATAGTGAGTGTGGAATCGATGAATATATTCCCAGTGGGCTGGTGTGAGACGAATGGATACCAGCTCAGACCTCCTCGCAAAGCAATAGGTATCAGTTGTGTTCCATTTGCAGTGGCTGTGATTTAATAAAGATGGTGAGACCTTCAGGAGCGAGTTAGTGCACAGACAGGTCTGGCATCCCTGAATTTGGAAACTTCCACTGTGTACAGAGAATCTGTGCCTTGTGCAAGTGCTCCCTGCCTGTGTGGTCCAGCTGTGAGAAATACGTGAGTGGAGCTGGAATCCATACAATAATTCCAAAACAGACAGTGTTATTCTGTGACCCTCACAAGCTGTAAGAGAGCATGAAAACAGAGCATTAACCACAGCAAAGAAATCATACGTAAGCATGCGTGCATGCACACACATGATATGCAGACATGTCTGTATGAGCTGTTCTTGCCACATGTCTGAGTCTGCACAACCCAAGTATAAAATCAGTATCAAACAAAATTAATGCCTTAGTAAGAGACAGTGTTGAGTAGGTGGACATTTGGGAGTTTAGTTGAGGAGGACTGGCTACGCCAGCTGGTCATGATCCCTTAATGGTAGAACATTGGAAAGTAAATTCTGTCTGTTCTAATGACTCTGGTAATGTAAGAGTGCAGGATAGACTTAAACATAAAAACAACAAGGCCTTCTTAGCAGTTCTGGAGAGCAGAACTTAAAAATAGCACATAACTTCAAGGAAAAGTATCTAATAAATCTACTGTAATGGAAATATTTGCTTTGTGGAATTTATTTTCTTCTCCTTTCTTTCAGTAAATAGGCAGAAAAAGATTGCAGTAATTCAACCAGAGAAACAGTAAGTAACAGTGTTGGGTCAGTTTGTGTTTAGTTTTGTTTTCTTCTAGTTGGTAAATGAGATTGTCTGAGGAAGGCTGACGCTACGCTGGGGGCAGAGGGATTCCACTGTTTGCTTATTGTAACGCTGTGGTTGCTGGTGATGTTGGAAGAGGCCTCTTCCACTGCTCTACTTGGATATCGAGAGTGTGAACTTCACTTTTTTACAACGCTAGCACAGCTCAACTGAGTTACTGAATAGATGAAGTCACTGAAGATCTGGGCTTGAAATTATTGATCTGTCATTTTTAGAAGGTGGCGGTATCTGTGAGTTTGGGGATGCATTTAATTAAAACCAGCCTAATCTTAACAACATGAACTGAAAACTGTGTGTGCTTGAAGCTTTCCTAATGGTAATTAAGAAGATAGCTAGAATGCTTTTGGTTGTATTCCCTTCTCAAATAATACAGTTTCTGTAATGTAAACTGTATGAGTGAAGTTAAGGGGAGAAGAAAATGTAAACTACGTCTGCTTGCTTTATGCAATGCGACTATCAGCGCATCTGCCCATGTTCCAAGGAAGAGGCAATCACTACTAGCTGTAGCAGTGCAGCAGTCCTTGCCAAATTGAAATCAGTGGGCTTTGTATGTTTAATGAAAGGAAATGTCGAGGTGAGGAATATATCAGATGGGGGATGTGTGAGAAGCAGATGAATACAGCTACAGCAGGAAATACTTTGTTTTTTAGTGGATGCGTTTCAGCAGCAGAGCGCTGCCATCCTCACCATCCGTCCCTGCTGCAAACACCTTCCTTTCCATTTCAGGATTTTGTCTTCAAGGGCAGTTCATGATGGACTGAAGAACCAGGAGCTGAACTCTGCAGATTCAGGTACTGACTGCGGAGGGCAGGCTAACAAAAATAAAACCCAACAGTCTCTGTCAGGACAGCCCAAAGAGGAGGAAAGGGTTTGAAGGTTTTCATCCTTGACTGCTGGACATCAGAAAAGAATGAAATGGACAAAACCATCCAATTAGTTCTGTGTCCTGCAATTGAAATGTGCACTAAACCTGGAAGTGAGATGTTTTACAGGAGAGCTTCCCTCTGCAGCAGTGTGTGGAGCCAGATGTCTGCTGTCACCCACACGGATTATTTTTGTATTGTCACCTGCTACGTTCAGTAATGTTGGGAAAATCCTACCAGGCCTGATAAATGTGTACATGTACACTCCACTTAGGTTGTAGCTTTGAAAACCACATTTCTCTGCTTTTTATGATGACTTTGTCATCATAATAAACAAAGGCAATTCAAACGGTAAATTGTGTTGTGTGCCAGATGGTGAAATCTAATAATTTTCTAAACTGTTGCAAATGAATGTGATGAATAAGTGCATCTGCTGGTGAAACAGTCATGCAGATCTATTTGTTTGGCAACAAAATGCCTCTTCTGCTGTTTTCTGTGTAGTGAAATGAACATCTAAAGCTGCACCAAATGCAGCTCTGTTGAAATGATCTGTGCTTGCTTAGCATTTTAATTGGTTTTTAATAGAGTCATAATGTAAATTTGACTCCATTTATTTGTTTTCCAGTTTAAGATCTTTCAGTGATAGTGTTGCTCAATCAAAAACGCTACAACGTTCCTAAAACAATTTTTATCTATCTAAGTATCTTACAATACACAGTACCCAGAACTTCAGTTTTGCACAGCATTGGAGCACTCAGCAGGCCAACCAAACCCAATGTCACTTCATTGGAGGTCCCTCCATCAGTTGATACATCTTTTATTTGATGGAGTGACTGTAAAAATGGAAAGCAACCGGTAGCACAGCTCAGAATGAAAAGTGGAGAACAGCCTTGCCAGCTTCAGTGGTGGCAGAAGTCCTGGGGACAGATAATTACTTGACTGGACTAATTGTAATTACCGTGTTAGGATATATGCTGTGCTGCCACACAGTTGTGGTTGCCTTTCTGCCTGTACTCATGGATGAGATACTATAACACATCAGGCCAGCTGCAACAAATGCTTCTTTTCCAATACATGACAGGCTTTATTTCCAGCTGTTCATCATTTCACTGCCATGCATGTGAAGGATGAAAAATACTTTGAGCAACATGAATGACTGGTGCTGGGATTGCAGATATGACACCTGAACTTGCCCAAATTCAGCTCATTCAAGAACACTCAAATGTTCTTTACTTTTTTTTTTTTTTCCCGGCAAGCAAAATATTAAACATTACAAAGAAATAATTCTTTGTTAGGGAGATTGTGCCATGTGAGTTACATCTTTGCTTTCTCACTTCTCAGTGGTAATTAATGGGAAGTATTGCTGCCCAAAGATCTACTTCAACCACCGGTGCTTCTCGGGGCCTTACCTGAACAAGGGCAGGATTGCAGAACTTCCTCAGTCCGTGGGACCTGGGAACTGTGTTCTTGTTCTGAAAGAGGTGAGGTGCACCTGCAGCACATCATGAACGCGAGTGCCTCTGTAACTATAGATGGATAATTAATATGTTTAAGGAGTTCATAAGCTTCTGATGAGCAAATAGGCTTTTTTTTTAATTGAAAGACATCTAAATTGTGAATTGTTTCATGAATATTTGCGAAGTGGAAAACCCTCCCATGTATCTGAATCAAAGGCAGCCATCAACTGCTAACTCCTAGTAACCTGTGATTACCACCAGAGGAGCTTCAGATTCTGGAGTAAGATTTTGTAGCAAGCAGTCGGCTGGCAGGCAGCAAAGCCCTGCAGCATTTGTAGGCATAGCTTCACGTGCTGAACGAGTCTCTACGATGGAAACTCAGATTTACACAAAATTGTACAAGTTTTGCAGTATTCAGCCCTGCAATTTAGTGACGTGTAATTCAAAGGCAGTGACTGGGAAGTTGTTAGATACACTTGTGACTCTGCAGACAGACTCTGAAGGTTTGACAAGGTCTAAAGTGTTGACTGCTCTTGGTTTTCATTTTGGCCATATCTGTAATCCTGCTGTGAATGAGGTCTTTGATGCTGGATAATTCAGAAGAATAGAAGTGATCTCCTATTCTAGCCTAGCACTTTAAAAAGATTTATCATACAAAGAGCCTGAACATAGTTTCTCCTCTTCTTCCCTACTATAGGTTCTCACTTTATTGATCAATGCAGCGTACAAACCCAGCCGTGTCCTGCGAGAGCTGCAACTGGATGAAGAAGCTGCGTGGCATGGGCATGGAGAGACCCTAAAAGCCAAGTAAAGTCTTGTCCCATTCCCTACTCAATTGATCCTAGTAACAGCGTTCTGTGCAGTCAGTGCTTTAACTTCTATGCTCTAAGCCTCTGATCATCTTCATGGTCCTCCTCTGGACATGCTCTAAGAGCTCCACATTTTTCCCTAGGCCCGGACACAGTACTCCAGATGGGGTCTCAGGATGTCAGAGCAGAGAGGGACAATCCCCTTCCTGCCCATTGTCACCCTTATTTGATGCAGCCTGGCATACTGCTGGCCTTTGAACTGGAAGTGCACACTGATGGCGCTTTTGTCTAGCAGGACACCCGAGTCCTTCTGCATAGGGCTGCTCTCAATGCATTCTTCTCTTTGTGCACATATCTGGCACTGCCCCAACCCAAATGAAACACCTTGCACTTGGCTTTGTTGAATCCTATTGGGTAAGCCCACTTTCCAAGCCCGTGCAGGTCCCTCTGAACAGCATCCCTTTCTTCTGACGTACCAACTGCACCGCTCAGCTTGGTCTTGTCTGCAAACTTGCTGAGGGTGCACTCGATCTCAGAGATGAGAAAATTGCTTACAGCATGTAGAGATGCTGGCAGACTACATTTCCAAAGCTTTATAAAGTCCATTGTGAATGGCTGTCAAAGTGCATCAGAATTTAATGTTCTGCAATGTGCCAAATGTGCTCTCTGTTGGCATGTAAGCAGCTATTGGTGTGGCACTGGTTCAGCACAGCAAATCCACTGGCAGACCGGCACATGAAGCTTAAGCTACTTAATAGACCTGAAGATAAATGTCACTAATTGAAAGCAAAAGTACATACCACCTAAAAAGCTTACCAGGCTTCCATGGCATTTCCACATAGATTTCTCAGTGGGAGATGATTTCTCTGAAATTAGGTTGTAGCAGCACTCTGAAATGGGCTGGCGTGGAAGACTTTCTACAGTAGCCTAAAAAAAGTGCTCCCTAGTTTTCCTGTTGAGTCTTTTGGGTTTGAGTTTTTTGCTAGTGTGTGGCTAGGACAAAAACGGTGATCCCATTTGTATAGATCCAGGTATTCTCTTACAGTCCAGCAGTAGCCTTGTAATTAAGTCTCCATATTTGCATACTAAAGAGTAGATTTTCCCAGTGTGCAGCAGCACAGGCTTTACTGTGTGGTTTTGAAGATGTCAGTAATAATTTTGCTGGATCGATTTTTGTGTGTAAAAGGGCATTTTTCCATATACTGAAGGATTACTTTGTATTTGGCTTTGGAGAATAGGAAGAGCATTTAAAAGTTAATGCAAATAAAAGATGTGGCTGAAATAGAAAAAAAATCTTTTGATTTGTTCCACTGAAGCTGCTGAGTGCTTCTTTTGTCACCGTGGTGAGAGCGAGGATGTCTGCAGTATGATGATATAACGCTCCTTTTCAGGGTATCACCTAGATACTTGTAGGCCTTAGACATCCCTACAACATATCTGCATTTGCCACTAGCTGGACTGGGAGCAGGAATGCTGTGTGAGATGGCAGATAACGCACTGTGCTGCTCAGCTGCTCTGTCAGTGTTGCTGCAAGGCTGATAAGGAAAAAGGAATTGATATTTCTTACTTGGAAGTCAAATAAGAGCAATGTGTGGAGTTATGGCAAGTGACTGTCCTGATGGAAATGTTCAGCAGTTAGATGAAAGCTGACTGGAAATGCAGCAGTAGTTCATGTTTGCCATGGTTTGCACATAGAATGGCTCACTAGAAGCTATTTGCTGTTACCTGTTATTAGCCTGTTTGGCAGAATTCGAGCATGAATTAGAATGCTCAGTCTTGGGTTTTGGGGATCATCTGTCCACCCCACGGTCCGGTCCCATGAAAGAACCCTGTGAACAAAGAAAACGCGCTGTCTGGTCTCTCATATAGTCTCCTCAGAGGATATTTCAGGATTCCTGAATTCTGACCACATCTTCAATGTTAGGTACAAAGGGAAGAGCTACCGTGCGACTGTGGAAGTTGTGAGGACAGCAGACCGGGTGGCAGATTTCTGCAGGAAAACGTGCATCAAACTGGAATGTTGTCCAAACCTCTTTGGTCCTCAGATGGTGTTGGACAAGTGCTCAGAGAACTGCTCCGTCCTGACAAAGACTAAATACAGTGAGTAGGCCGTGGCTGTCAAACTGAGGTGGGGCTGTTAAGTAGGGGTGCCGTTTTTGTTTTTGCTCTGGCTTTGGCTTCAAAAGGAATCCAAAGTACATTGCTCTGCTTACAGAAGGAAAAGCTCGAGCGCTGCGCTCACTGGCCTGCAAAATATCCGTGCACCAATGTGTGGGGCAGGAAAAATTAACTTTACATTAAATGGTAAAACTGGATGAACTTACTGTGAGCTTAAAGTTTTATCTCCTTAAGGCAACTTCTGGGACAAGAAGTGGCTGTAATACTGTAATTTCAGTGGCATTGTAATTGCTTTTACCATTCTGTTGTGCAACGCAATAAAATACTTTCAAGCCCTCTTCTTAGCTTTTAGGTTTTTTAGGTTCTTAGCCATGTGGCACTGTGAGAACAAACAGTGCATTGAGGCCATGGTCAAAAACTGCACAAACATCACAAGAGGCATCCGACAGTGGATGAAGTCTGTAGCTGGTGACTTTTTTTTTTTATTAAAATGTGACCATCTGGGATTTCTCAAAGTTAAAGAAGTAAATCTCCTGTTACTGGGCAAATATCATGTATTAGTAATTCTTCTTCCCTAAACCAAATTGAAGAGGAAAATATAGATATGCTCATTCAGAAGTTTTGCAGAATTGGGATTTCTGCTGGGAAATGTCCTGCTACTGGTTTTCCAGTCCTGATGATGGACAAACATAACTAGTGACATTGAAGGTGCATTTCAACATGATGCTCCTTTCTTCTGTCCTGGTAGCACACTATTATGGAAAGCGGAAAAACAAGCGGATAGGTAGGCCGCCGGGTGGCCACAGTAACTTGGAAGTAGCCATGAAGAAACCAAATAAAAGACGGAAGAAACGAAAACATTTTTTTGTTCATAAGAAAAAACGTTCTTCTACTTCAGTGGATAACACTCCAGCTGGATCTCCCCAGGTATGAGACTGACGACAGCTTTAACAGATACGGTATGTGATCGTGGACCAGCTTCATTTGAAACAAGAAACTGTTAGTTCCTTATAACTTCAGGTTACAACTGACAAGCGGGTGACTATTGTAGCGTTCTCCTAATCTTCCCATGTTTTATTTAGTTGCTGTGTTCTTTTCCCACCATCCAGGGCAGTGGAGGAGAAGAGGAAGATGACCAGGATGAGGTAGATGAAGAATCTCTGACCGAGGATAGCGCGTCCGAGCAGCAAGATGAATTGCTTGAGGAATCAGAAGTATCAGAGAAAAAATCACGGTCATCCTCTCCTGCACAGAGCGAGCTGTCTCATTCTCTGACTCAGGACCGGGACAAGAGGAAGAGGAAGCTTAGGACCTTTTCTTTTTCTGATGATGAAAATAAGCCTCCTTCACCAAAGGTAATTCTGAACACAGAGTTGTGGCCTTGCTGAGTGCTGGGGAAGCACAAACATCTTGAGAGTGTTATTATTTGTATAAAATACTCCATTGTCCCATAAGGGGTATTGTGAAGACACTGCAGAATATTTAAGAATGTAATTTTTATTACAGTCGCGTTACAGGATTGTAATGAAGACTAAACAGAAGGCTGTAGATAGAATAGGGGGCTTCCCACTTCTCAGCTCTTGGCAGTCCTTGGTTCAACTGAGCAGAGCCTTGCAGAAATCCTCCTTTGAGGTTTCCCTTACTGGCTGTAAGGATATACTGCCCAACTGCAGCACAGAGCTGTTCTGCACGTCCGTGTGAGTGAGAAAAATCAGGAGCTCTCATTAGAGCTTCATTGGGCAGATGAATGTTTGGAACATGGGATTGTTGGTCCACAGCACCTTCAGTATCTTAGTTCTTCTTGTGGTGGGTGGCTTGTCTAGGAAATAAAGATCGAAGTTGCCGAAAAGCTGCAGCTGGACAGCAACCCTCTGGAATGGAGCGTGGCTGACGTCGTGCGGTTCCTCAAATCCACTGACTGTGCTCCACTGGCCAGAATTTTCCTCGACCAGGTATGAGTTTCTGTTAAAGCACTGAAACTGTCACTTCATTCTTAGGCCTTAATAGTGAATCACAAAAAGGAAGGAGTTTAAATTGCACAACAGGTTTCTGAGGGGTAAAGAAAGAACGCACGCACAACCTGCTGCAGATTGCGGGGGAGACCTGAGCAAATGGCCACAACTGTGCAGGTTTCAAAGTTCTCAGTGTGGGAGGTTTTAGTCTGTGGGGCATCGCTCAGCACTTGGAAGGCAGCCGGTTTTCTGTGTTTTTGCCCCTTGTGCTGAGGTCTCCAAATGATGCCATTCATTCTGCAGACTGACTGCAGGCATCATAGCATTGTACACAACAAGCGAAGACTTTTGCATTGAAGTATGGCAATAAGAGTACAAACATGGGTCAGATCATGCATCTGGATTAAAGTTTGCCACAAAACAATATCTGGTACTGGAACTGGTGCTGAGTGTGGTTTATGATAGGCGTTATAGAAGATGTGCTTTGTCTCGTAGAACCTCTGTTTCTATAGGATGATACAGAAGTGAGGTCAAATGGTTTTCTGTGTGAAATTTCCTTGCTTTCTATTGTTAGGTAAGTGTAAGAATTGTGTCTCGTAAGGCTCTGTTTCTGAGCTACTGAATTGGAGCTGATGCCTTAGGAAAGGAGTTAATTTGTTGGTGAGAAAGAGGAGTTTTTAAGCTGGGGCAGAATAGAAGAAACTGCTAATTCACAATTGGGTCGTGATTCTGAAATTACAGCAAGTCAAAGCTGAAAGGAGAAGGGAAAAATGCAAAGTCACTGTGGAGATTTTGTCTTCTGACAGGAAATTGACGGCCAGGCGCTGCTGCTGCTGACCCTGCCGACCGTTCAGGAGTGTATGGACTTGAAACTTGGGCCAGCTATTAAACTTTGCCATCACATTGAAAGGGTTAAACTTGCTTTTTACCAGCAGTTCGCTAACTGAGAAGCAGTCAAGTTGAAGCGGACCTTCGAAGCACAACCATGCTCCGTTCTCTCTATCAGGAGAGCCAAATAAAGCTGAACTGGCAACCGGGAGCATCAGTCAACCTCCGCTTTTCACTCTGAAGAAAAGGCAACATCTGGAGGAAAATGCCAATGCAGACCCAGGGGCTGCTCTACCAGCTGCCAGCTCGGGAACACAATAGTCTCTCGCTCTGTGGTTCCCTTTTTTTAATGTATTTTTTACCAATTACAGGAAAGTCTCCTCTGGTGGGAAGAGACATTTCAGTAGTTCTGTTGGCACAGAACTTTAAAAGGAGAAACGGATCCTGTTTACGTCCGCATGCAGGCTGCCACAAATAACCTTCCTGTATTCCTGGTGGTTCTCAGAATCTCCATCCCCCCATGGACGGACAGTTGCTTTACCACAGCACTGGTATTGGAATGTGCTCGGTGCACATTCGTTTGTTAACGTTGAGTATTTGGATGCATTTGTTCGTTGTTAGGACAGCAATGTGACCAGAAGGTTCTGAATGTACGGTATAGAAGAGTGTGATTTGTTTCTGGTTTTGATTAGGGATTTTTGTCTCTTGTTGGGTTTTCATTTTGTCTTGTTTGTTTGTTTCTTTGTTTTTACTACCTCTGTGGCCTGAGCAGTAGAAACGATGAACTAAAAAGGGAGGGAACTACTTCTGGACCATCCATGGGACTGCTCAGCAGTCTCTTCTGTAGGCATATCAGAAATACAAAGCACTATAAGTGTGTTGAGCTTCTGTTGCAGAGCTTAAACAGAAACCTGTGCAGGCCGAGCTGTGGGTGTTACCTTATTCTGAGACATCAGAAAGTAATTATTTTGCACTTCTCTTACAGATGGGATGTGGGGGAAAAAAGAAGAAAAAAAAGAGAAAGAGCCTCTGCATTTTCTTTTATTTTGGCTGTCAGATAAAAGATGTTTTCTTAATTTTGCCCTTTAGAATCCTGTGAAGTTGTTTCCCTTTCCTTAAAGCACTGGGCCATGTACACACGGCCGGTCAGCTGCTCTCTGCTTTGTTCCCTGTACATCTTCTTGGAGAATACGCCAAGAAAACTGCGAGCAATGAGGACTGCAGCATAGCTCTGCCACTGTTTGCATACTGGAAACTATCTTAAAGCATGACTTTGTGTTTTTACTTAATTACAGCTGCTCAGGATCAGGTTTGACAGCAATGTGTGGGTTTGGGAAGGGCTGTTTGAGCTTTTCCTAGAGAAAAAAAAAAGATCTGAGGGGCATCTGGTTTCATTGGTAGACCTGCAGTAGGATGAACTGCTGATTTTAATTTCAGGCACTAAACCCAACCAGCCGCTTGCTGCAGACCTGTGCTTCACACTTGAAGTAAGAGAGCTCACCTTACTTTCCATTAACCACGTGGGAAATTTGCCTCAGGCTTGTGATCTGCTTCACGTAAGGGTTACGTTTCCGATGCTTTGCATTCATTTATTTTGCCTGTTCTCACCAGTATGTGGAAGAGCTTTGTAGGCTGGAGCTTTGTGCACTCAGGGAGCACGCAGCCCTGTCCTTTCTCCTACTCGTTTACCTTTTCACATAAGGAGCCTGGCATACTAAGGCAGCTGAGGCAGGAAGGTGCTTACTGCAGGGATTTCTTTGGGAAATAACATGTGTGCTGGTCTCTGTGTGGTTACTGCCATCACTGGATGAATTTAAGCTTCTCTAAGGCCTAAAATGGTGGGTTATTGTGGTGCTGGGAGCTGTAGATTCATTGAAGAGGTCATTTGTAAACAAAGATCTGTAAACTAAGAGGAGCTGAGTTGGCACAGTCTGTATCCACCTCATACCTTAAGGGGAGTGGTGACCAGTGAAAACTGTTTGAAGTAAGCAAAACTAAAGGATGGCTTTTCATTTCTTTTGCTGTGAGCCCCTTAGAGTAACTACCTCATAGAGGCAGAACTACTAATGGAAGTGCTGAAACCAGTTGGTTTTTGTCCACACCAGAGTCAAGCTGTCAGTGTCAGACGGTTACTGGCTCAGTGTTTCTGAGTGAGCGAGGATGAGCAGTGTGTGCTTAGAATAGTTTTTCTTCCTAATTATAAGCAGAGTCTGAAAACGAAGTTAAACTGAAAGCAAAATGTCCCTTTTTCTTGCCTGCACTAAGTATGTGGCCAATGAAAGGATGCTTTGGCTCTTTGTGCGATCGTCTTGCACCCTCACTGTAAGCTCAGCGAGAAGCAATCATGCCTGGAAAGCTCTTTGAAGGAAACCTTGTTGCTTTGCTGTCAGCATCTTGTCTTGAGAAACTTGACCAGCAGAAACAACCTCTGGGCTGAACGATGCTGCTGTCCATCTCCGGGGATTCCCGAATTCTTGTGCAGTTAAAGAAGCTGGTACCCAGCAGATTTACCTGCATAGCCAAGAGATGTCAGTTCCAGAACAGTGTCCTTCAGAGTAGCTGTCAGGAGAGAACTGAGCTCAGAGGGCAGCTTAGTGAGCCCGTTTACATGGCACCCAGGGTGTAAATACAAAAGTCATATTTCTGTTATTCAGCAAATAAAGCAGTGGGTTTCAGAGGTTGGGGGGAGACTTGCCGGTCACCTTTGGCATGTTTTCTAGACTGGATTTCTGCCTTGTTTTGGGAGGCGCTGACAGTCTGGTCCCAATGGGATCTGGTTTTGTTGTCGTTTTCAAAAGGGATGTTTTCATTATCTGTGAGAGGTTTTAATGCTGCACACAGGTACTGCGCACTGTGTTTCCTGGAAGCAGATGCACTCTTTAACTGCTGTGTTTTAGAAGGGATAACTGGGGCTTAGCCTTGATGGGCGGTGTTTGTACGCAGCTGTTCCAAGCTTTTCCTTCTCTCTGTGTGGCAGATGACACAACCGCACTTACATCTGATGTTTCATCTTGCAGCAATATGACTTCAGTCCGCTCACATCCTGCTGTCTTTCCTCAGAACTGGGTTTTTGGGTAACTCGGTGCTCGAATCCTTGGCTTCAGGATTAGAGCTGCGTTCTACCAGCAGGAATTGCTGGGACTTCAGTAATTCCATTTGGCTTCAGAGGTCTGTGCTTCCTCCACCATTCCCATTCGTCACAAAACATGACAAAGCTGAAGTCCAGGAGGGAAGCAGTGATGTGGTGTCTTGCAAACGGCTTCAATACATTAAATGAGCCCTCCGCTGGGCCTCGTGTACTGTTTATATGGATGGTAAAAGGAGATGCTGCTTGAATGACCCACTGATGGCTTTAACTCCTGTCTGCCTGATTTTTGTGTGCATTGTACAGCCTTGGTTTGCACATTATAGCTTTAGAAACCTGGTGGTGCCTCTACATGGCATTCAGACTGTGCTAAGCTGAGCCTCGCTGGGCAGCAATGTTACACTGTTGAGTTACTGCAGTGTGCAGAATTAACACAAGGTGCTGCATGAAGCCCTTCTGCAAGCTGCTCTTTGGGGAAGAGGGACGGAAAAGGAAATTCATGTGTGTTGTGTAGAACACCAGGGATGTTAATGGAGCACAGAGTCGAGGGTGGTTAGGATTCCTCTTTCCTGTCACAGCTTTCAGCATTATTTTGTTGTTGCTTTAAACTTTGCGAGGGTTTATTCTTGATTCTAAGGATGCTTTAAAGGAGGAAGGGAGTATTTCGCTGCTAAGTCCACAAGAGTGTCAATTGATTCACAGAGGATTGGGCCGAGCACTCTGTTCTTCTGCATGAAACACAAAAACGTGGCAAAAGAAGAGGTGGCTCGGGAGTGTAATGTAATTGAATGTAATTGAATAGGCTTCGAAGCTCAGATTGGAGACCGAACACTTTTGAACCAAACGTGTTGCTAGAGAAGAGGTTCTTAGATGAAGTAGCCTTACCAGAATGCCAAAAATATGATGATCCCATATAAAGCTACTCCTGGCCCCGTGCTGTCACTTGGTGGCAGGCTGGTCACTGCCTGCTGTGAGCTCCAATCGCTGAACAGGAGGCGAGCACAGACAGAGGCTCTGCCAGGAGACTTCAGGTGCTGCACGAAGGCTCCACTCTAAAGGGACTGTGGCCGAAACACCTTTCCGAGTGCTGCTGAAGTTGCCCCAGCGTGCAGGTAGCCTTGTTTCAAAGGCAGCCTTATGGGTGAAGGACTGGGAGGGGACTTGAGAACATCTGGTACTGCAAGCCTCTCTACTGCTGTGTGTGTGTGTTTGTTTTTGTTTAGATGATGACAATAATCTGTATGAAATGTAGCGAAAACAACTCGCGTTCGGTGGCACTTTGTCTCCACGGTCATTTCTAGCTTTCAGAGCTGCATCTCTCGTCTCAGAAATGCACCAGGCAGTAAAGATGGACTGTTTGATGGGAAGACCAGGTTCCCACGGGGTGCGGAGCCAGCGGTGCCTGTTTCAGCTTTAAGCCCTGGCAGTGAGCAGGTCTCGCACTGACCAAACCCGGCGGCGGGCACAGCCTGCAGGAGCCTCCAGCATCGCACCAGTGGAGAGGAACAGCCCCGCTGCTGGGCACAAACACTCCTTGCCCCCAGGAGCTGCTGGACACCAGCTTCCAAGAAACCTCGTGGCACAAATAGCTTTCTCAGGAGGCGCCGTGCTGCTCCAGCCGCTGTGGTTCCTTGTACCACCATGATGATTCCTGTGTGAAATACAAACTGATCTTTGTAGACAATCAGAGGCCTTTGGGGAGACTTTGCCCTCGGGGCTGCCTGCTCTCCACATCTGGGCCTGTTTCTTATACTGACTCATTGGAACTGATGCACTTTTCCTGTATTTCGCCTTTTTTAATTAGCTGCTTATCCTTAAACAAAGATTTAAATGCATATTGTGTTGTGTCCCTTCTGCTTCTTCTTTTACCCTTCTTTAACTTTTGAATATATACATATATGCAGTGAGACTGAATTACTACATGGGAGAGAAATGTGAACAAGAGAATAGGTGAATGAAACTCAGTCCCTCTGTTGTTTGAGCAGCTGTAACCACTGAACCGGAGGGTTTTTAAGGCAATATTTGGGCTGGGTATTTTGCTCGTTCTGTCTGTAAATAATGTACAGCAGTTTGTGGCATCCGATGGCTTGAAGTGGTTGTAAGAGAATTAAAGGAGGACACTTGAACTGTTGCGGACGGCTCTGGTTGGTGACGCTGCAGTTTCCTGACGGCACCTTCCCATCCTCAATGCTGCGGGTGCCACACGCCGCCGTGCCGCCCCTCCGTGCAGGAACCGCCGGGGGTCGCACAGCGGAGGCAGCGGCCGGTCGGAGCGGAGCAGCGCCGGGCCCTGCACACGCGGCCGCTCCCCCCGTCCCGTCCAGTCTCGGCTCCTCGATCTCCCGGCGGCCACGAGCCGTGTGGGGGCGGGACGGGCCGGGTCGGTTTGACGCCGCCCGGAGCAGCGGATGCGGGCGGTTCATCCCCGCCCCGCCGGGATCCGCCCCGCCCCGGCCCGGTCCTTGCCCCGCCCGCCGTGACGCAGCGGGGCCGCCGGGAGCAGGAAGCGGCGCGGGGGGCGCGGCCTCGGCCGCCGGTCGCGACGTCGCCACGCGCCGCTGATGCCGGCAGCGGCCGGGCCCGGCCATGGGGGTGACGCCGCCCAACTGCAGCCTGGGCGCGGCGCTCAGCCCGCAGCCCGGAGCGGGGCAGGGCGAGCGGGGCTGCGAGAACGGGGCCCTGATGGACAGCTTCGGCATCTTCCTGCAGGGGCTGCTGGGCGTCCTGGCCTTCAGCATCCTCATGCGTGAGTGGGGCCGGGCCGGGCGGCGGGGCAGGGCCTGCGCTGGGAGCCGGGCCACAGTCGGCGTCAGGGCCGCGGCGGCGCCGTTCGGGGCGGTGGGTGCCGGCGCGGTTCGGTCCGGTTCGGTCCGGTGTCGTCCAGCGCCTCGTTCCGCTGCTCGGGTCGGAGCGGTGCCGCCATCCCGCATCCTGAGCTCGGCGGGCGCTGACACGCGGCCGGTCGGGCCGGGCCCGTTCCCGTTCCTGTGCCCGTTCCCGGGGCCGCCGGCAGCTGCACCACGGGAGGAAACACCCGAGGATCGGGCAGCGCTCAGCACGTGGGTGTGATGCTGCCGGGCTGAGTCCAGGCTGCGCTTGTCTGGCCGTGGTATCGCTTAAAGAACGGGATGTTTTGGTTGTGCTGGGAAAAAGCGTAACACCGAGGCTGGGCCGGGAGCTGAGGAGCCCCGCTGTGTGCTGTGCGTCCTGACTCGGTGCTGTGTAGTGTTTCTGTACGTGGAGGAGCAGGACATTCACTGGGAGCTGCTTGTGACCGAGGGTGGTGGGACGGGGGGGGGTCAGTCACTGCTCTAAGTACTGCTAGAAAAGGAGGCTGCAGTGGGAGCCTGGCAGCTCGTCCTGCTGGCAGTAAAAGCCGAAGCAGAGGCTGCTTTGTTCCAGTGCTCACAGGACGGTGTTTGCTGCATTTCTTGGGCCGATCCTCCACCAGGAGGAGAAGCTGCCCTGACCTGCTGCACTGTAAGGGGTGCTCACACCCCCGGGAGGAGCTGCACTGAGCTGGCTGTGCTGCTCCTGCTCGCTCTCCTGCTCTTGCTTTGCTGCTTCTGATCTTTCTGTCATATTCTAAACAATGTTTGACCTGCTGTTCCAAGATCTTTAACAATTGCTCCAGTTAGCCAAGTAGGCCTGTCTGCTCCATGTGCCATGAGCCAAATCTGATAGGAAAGAGAATCGGGACTTCATGCTGGGGGAAAAGAGAGCAGGGGTGACCTCAGCACCTTCAGAGCTGTCTGTGACCCCATGCAAGGATGGCGCCGTCCTGGGTCTGGGTCATATGGCCAGAGCACTGAGGAAATTAACAGACCCGTGTGTTTGCTTTCAGGCTGAAGTGTCCCCCCATTGCAGTCCTCCATCCATTGGGCACAAGAGGGAGAAGTTCTGAGGGACAAGTGGCTGTGGCAGGGTCAGGGTGAGGGTCAGGCTGTGAGGGTCAGGCTGAGATGTGGCACAGCTGTTGTGTCAGTGGTGGGCTGCCTGTCCTCGTGGCACTAATCCTCGGCACAGAGCCGAACTGCTGTGTGCAGTGTCCCTCTGTAGCTGGGCAGGGAGCTGAGGGCACGTGGCTGCCTGGCTGCTGCTTAAATTTCCTCGAAAGGAGGGAGCTGCTCCCCTTCCTGGGAAAGGAGCCCTGGAAGGAGATCTTCTGTTGTTAGTGGTCCAGAACCCTCTGCAGAAAAAGAAATGAAAAGAATGTAAACCAAGATGTATTCTGGAACTGTTCTTTATGCACAGCGGTACTTTGCCTTTAAAGATAGTCAGTTTGACATCTAAGCAAGAAGTTCTGTTGGATGGGAGTATCAAAAGGTGACCCCAACTTGCCCTTCCCTTTTCTGGGTGGATCTTACTGTGCTTGTGTTCTACTAATTATTATTTTCTGGTTATAGTAATGAGAAGGAGTTTAGTACCTCATTACTAGATGTCCATCTGCAAATGAAGGAAGGGCTTTTCTAGGGCAAAACTGCTTAGTATTTGTCACTCCAGCATGGCACCTTCCTGTGTGTCCACCTGCCTGGCTGCTCTGACATTACACTCTCAGCTCTCTTCCAGAAGCATATATTGTCTTCCAAGGTCCCACCATGACCTCCCCAGGTTGTCCCTGGAGTGATGTGATGGGGACAGAGCACCTCGTTCTGAGCTGCTGGAGCAGCCACTGGAAACCAAGCCCAAGCTTCCTTCCCCCTTAGCTCACTAAGTCCTGCAGCCTGAGGGTAGCTTGCATGTGTTCTTACAGACCTGAGAAATCCAGAATCGTGATCAGAATTGCTGATATCGCACCTGGTCGCCGCTCTCTCTGTCCACATCCCAGAGCAGTAAGCGCCTCCTGTGCTGCCCTCGTAGGTGGTGAACACAGTGGTACCAGAGCCCGCTGCTGTGCTGCTTCTGACCTCTGTCCTTCAGTTTAACTGGGGATGAAGCCAGAGGTGCCCTGGGATGGTTTCAGATGAACGCTGCAGCTGTTCTACAGCAGTTGTGCTGAAGTCAGAGCACTGGAGTGGTTCTGTGCTGGCTGTGGTCTGTAACTCACTGCAAAAGGGAGTTCACCAGTTAAAAATGACCTCTCTGGCAATTCTTGGTTTGGTGACTGTTATGGATCCCACCCTCTTGTTCTCCAGTCTGTTAGCCTGCTTTTTTGAAGTCTGCTACTTAATTCTGCTCCTGTCCTGCCCAAGCATGTGCAATTTTCCAGCCTAGTTGATGGATGCCAAGCCACTTGGTAACAGGAAGCCTTAATGGGTTTCCGCTGCCGTAAGGGGTGGTTGGTTGTGCTTCGGACCAGCAGGGCGACCACTGGAGCTTCAAGGCGTGTGTCACAGTGTGCCTGCCTGACTTCATAGCGATGCTGTTTGCTTCTTGGCTTTTATGCTTTGGTGCAGCAGTTTTGGATTTCATTGCTGATGCCACAAAGCTCATTTGAAATGTTTTTGTATATCACGGTGTATTCTGCAGAAGTGCCAAGTGCCTCCTGGGCATCCTCTACTTCATGGTTTACTGATGGTGCCAGCACAGGATTCCCACGTGTGCGGTATCATTGTAGATAGCGTTTTCATGGGCTGGAGCCGCACAAAGCAATGGGGAAAGGCCTGTCCCATAGACAGCCGGTCCCTGTAGCTGTCAGTCACCAGCTGCTCCTCCTACGGCCTTTTCTCCGTGCAGTTCACGTGCCCGCTGCGCTTATCGGCGGATCGTGCAGGGCGGGGGGCAGCACCACGGACAGCTCCTGGTGCGCTCGGTGTATTTACACACACATCAGCCCTTCGGGGGCATCATCGTGTTGGAGTCAACAATGGGGGGTGCTTTAACAGCCACAGACAGAAACAAAAGGCAGCCATGTGGGCAGAGGTTACTGACTTGCTTTCTTTTAGCACGCATTCTTTAAGATATTCCTTAAGATCTCTTAAGGGGCTGTGGGTGCCCCTCCCTGGAGCACTCAAGGCTGGATGGGGCTGTGAGCAACCTGGGCTATGGGAGGTGTCCCTGCCTACAGCACAGGGTTAGAGCTGCGTGATCTTAAAGGGCCCTTCCAACCCAAACCATCCTGTCCTTCTATGGATGTAATTATGCTCCAGATAATAAGATTGTTCTGAGTATAATTATACGTGTTGTTCACATCATGGAATGTTTAGAAAAAAGGGTGCGATTTTGTTGACCTTTGGAAACTATTACAATGATAAATTATCCAGAACTTGAGAGCTGTGTTTAATCAGAACTAACTCCTGAACTGTTAGCTCGCCTGTTGTTTAACTGCAATCTGCATAATGAGCTGGTGTTCTTGACTAATGTTTTATAATTGAATTTGTAAGGAGCTGATGTGCACAAATACACCGTGCATTTCTGCACTCTGCAGTGATATTAATTTCATGGTTAATGAAGTTTGCAAGTATCTGACAAGGTCTTATCTGTGTGGATGGTGCTGATTAAATGGAGAGCCACGTCTGCTTCCTCACGCCTGCGGGCAGGAAACGTTCACCTTCTCACAGCACCGTCCCACTCACATGCTTCATGATCACAGCCAGAAGTGCACCCTACAGAACGCAGAGCGTGTGCTGCTCCTGGCAGCTGGAAGATGGATGGTGCATCGGTCAGGAGTAACTCGGCTTGTTCCTGCTGCTGCTCAGGGTGCTGAGGGGCTGTTCCTACCACCAGTGCTGCATTGCGCAGCCTCACAGTTTGCGTTTATATCCTTTGGGAGCTGGTGCCTGTGCTGTGCCTCACAGGTGTGCGCTGTCTTCTGCTTTGTCTTGGTTTCAGCTGGGATGGAATTGGTTTCTTCAGTGTGCCAAGTCAGAATTCTAGGAGGAAAACAATGTTGATAACACCAATGTCTATAGGTGCTGCTAACCAGTGCTGTACAGAGCCAAGGGTGTCTGCAAAGAAGGGCCCAAGGAGCAGCGGGGAAGAGAATTAGGACTGAAACTGGCCAAAGGGATATTCCATACCATGTGACATCACTTGGAAGGGGTTTTGTAGGGGGTGGGAGTTCACCTCGCTCTCTTCCACTGCTCAGGGGCTACCTGGGCGATGGTTGGGGGACAGTGAGCAATTGCTTATGCATTCATATATATCTATATAAATAGATATGTGTATATTTGTCATAATAATTATCCTTTCCCTTTTCCCTACCACAGCACACTCTGAGTGAAGGAAGGCAGTGTAAGCAGATAGGACCCGGAGCCGGGAGGTGAACCAGGGAGAGGGGTTCTGAAGTTTTTCAGGGTTTCAAATGTAATCTGCTTTAGAGAACTGGTGACTGGTGAAATGCCCAAAGTCTGGCCAGTGTTGCTTTGTGGGGTCGGTCCTGTCAGTCTTTGGCAGCCCCAAGGCAGGCAGGCCAGCACTCACCTGCACAGCCTTTGCTTTTGCTTTTGATTGTTGTTCCTGTCATTTTATCCCACTGTCAAAAGTACAGATCTTTCCATGGGCCAGAACTGACTTTAAGGTTACAACCAGCTGCTCACAACTTACAGCACATCTTCTGTCTCTGGTTGTTTTTTTAAAGATGTTATTCCCAGAAATTTGTATTTCTTTTGGAATTATTGCTCTTAATTTCTTACCAGCTCTGGAAAACATCAGCTATCAAATACCATCAAATACCATTTCAGCATCAAATACCATCAAATACCATCAAATACCATTTTAGCACACCTTTCTTGTCTCGAGGGTGATGGTGTGACATGTCAACGTATTTTAGTTTATCTGCATAGGGTTTGAATGTTCTCTTTGGGAGGTAATTGTAATGACAGAAAATGAAGTGGTCTAGACAGCTTTAAAATTGAGCTTAAAAATTACCTCCTTCATCTGATGCTAAAAGCTCGAGCTTTCTTCCAGCAGAGTGTCTTACAGTGCAGGCATTAGGTGTGAGTGTTGTGGAGCTTTCATGAAAGCTGCACAAATGTGAAGGGGTACAAAGCTGTGTCAATAAGAGCAGTGCTCCTGCACATGGAAATGATTGCCATTTCGTGTGCACGGAATAATGACCTTGTTAGTAGAGACACTGCAGCGAAGGAGCCTTCATGGCAACCAGGCAGCAACCCTCCATTCACTGTGTTTGTCTGTGTGAAAGTTGGTTGTGTAATTTTCTGCTTTTCTTTTTGTTAGGTGAAATGAGTCTCCCTTCTGCAATGCAGCGCTTCTGTTGTGTCCTCAGCAGAAGGATCAATCTGGTTAGCAAGAACTACATAGAATTTCAATGGACGTTAAACAGGCTGTGTAAATCCACCCTTGGCCTCCCTTTGCTGTGCTCATTGTTTTCCACAAAGAGGAACAGCTTCACGTGCTTCTTGCTTTGGTCTGAAGATACATTTGGGAGTTGGCTTCTGCTTTTGGGACTGTTCCACTGCAGGCCTGACTGATGAGCTCTCTGATGGGGGCGTTTGTTGCCGTGCTTTGGCAGCGCTGTGGGTTCTGCTGCTGGCTTAAAACAACTGGTGTGTATGCCTTGAAGTTCACTGATACCTGTTGTTGTGTTAGTGATGTCAGGAAAGCGTTGTCTGTTATTGAGCATTCCAGGAGCACTATAGGTGAAAATGGTGCTGTGTGCCATAAATGGGTGTTCAGTGCACGGTAATATGGATTTGTGCTGCTTAACCTTTGCTTGCAGTGTTTTATCATTGCTGTACCCTTGGCGTGCCTTCAGGAGTCAGGGGGTTGAGTCCTCTTGTTTGCGTAGCACAGTTTGCACAGCGGTTCCTGACCTCTAGAATGCTGCCCAGCAAACAAGCCAGAGACTGAGGGCGGGAGCTCCTGTCTGAATGTCTGCCAGGTGGGAGCTGGGAGCTGTGCTCTGACATTGGTTCCCCACACGGGCAGCCCGTGCCAGCAGGATGCACGGAGCAGGCTCAGCTGTGCTGCAGGCTGTCTGCCACATGCCTGCTGCTTGGGGAGCATTGCTGCAGCTTGAAAAACACAAGTGTTTGTGAGGACAAACCACCTCCAGGTAATGCATTTGGCTGTGTGTCCTGGAGAGGGACGGACTGTTGTATTCCAAAGCTCAGGAGCAGTGTTGGTCCACTGACATATTTCCTTCATAGTGAAAAAACAACCGCTCCTGGGGTGTCCTTTGTCCCAGCTGGAAACCAGCGGCTTCAGGACAGGAGTCAGCTCTTTGTAAGGGTAGATAACAGCAGGACAAGGGGAAATGGCTTTAAGCTAAGGGAGGGAAGATTTGGGTTGGATGTCAGGGGGAAGATCTTTACTCTGAGAGTGGGGAGGTGCTGGAACTGCTGCCCAGAGGCTGTGGATGCCCCGTTCAAGGCCAGGTTGGATGGGCAGCCTGGGCTGGTATTCAGGGTGGAGGTTGGTGGCCCTGCATGTGGCGGGAGGTTGGAGCTTCGTGATCCTTGAGGTCCCTTCCAACCCAAACCATTCTGTGAATTAACAGTGGGGCAATAAATGAATTAGTGGGCACGCCGTGCAGCTCTGCTTTGTCTGGAGGAATGAGCAGCATGGCAGAGGCACTGCTGCTTTCAGTCTTTCATGCTAACCAAGTCATGCATTTATTACCTCTCTTTAAAACAAACAAGTGAAAAACGATGTTCTTTTATAAAAAGCCCTGTGAATGGGAGGAGATCCTGAGCACTTCGGTGTCACAGAAGCTTTTAGGCACATTTGTAGCTTACAGACTTGTTGCCCTTTTGTAAGGCATCGCTCCAGCTCCTTCTCGTTCGGTGTGACGTTTGTTGCAAGGTTGATCTGGGGACATCTGCAATTTCTTATTCCTCTGCTGCCAAGGAGGAAATGTTGGGCTCGAGTGAAGCTTCAGCTGCAGCCCCTTAAAAGCTTTGCCTTAGTGTGTAAAGGAGGGGGGTTCAAACAGGAGATGGCTGCAGGGACAGCCCCGCAGTGGGTGTTGTTCTGTGGGGCAGCACAGTGCTTCTCTTCAGGATTTGGGGAATTAGTGGTGTGTATTTGTAACGGTTGTGGAAGAAGCGTTGGTAGCGATGAGCAGAGCTGAGGTTCTGACAACCCTCCAGAGCAGAGTTCAAAATAGGTGAAATCTGTCCTGCATTATTGATAGCAGCTTCCTGAAGCGGGGGGACAACTCATGAGCTTCAGCGTGCATTACTGTGCTTTGCCTTCGTGCTGTCTGCTCTGTTATCTGCCCATCTGGCAGCTCTGTGCGTGTTGGCAGAACTGCTTTCATTTCCTTTCCTGAAAAATTCTGGCATGGGATGTACGAACTGCGCTGCTGCTTTCTTCATTTGTAATTGAGTGTGAAATGCCGAACGCTGCTCATTAATTACTGCTCATCTGCTGGGCTCTCAGAGCAGCGCTGTGAGCTGTGCTCTGTGCCTGGCCCTGCTGGTGCTGAGCGCGGTGCGTGGCTGCTTGGGGCAGGTGGGAGCTGCTCCCCGGCCCACAGCTGTGCACTGCCCCGTCTTGCAAAGTGAAGGTAATTAGCAGCTCCTGGTGTAATTAGCAGCTCCTGGTGTAATTAGCAGCTCCTGGTGTGGCGGGCAGTGCTCGCTGTAAGCTGTGGGCTGGTTGATTCATCTGGGTGCTGCCTGTGGCGTAGCAGAGGACACGTATTTATGGCATGATGCTCGCGGGTGCCCACAGTGAGAGCTGCTCTTACAGCTTTTCCTTTGGTGTACATGTGCAGCCTTTTCCTCTCCCCACTTTTCAATTTCCAACAGCCACGTTCTTTTAGGAGGCTGCTGAAATAATAACGTGAATAGTTATTGTTCAGGGTTGGTGTTAAAGGCAGTGGCAGGGGATGTTGTCTGGTGGTGGGGAAAGGTTCTGTGCTTTGGGCAGTAGAAGGAAGCCCTGTGCAGTCACAGAATGACCCCGCATCCCGTGCCACATCAAACTGGGATGTGATGCTGTGTCCCAGAGCTGCCCCAGGGCTGGATGTCACCCAGTCCCTCTGAGCCCAGGGTTCATGTCCTCCATCGTGCTTTGGGCTTTGCTCCCCTGAGCTCATGGGGACACAGCAGTTTGTCTTGTGGGCAGCATCAAGATTGAAAGAGCCACATTTGTCTGTGGCTTTTTACCTTCGTGTAGTTGACATCTGTTTTAATACTGTTATTTTGTTGGTGGTGGTTTTTGGTTTGTTTGGCTTTTTTTAATAGGCTGTCAAACCTTCCAGTGAAAGCAGCATCTGATTTTAAGATCCATCCCAATTCTCATTTGGAATTCGGTTTGTGCACAAAAGTCTAATTTGTCATCCAGAAAGTACATAAGCTTTGTCAGATAATACGTTTGTCTTGTTACTCATCTTTCGGATTTCTCTCTAATGCTGTAGTTTGCCCTACGTTACAAGCAGTGCTTTCCTACCTCACTTCTGGTCTCCAGGGAGTGAAAGAAACTGCTTTATCTGATATTCCAAACCTGCTTTACTGTGGGCAATTAAATTCTCTGGTTGCATGTTCCTAAGGGCACAGCCGTGGCAATGGCAGTCAGGCAGTGGCTGGTTGTTGTGTGGGTGGTGCTGCCAGCCCGGCCGTTGGTCGCTGGGTGGTGGGAGGGGAGGGAGGAGGTTTCTCCTAAAATCCATCTTTAGGGATGGATACAATGAAATGCTGTTGGGTAAGTCCTGATTTAGCGGAGAGTGCAATGCTTCTGCACGGAGATCTGCTTTTACTTCTCACCGTGTCTCGTGTGTGGAGTTGCTGATTATCTCCAATTGTTTTTCTTCTTTTCTAGTAAAACGACTAAGAGAACCAAAGCATGAAAGACGCCCTTGGAGGATATGGTACGTTGCTGCAGGGTTCGCTCCTTTGGTGCAGCTTCTTGTGTGTTTTATGTATTGAGAGAAAGGCTGGTTGAATGTGACAATAATTAAAAAAAATAAAAGATGGTGACAAGAATGCGATGAACAAAACAATTACCGAAATACACTGGTCAATGAAATGGTATATTCTTTGGGTATTTCCCTTCCAGGTACTCTTCCAGATATCACCACAAAGATACCTTTAAACATATAGCGTTATGTTGTACCTTCTCCTGGAGATAGACTCCAGCACTAAGATCATGGAATGGCTTAGATTGGAAGAGACCTTGTAGGTCATGGAGCTCACCCCTGCCTTGGGCTGGCTGCCCCCAGCTCAGGCTGCCCAGAGCAGCTCCAGGAATGGCACCTGCAGCTCTGGGCAGCAATGCCAGCGCTCTGAGTAAACAATTTCCTCCTCACGTCTCACCTCAGTCTTCCCTCCTTTGGTTTGAAGCCATTCCCCCTTGAACTGTCACATACTGTTTTCTTGTAGTGATGCCAGCATAACCCGTACTATTTCTGAGGCTGATGTAAATGTTATGCTGTTGTTCCAGGTGTTGAAGACTGCAATGATGTTAGTTTGGGGCTTGTTTCCAATGGCTTCAATTCATCTGAAGGAACCCTGCTTTTCATAATTAATCCTGGCATTTATTTTATGGAAAAAGTAAATCCCAATTCTTTGTTTACAGCCTGCATCAGTCTGAAATTCAGTCTGGCTGCTTTCAGTTTTTAAGTCAAGAATCTCATTCTGGGACTTGGGTATCGTTATTTATCACATGCTGTAGTGATTAGATAAGTAATGTGTTGGCCTCCTGCCTCGTCCCAGCACTGTGTAGCACAGTGCATTTGGAAGAATAAAGTTTTAATACCAAATTGGTGGCATATTACCTTTTAGTGTTGTTATTTTATGAAAAATGAATAATTGGGTTGGGGCTTTAATATAAATGTGCTGCGTCACACTGTTGTAAACAGTTGAATGTGTCTTAATAGCTGTTTTTCACTCGTTGCAGGTTTTTAGACACTTCCAAGCAAGCCATAGGGATGTTGTTCATCCACTTTGCAAATGTCTACTTATCAGACCTTACTGAAGAAGACCCTTGTTCACTGTGAGTGCTTCATTTTTGAACCACTGATGAATATGGAGGTTCCACTGTTGAGTTTGCTGTATTTGGACACTAACACAAAATAGGTCTGAGAAACCAGTTTTCATGCAAGAAGTCAGTCACTTCCAAACACTTTTGTTTTAAGCTCAGTTAATGTAAGATCCGGAATTTGCTCTGTTGGTGTCAGGCTGTTTGGACCTAGGAACGTGGTTTGGGTTTTTTGTTTGTTTGTGTTGGTTGGTTGGTTACTTGCTTGCTTTTGGGCGTGGGTTTTTTTTCTGGTCTGTGTATGGATGCTTTAGACTGAGGATAAACTGATAAGCTATGAAATTGCTTGTAGAAGCCTCATCATTTGCCCCTTAGAACCAAAGGCAGTAACTTTGATGATGGCAGCTGCTCACTGTTGTCCTTTGGTAACCAAAGAAGTTCAGTGGCTCAAGGAATATGTTTGTGGTGTTTCCCAAGGCTAAAGACTTCTCTTTATTTCTCTTTAGTTTATTCTGTTTCTACATGCAATCAATGTCCTGGTAAAACACTGCTTTTCTCCTCCCACCACAGCATTTTGGTAGGGAAATACATTGATTTAATGCACTGACTGTGGAGATTAAGGTGTAATATTGAGAGTGTCAGTAATAACAGGCATCACTGTTGGATTTCTCCCCTTACTGACTTAATTTCCTGATGATTTATAAAAGTGACAGGTGCAAATTGCTTTTGTTCCATTTTCATGTGTGTGTTTAAGCTAACGAAAACATGTCTAGAATCATCATTGTTTGAAGATAAAGCCTCGTACTTCATTAGGGTGTCTTTAAAATCTAGGAGCTCTTTGTGTTGGCTGCTGAGGTTCCAAAACAAGAGGTCTTTGGCACGTGTCTGTATAGTCTACGTAACTTCATTTTCAGATTCCACTGTTCACATAAACATAACGTGGCGACAGCAGCCAGAAGGGTGGGAGGCAGAAACGTCATTCAGCGTTCTCAGGATAACTGCGTGGAGCTGTGCAGTGTCTTAGGCAAGGGCCCAGGTCCTCGCTGTTGTCAGAAAGACAGTCTGCTACGTCAACCAGAGCCACTCTGCCTTTCTTGGGCAGAAATATACCTTAAGGGCACGAGTGGGTGAAAACTGCTGAGTAGAAGCAGCACTTCTGCCTGTGAGTTCAAATAATAGTGATTTAACTCAGCAAAACTTCACAGTGGGTAGTTTTTGTTTTGTAGTTTGTGGGTTATTTTCAGAACAAAACCAGAAAATGCCGTTTTAGAGAACTCTGTGATTCAGAGCTTGGAAAGAATTACGACTGGAAGCTCATGTTTGTCAGCTTGGTACTGCAGTGCTCTAACTCAGGCAGGGTAAGATGAAAGCTGACAAAGCACCTTGTGGCGTGAAGGATTCTTAGCAGACAAAGCAAGCACAGTGTCCCTCAGCGCTGGGTACCACTGGTGGGCTCTGAGCACGTCTGACCTGCCCCACAGCAGCAGGATGGCAGCAGTGCTGGGCAATGGACCTTCTGCCAGCTGCTGCTGGGCCGTCTCCTGCTGCAGGCTTAGAGCAGCCCCTGGTGGCCCCGGCCGACCTGTGGACTCCTGCAGTTGCTGGGCTTCATCTGCTAAATGCTCAGCATGGATTTTAGTGCATGTCTAATACAAAAGTTCATTCAAACTACAAATTGACGTGCAACTGTTGGAAAATAACTGTTGTTTAAAAGCTTACAGGTGCATCTTGGCTGAAGCAGGGCATGTCTGATTGTTTTTACTCTTGAGCTGCTGCTTGAATGGGATTTTCGAGGGTCAGAACAGCTCCTTCTTTACTGCTTTGAATGTCCATGTTCTTTACTGCTTTCCTCTTACTAGCGTTGTTTTGTCCAGCAGAAGCACACAGCTCTGATCTGTTCTTTTTATTGCTGCAGATAAGAACCTGTGGACTCCAGAGTTTACGTTAGCATTGGGAACTGCCAAATAGGCATCTCAGTTACAGGGATTCGCTGTGTGGCTGTCAGCAGGGATGACCTTCGCTGTCTCTTTCTCAGCTGCTGTTTTGTTCAGCCGAAATGGAGCAGTAGTAAACAAAGCACACGGGCTCACGAGGACTCTGAAGTCCAGCTGCACCATTGAATGGGCCTAAGAATTAATTTGAAACCCGTAGAAATCTCTGTAGATTTTTAAAGTGTAGGTAAGATTGCAGAAGTTCCTCCTGAAGCAGTTGATAGTGCAACAGTCTTGTGTCCAGTGCACTAAGTTGTTTTGTGGGAAGGCTTGTTCTGGATTCAGTTTCAAACATCCTTTAAGCAAGACCTGAAGTGCTGAAGTAAATTATTTCCACTGCAGCCCTCAGTAATTTGAAATGGGGCTTTGACAGTGACTGCAGGCGCTGCATGCACGCATGAGCCCACACCCAACGCTGGCAGAAATGTAAGCTGAAGCTAAAGCCTGAAACAGAATATTGATACTCTGGTAAAGCTATTCAAATGTTATGCTCTGTAGTTGCCGAAGTGGGAAAATGATTCATTGAAGTGTTCCAGCTTCACAACATTTATATGGATTTATCAGCGGCAGATTTAAAATACTCTGAATTTCTGGAAAACAGACCCTTACTCCTTGCTTCATCTTTCTTTTTCTTTTCAGGTACTTTATCAACTTCTTGTTAGATGCCACATTAGGAATGCTGTTAATCTATGCAGGTGTACGTGCAGTCAGCAGCATTGTGGAATGGCAGCAGTGGGAGTCCCTGCGCTTTGGTGAATATGGTAAATGTTTCTCTTTTTGCACTGAAACACTTTCCAAAGCAGAATTTCAGGATGTTTCAGTTAACAGTTAGCTGATCTTTAAGTCGCAGCACAGCTGTTATAATGGCTGTTGTAATATTTCACTTGTCAGTTGCGTTCTTGCACATTCTGTACCTTGACATTCCAGGTCTATGTGTAACAAGTCTTTTACAAGATATTGGATCATAGAATGGCCTGGGTTGCAAAGGCCCACAGTGCTCATCCAGTTCCAACCCTTGCTATGTGCAGGGTCACAACCAGCAGCCCAGGCTGCCCAGCACCAAAGGAAATGTGCTTGAAGATGAGCGTGTTTTCGGGTGGTTTGCGAGCGTGGAAAAACAAAGCCCACCAATGAGCAAGTCTCCTCTTTTGACTGAGTGATGTTGTTTGTGTTTCTAGAGCCCAAATAATCATTTGTCTCAAGCTTGTTCTCGCTGTGAGCTCATTTCCCATCTTAGCTCTATTACTTGATCCCCGGTGATTCACTACTTGAGAAGCTGTCATAAAAATAGCTGTTGTCTTGCTGGTTTTAAAAGCCGCTCTTTATATGGAGGGTAGTTTTTAAGTGTAAATGCCTCAAGAAAGGAATGGGTACCAAGATGCCAACATGGTTGCTGTTTGTACAGCATGCTAATTTATGAATCTCGTAGCGTGGTGCTCCCTCAAGGGCTTTGTTGTGAGAATTTTTACATCTATTGCATTTGTTTTGTTTTTGGTCCAGAGGAGGGCCACAAAGATGATCAGGGGGCTGGAGCACCTCCCCTATGAGGACAGGCTGAGGGAGTTGGGTTTGTTCAGCCTGGAGAAGAGAAGGTTGCGAGGTGACCTCATTGCAGCCTTTCAATACCTGAAGGGAACTTACTCCCAGGAGGGGAGTAAACTCTTCGAAAGGGCTGATAATAGCAGGACTAGGGGAAATGGTTTTAAGTTGAAGGAGGGAAGATTTAGGTTGGATGTTAGGGGAAAGTTCTTTACTAGAAGGGTGGTTAGGTCCTGGAACAGGCTGCCCAGTGAGGTTGTGGATGCCCCGTCCTTGGAGGTGTTCAAGACCAGGTTGGACAGGGCCCTGGGCAACCTGATCTAGTAAATGTGTATGTTTGGTGGCCCTGCTAGGCAGGGGGGTTGGAACTACATGATCCTTGAGGTCCCTTCCAACCCGGGTAATTCTGTGATTCTGTGATTCTGTGTGTTTTCATATTTCCAGATTCATTACGTCAGTGGCTGGATTTTAATAGAAGTGTGGAATCAGTTAATATATTTGAGTATGTAAAGAGGAAAAAAGCAGCTGTGATCTGTACCAAACAGAATGTTTCCAGCATTCCCCCTCCCTTCTTGCATTAGGTCAGTTTAGCTGCTGGGAGTAGAAAACAGGTGACCAAATTCCCCTGGCTGACAACGAGCTCCATTGGCAAATAGATGGCTGTGGTCTCTTTGCTTCCCAGATTATTCGCAGCCTACCTACAGGGTAGATAGACTCTCACTGTAAAGCTTTCAGATGTTGTTTTGGAGAGATTCCTCAGGTTGGCTTTTTTATAAGAAAATGCCTTGAAATTTGAAGCAAAACAAGTTTCAGGATAGAGGAGTTGTGAGTATTTTGTTTAAGAGCTGGCTATGAACAGGATTCTACAGGGTGGCCGATGAGTGCAGTGTGCCCTCATGCAGACTGCTTCTTATTGCCCAGCATTTTCAGAGCATGTTGCTGCAGTTGTCACTGCTGCCAGTTTTTCCAGTTTCAGATTTTTTTAAGCAGCAAAACAGTTCAGTCTCAAGATCATCCCCAAGTATTAACACTGAAAGCCTTTCAGAAATGTTCCAGAAAAGGAAGTAGCAACTATCTATTATGCATTACAAATACACAAAGGCATCTGAATTTCCATTGCACATTATTCATCCCCAGGCTGACGAGTTCTAAGCTGCAGTTGAAGACGGTGCAGAAGTGTAAGGAGCCACCAGTGCCCCCAGCAAAGCTTCCTTTTGGCTTCCAGTGAAGCACAACCATTCCTCTCTTTTCTCTTCCTTTCTCCTTGCACCCATAAAATCTAACCGTGGTTTTCCTGTTCAGATGTTTGTGTCAGCTCATTTCAGGCAGATAACAGGGCGCTCAGGTTTTCACTCTGCCGCTTCCTATTGGGGCGCTGCAGATATTCAGACTTTCAGTTTGAAATGGAAGTGTGATCCTGATTAATATTTTACTCATTTAAATTTATGATAGTGTTGTTTGCACCTGTTGCTATAATTACCATTGGGTACTTACAAAACCCAGCTTTGTAGAGAGGAAAGATGTTTAAGGTAGCCTGTTTGTGCTAAATTGGGGTGGAGTGGGGCAGGGGTGGTAGGAACAGCACTAAGGAAGCAGGGGAGGGCACTCCAAGACGGTATGAGTGTCCTTCTCATACTGCTTCTCTGAAGTGTTTGCTGGGAGGTAAAAACCACCCATATGAGTATATTGAACTTCTCTCTTGCAGGTGACCCGCTGCAGTGCAGCGCTTGGATGGGTCAGTGTGCTCTGTACATAATGATTATGACATTTGAGAAAACCATCATCATTATAGTGCTTCTGATTCCTCAGTGGAAGGAGGTTTGTCTTTTTACTGCATCTTACAGACAAATTTCAGTGCAAGCCGTAAAGCAGCAGATTTCTGATGTTCCAGTGTTTGTTGGTTCAACATATCCTCTAGCACCTCAGCTGACTACACTCAGTGCCATTTAATTCTGTAGGACTGGCATGTTCCTGTTCCTTGATTAGGCTTTCTGACATTAATTGCCAGAAATATCCCATCACAGCTTGTTTGTTTTCCTTTTATATACACTGCAATGTATAAAATTTTATTCTGTCTACTTGTCTGAACGCTCTTGAAGATAGATAAGGATGTCTCCTTTTCTTAACGTTTAACTCATATTTGCAGCTACTTCATTTTCCTTTCTATGGTATTTTAAATTTCCTTCACATCACTGTTATAAAAGTAAACTGGAGGCTGTTGGTAATTTGCAGAGGTTCAGGGAAGGCAGCTGCTGATGACTGGATTCATTCTGATAGCATCAGTGTAACTTAGCACTGAGAGTGATGTGTGCTGTGGCACACTAACCCCAGTTAGTCTCTCTTACGTGGTGTGGGCTAATTTGGGAGCTGAGTTATCTCACTGTGTGTTTTGTATAGCTCTGGTCTGTTTAAATTTCCTTAAGATAAGACTTAAAAACATGTTCCTTGGGAACATGCAGCTCTAAAGTGGCCCAGATTATTTGAAAGCATCTCCTCAGACTTCTATAAACAAAAATGGCAGAGATAAGTGTCTTTCTGGCCCCACTCACTGATCTGTGGTGATTTATAAGCTGTCCTAAATGCTCTCCTTTCCTACAAAGTTATCCTTTTTTTGTTCACATGAACTGTTTATGTAGTGTTAGTACATCGGTGGTTGCACTTACTAATCCAGTTGTACCCATGCTGCCCTGATCTGAATTTAATCCTTTTCTTTTCACAGGTAGCTTTATTGAATCCTATAGAGAACCCCCAGTTGGAGCTGGCTATCGTCATGTTGATAGTTCCCTTCTTTGTTAATGTCAGTATAACTTGCATGCTTCAATGAGATGTTTACTTGTATTTTTCTCCCATCTGTTAGTTAAATATCACTAATCCTTGATTAATGTTAATCCTTAAAGCACAGTGTACCTTCATGTGGTAATTATCTTCATTTTTTTTAAAAGGAAGAGTGTCAAAGAAAGGAGAAAATGCCTGAACATGTCAATTGCATGTAGCTGAAATCCATACTTAGCTAAGTAACCAGGCTCAGGAGAGGTATAGAAGTGCTTTGTTGACTTCTTTGGGCTGATGACTTGAGTAGATTGAAAGTAATAATGGAATACTTACGTAGGGATTGTAAAACAAGAATGAAATCTGCTTTAGAAAGCAGTTATAAGGATTGCTGCACTGTGAAGTATCCTGTGTCTGACCACAGCTGTCAGTGACTGGTCAACACAGGAGTGGAAGAGTGCAAACGTGCCATCATCCTGTGGTTAATGCCTACAACACCATCCTTACCTGAGTACACCTTGCCAGCAGTCTGGGAGTCGAGACTAGAGCCAGAGATGGTGTCTTTGCACCCAGTAACTGCTGGCAGCTTTTTCTCTCCTTGTTTTGCTCAGTTGTGGATTTTCATTGAAATGGGAAGCTCTGTTGCACCCAAATGTCTGCCTAAAGCCACTCAGGTTTCTGCATGAGGAGTTAATGATTGCTCTGAACAACAGTTGTTTTTCTTGTTCTCTCCTCTGCTTCCGAGGATTAAAGTAGACATGTTGTAGAGGATTTGTGCAATGTATGATAAGCCTCGGAGCTGAGTGCTTATGTAAAGCTTAACTTTTTGGGCAGTTTGGAATTATTGTTAAGTTTTCCCGATTTTTGTCTGCACGTTGACCAAACAAGCATACGCTCACCTGAAAGAACTGAACTGTCACTTTTCTCCTTCTCTTTACCAGGCATTCATCTTCTGGGTTGTAGATAATTTTCTTATGAAGAAAGGGAAGACAAAAGCTAAACTTGAAGAAAAAGAAGCAGGACAAGATTCAAGAAATGGGAGTAAAGTCCGCTACAGGAGAGCAGCATCACACGAGGAGTCAGAGTCAGAAGTACGTAGAGTTCACTATTGCAATTAATGCAATATCAGTGTGATTCCTCTCTCACGCCATTGATTGCACTGTAGCGTTGTGAGCTTGGTTTTGATGTTCTTTGCACAGTTCCTATTGTTTGCAGTTCAAAAGAGGATAAGAAGATGGTATTGTTGCAGCCCTCAGTAGCTGGTTGTTTTCCTTCTGGAGGGCAGGAAGTCACCATGTATATATAAATGTCTCAGATGTAACACTACAAATGCTGCTGCAAATGTTATGCAGTACAAAAGCTGACAAAAGGCAATTCTAATCTGAGGACGGGTCTGTAGCTTAAAGTGAGAGGTGGCTGGGTATTGTAAACAGTGCTGCCTTGTGGGTTTGCTTTCTTTTTTCTTTGTTTTTGTAATACAATGACTATCATATTGCAAATGTAAGTAGAGAGCTTATGTGTTCTCTCTCACTTTAAGAGCAAGGTGCCCCCACTATTCTGGAGGAGCTGGGGTCACTGATTTATTTAGGTGCAGTCTGTGACTGTAGTAGAAATTAATACACATGCATCCTTCTTTGAAACTTACTTGAGGTTTTGGGTTGGATGCGTGATGTTGTTGGGTAGAATGAACTGTATGTCCAAATTGTGTTCTGTAGAAGGTGCTTTGCAGGGGTATAGAGCAGGGTGAGGGAAGACTGTGACTTTGTGTGTTACTCAGGAGCTGTAATTTGTCTGTAGATCCTCATCTCGGCAGACGATGAGATGGAGGAATCGGACGTGGAAGAGGACCTGCGTAGACTGACCAACCTAAAGCCCATTAAGAAGAAGAAGCATCGTTTTGGTCTGCCAGTATGATGCATTCCCTGACCTGTGTTTGCAGGTTTCACTGCAAGAACTTCTCAGTCAGTGGGTTTTAATGTTGCAGTTGCTTCTCACTTTCATACAAACTGACTCAAAAGCAAGGTCTGTCAACATAATGCAATCAGCTGGAAGACTTGCAGTTCAGTTGCACTACAGACACACTGACCAATTATGCAAGAATGTCTTTTCATCCTGTGTGAAAGCAGCATTGTTAAGGATGGGTCACTGCTGTGACTGCATCTGACATGTCAGAGAAGATTCAGAAAAGATCCAGTAACCTTTCCTTTGTGGTTACCGGATGATGCGGTGTAAGATGTTCTCTAAAAGGCATCCAAATTGAATAAGTTAGAGTGTGTTTTATTACTAAAACTGGCTTTTGCAGCATAATTCCTAGAGCAGAATAGTTTATGGCTACAAGCTGTAACTTACTGTTATTTTTTTAAGTACAAATGTTTACTTGCTACCAGGTACCTATGGAACTAATAGGTGGAACAAAGATTTTTTCCAAGATTCCTCAAATCTATTTGACTATTTTATATTTAAGTTATATTTTCATATGGTTGTATTTAAAGATTCTCCTTGTCAGAGCAAAGGGTGTCGTTCCCTTCTTTGTGCAGAAAAGGTCAAAAGGTTTGTCAGTTTGCCGTGAACATCGTTTTATCCTTGTGTGCTGGTTTCAGACAAAGGGGCTGCAAAGGGAAGAGCTCTGTCACTGCTGCAATCACCAGGTGTCACTAAGGATGCAGTCCTTGGTGTGATTATGACCATGTGATTTGAGAATACCTTTGTTCAGTACGAGGTGTTGGCCGCGTGTTTGACTAATGTGCACTTTAGTGTATAGCAGCAGTGTGTCACAGTAGGTCACTTCTTTGTGAAACCAATATCTGTGATTGAATTTATTTCCGTGTCTGAAAGTCTGCTGTGTGAACCTCTTGTGTAGTGCAGGAGGGGTGGAACCTTCCTGAGGCTTTTCCTTGCGTAGAGCCATCCAGGGCCTCGATCTGATGGAGGACTGTGCTACAGTATTGTGACTAATTCTGTCCCATGCTTATTTTCTGTTGAAAAAGCAACCTTCTGTGTCGTGTGCTTGAAAAACAGGAGTCTTCTGTTTACTTTCCTGTCAACCTGGCTATCCTCTCGTATGTCACAGAAGAGAGGCGTAGTGCAGCTGCTGCAGAACTTCTGCAGTTCTCAGCTCATGTCTTCTAGCCGTTGACAACGTGTGCTGCTCTAAAACCCTTCGGGCATTTTCAGTGAGATCCTTTTGCTTTGCCTGTGTTCTGAATGTTTCTGACAGCTTTCCTTGCTGAGCTGAACCTTGTGCAGGACAAGGCGGTGTGTCAGAGAAGTGACAACAGAGACTGATTGCAAGTCTGTTTTAGTGTCCGGACACCAGAAGTGTTCCAAGCCTTAAACCAAACAGTTTCATCCGAAAACTGCTCAGAACTTTTTAAGATTTTTTACATTTTTTATGACTTTACCAGGTCTTGAAGTGATTTTCTTATCCAGACCGCTTACACCTGGTTCTTGGGCCTTAGTAAATACCGAACTGTGCGCTCCCTTCCTTCCCACTGCTCCAGCTTTCCTTTTCCTGCTCGGCTGCTGAGGTGAACGCAGCGCTCTGAGCCTCCAGGGATCACCTCGGCGTGCCCAGCTGATTCAAAGGGACGTTGTATCAAACCTGGTGTTTGCAAGCTTAGGTGAGCCACTGACCTCTGTTACTGTGCACTGAAATGTAATTACTGCAATAAGTTCAAATACGAGCGTTTCTTTTAGATTCAATGTAGAATCTGATGACCTGGAGGACAGGGAAACGGGGAAATGTCCCTCATCAGTGTTGCCTCTGTTTTCGTTTTTAGTGTTGCTGGTTGTTGGTTTCATTGCCCTGCTGGTAGTTGCTGGTTGGGCAGTTTTGTGTCTCCACAAGCACAGAAGTCCTTCGAGGAATTCCTTTTCATCAACAACCTGCTGTTCTAAAGGGATGTGAGAGCTGGGGTTGGCTCTCATCGTAAATGTGTTTATATTTTCAGCGTAGGCTTTGTTGAGTTTCAGCTGGTGGAATCCAAGTGCGTCGCATGTGCTGCACAGTCACTGCTATCCTCATCAACTGCGCGGCGCACACAGGTTTAACTGCACAGGCTTTCATTTCATCTTCCTTTTCCCTCCTCTGATCTCTTAAATTATTGAAATGATATCTATTTCTATATCTATTTCTGGTCTCGTGTGCAGTCTGTGAAATGTCCGTATGAAATTATGGCCTTAATCATGTAAAGTATTTGTTTTGAGCAGACCTCAAACTGGCTGACTGAGTACAAAGGAAAAGAAAGGAATAGAAAGGAGTTCAAAGGAATATAAAGGAATATAAAGGAGTTCAAAGGAATATAAAGCACTACAGAGCATTTCTTGAAGGTGGTTTTTGCAAATGCCTGATTTTTTATGTCTTAAGTGCTTAAACGTTGCTTGGTTTGAGACTTCAGCATGCCTAGCGAGGTGATGTAGGAAAGCACTATGAGCCAAAGAGAAGTCGAGTGTTTTAAGTACTGCAGCAATGGGAGGAGGAGAGTATCTTCAGAGGGAGAAAAACTGCTCTAACTCCCTCTGCTAAGACCAAGTTCTTGCTCACAAGCTCAGCCCAACACCCAGGCCTGGTTTTCTGCTGTTTGTTTTACATTATCGCGTGAAAAAGGAAGAAAAGATGCACAGCTGCAGTTTTCCCCTTTGGAGATGAGAATGGGAGCTGTGGTCAGTGTGGGTTGGTGGGCTCCTGTCTGAGCTCCCGTGTGCAGGGAAGGATTTGCCCCGTGCTCCCTGCATCGTGCTGCTCGTGGCCATGGGCTGCAGGCACGGCTGGAGTCAGTGTTCGACTCAGAGTCGGTCCAGTCATAATAATACCATGATGGCAGCTTTGTGTCTGTCCTCACACTGGCGCTCTGAGCTCACACCTGGCTAATGCTGTTCATGACAGCCAACAGTGAAGATTAGTTCAGGCTTGAAAACGTGATTGTTAATGGAAATAAGCTGCGTTCTGTATGTCAGAGTGAGAGAAAGGGAGCGTAACGTACCGACATACAGTGTTGGTGCAGCTGAGATTTCCCACGTCTGGGTCAGCCTCCATCTATGAACAGCTCCTGGTGTCTGACCTGCAGCACGTCCATATGGGCTGACAGCTCCGCTGTTACCTGGGATGTAGTTTTCAGGCTCTGGCTTTAATCCGTTCAGGTCCCCTTGTCTGACTTCCAGTCGGTGGATGCTGTACGTTAATGCTGCTCACTACAACGGGCTCAAGATTTTTTCAGGGAAGACTCAGAAATTGAGTTGCAAATCAGAGCAATGCAAAGTGATCCATCCCTGCCCACTGTGCACCCAGAGGGGAGGGGGGGCTCTGCGGGAGCTGAGCATCACGAGGGGTCTCTGCCACTGTGCTTGACCAGCCCATGTTGGCAGCTTCACTGTGCAGGAGAAACCAGCGATGGAAGAGAATAAATTCAGCCACATCAGGTCAGAGCAGGTCGTACAGCAGAGGGGTGCAAACCTCTTATGTACTTAAAGTTTCCAGTTCAATTACTGAAAATGGCTGCTATAGTTTTACAAAGTAAAGCTGCAGTATCTTTACAAAGGGACTCTTGTAGGTGTTTCTGTCTTTGGTGGGTATCTGTCTCCAACTGAACGTTGGGTTTGTTTGTAAGTAAAGTCAGATTGGAGCCTGTGTGAGCAAAGCAAAGAGCTGCGTTCTGCTGCCCTCTGTCCGACCACGCTGTTAATCAGTAGCGTTACCTTCAACTTCTAAGGGTATCTGATGTAACTGCATTGTATAACGGGTTACAATAAAGGTGACTTATTACAGATCTGTGCTCATTTGTTTTAACCGTGAGCCTGTTTGGGTGTCCATAACCCTCTGCCTTCACAGATGGGAAGTTGGTAGAGGGAAGCCCTCAAGTCATTAATAGATATCCAGATGTTATCTGGAGCTGCTGCTGCTTTCACCGCTTCTCCTGGTGGAAGCAGCCTGGTCCAGCCTGTTGCCCTGCACAGTGTCTGTTACTCCTCTCCGGTGTTTGTGCATTACTTTCATTGCTTATCACTTACTGCACACTGCAGCCCTGTCCCCCTCGTTACTGCATTACAGGGAGCTCACGGAGCCGTCTGCTGCCGGCAGGATCCTGGAGGAGAAGTCAAACCTGCTGTGGGAGCTGTGGCTCCTGGAGGGCCAGGTGTGTGCATTGACTGCACTCTGTGCTCAGCGCCCTCTTTTCACCACCCCTTAGGAAAGGAGTTTTGCAGACCCCGGTTACAGAGCGAGGGTCCAGCTGTGATACACAGACTGCACTGATGCTTTGGTTGTATTCAGGAATCCTCCGGACCTCGACCAGGTGAGTGAGGTTCCCACATGGGAAAGGCAGCACAGCTTGGTTTGGGCTGACCTTTCTTATGAGGAAAAACTGGCCCCACTCCATAGGAAAAAATGGTGGTTTTGCTTTGGCGTTGGTTTAGACAATGTACCATTGAGTCAAAGAGGAAGGATCTGCCTGGGCTGTGCACATTCAGCACGAGGAATGGTTACGGTGTGACACCCGTAATGCTGCCCAGCGCCCACAGCCCCGGCTCCTCGTACTGCTGCACCCTCCTGCTGGGAGGAGCCCGGGCTGCCCCTCCACGGCTCCAGCTTTTTTCCTGCTGCTTTTGCTGCTTTTGTTTCTTCGCCCCCAAAATCGCCATTTCTTCCTATGGAGCGGGTTCCTCTGCTTCCCGTGTGAGAGATTCGGGGCTCGGTGTCACACTTTTGATGTTGGCTTTATATGAACTTTGCCGAGGGCGCGTTTTCCTGCTCAGGAAAGGAACGGGCGCCCCCTCCCCATCGATCCGTCCCATCGAGACGCTCCGTGTCCGTCTCCATGTCCTGCCGCTCATCACGGCCGGGTCTCACCCCCCCGCAGCGCAGCCCCCTCCCCCCGCAGCTGTCGGGTCCCGTCACGGTCGCGCTGCGAGTCACCGCCAGGAATAACCGGAACATCCCGGGCTGCGCTGGAAGGTGACGCCACCCCCGAGCTCACACTGGACGCTCTATATAAGACCCGGGGAACGGGGCGGGTGCGTTTAACAGCCGGGAAACCAGCGCGGCTGGGATCGGAGCTGCCCCATGGAGCAGGTACGAGCTGCGACGGGTCGGAGCTGCCGCTGCGGCATGAGCCGGGCGGGGACGGGATGGACGGACGGGATGGACGGACGGGATGGATGGACGGACGGGATGGACGGACGGGATGGATGGACGGGATGGATGGACGGGATGGATGGACGGGGTGGATGGACGGGATGGACGGGATGGATGGACGGGATGGATGGACGGGATGGATGGACGGGGTGGATGGACGGGATGGATGGACGGGGTGGATGGACGGGATGGACGGACGGGATGGATGGACGGGGCTCTGCTGGTTGGGCTCAATTACTGCGGGTGATGGGGGCTCACTGCGAGGCGAAGGAAGCAGCTGCCCGCTACGTGCTCAGCTCGTTGGCTCAGAATGTTCTGTTGTGCTCTAAGTGCTCGTGTTTCTGTCGGAAGGGAAAAGCGTTTCTGCTGCTCTGGGACGCCGTCCCGACAGCTCTGCTTTTCCGACACGTTTCCTATGACAATTACCCGAAGTTCTGACAGTAGTTCCGTGTCCGCACGTTGTGCTGCCGCGTGCAAAGCCTGGCACACGAGCGTGCGAGAACAGGAGGCAGAACACGGGCAGGGAGCGGGGCGCAGCCCTTCAGCCGCAGCAGCAGCTCGGCCCCACTGCGGGCGTTACTCCACAGCAAAACCCACCCGTGACACCCGCAGCTCCCACCCCAGGGCTCAGCGCTGCGGCTCCGTCCCGTTGCAGCCGCAGAACGGCTGACACTCAGCAGCTGCTCTGGTGGAAAACAGCCCCGGCTGCAGCACGAGAGTTTCTCTTTAAGGCCGGGCGCAGCTCAGCTCCCTCCTGCTGGCTCGGCACGGCTCCGCGCTCCTCGCCCTGTCCCCAGGGATCCCCGTTCTGCTGGAAGCAGCCCCGCAGTTCCTCGCAGTTCCTCGCAGTTCCCAGTGCCAGCAGCGGGCGGGGCAGCCCGGCAGGTCTCATAGCGCTGTTAACGGAGCGCAGTATTTCTTTCCTTCTGTCCGGGAGCCGGCGCAGCGCTGAGCTCGCTCCGTGGACGATCCCCATCGCAGACGGCCGCGCTGTTTGGTTCAGGGCTCACCAGCCCAAACCCTCTGTGAGTCCGGAAGGGTTTGCTCTCAGCTCGGTCTTTCTCTTTATACTCGCAGTGTTTTCCCCAGAGGTCTCGTGGCTGTTTTGTTCCCCACAGCTCTGTTCCCTATGGGTCCTAAACGTGACATGCTGACGTGTGGGTGATACTTTCCTTTATCAGCCAGAGCCAGTGAAAAAGAAGCGTCCTCCAGTGAAGGAGGAAGATCTCAAAGGAGCCAGAGGAAACCTGTCCAAAAACCAGGAAATTAAGTCCAAGACCTACCAAGTCATGAAGCAGTGCGGTAAGTCTCTTCTCTTTAATGGAAATAGTAACAAAAACCTCCTGCTGTAAAGCATAAACTTAATTGCTGTTATCAATGAATGAATGCAGCTCCAAATTAGCAGCCAGCAACGCGCTCGCACCCCCTGGCCTGGCTGCAGCACCATGTAATCCATGAATCCCCCAGGCTCTACTTCAAGCAGTCGTTCTTCCTTTCTGGTCACAGTAGAAGGGAGAGCCCTGACTGCCTGCTGGGCTGCAGTGCCAGCCAGATCGTGTCAAGGAGCGGAGCCCAAACTGAAATCTGGATCCTTGCTCATAGACTTGGGAATATATATATATATGTATATACACACATTGCTTCTACCACCAGTGGGAGGTCACAAAGAAAAATGAAGAGTTAAAACCCTTATTCAGGATGATATCTTGAACCTCATTGTAGCTCATAGAGCAGCTGTGTGGGTTCAGGGTCAGTGACGGTGATGACCAGCTCAGACGCTGGGAGCCTTCCCATGCTCGCAGTGGGAGCGCTGGGGTTGGGAAGTCGATGGGCTGATGAACTATTTCTCCACTGCAGCAGCACAAACATCACTGCCAGCACTTGGGGAATCCCTGCACTGATCGCCTCCTCTCCTGGGGTTCTTTTTGCAGAACAAATGGGCTCTGCAGCACCTTCCATATTCAGCCGAGCGCGGACGGGCGGTGAGACGGTCTTTGAGAAGTCCAAGGACGAGCCGCCCAAAAGCGTCTTTGGGTGAGAGCCGGGCTGCACCCCACGGGTGGCTGTGTAACGTTACTGCACGTCTCTGACCCTGCACCGAGCTCACCGTAGGCACAGACACCCAGTTTCTACCTGAAGTCATTATAAAGGGAGCGGGTTAATATCAAAGGGTACAACTTCCACTTTTGTTTTTATTATGGGTATTCTTTCCACGTGCAGGATGCTGTTTGCTACAATGGGTTGGTAAATAAAACGACTGTTGGACACGGTCTGGCACGTTGGTGACTGATTGAACTCAGGCGTACCCTGATCCTGTGGGCATTTGGGCATCGCAGCCTCGATCCAGCTGCTGACTGCAGCAAATCAATGCGCTGCTGATGCTGTTTTAGCACCTGTGAGGTCTCCTCGCAGTATTTGTGTCTAAAATGTCAGTGAAGCTCTCCCAGATGCGCACATTTCCACAGGTTATTTGTGTTCATTCTGGATAACGAATGGCACCTCCTGCCTGCAGCTGAGAGCTGCTCTGGAGGTAGCGCCTCCTGATGAAGGATGTTGATCTACAGTGTTGGAGGCAGATGTTGGTGGGATGGCAGAAGGGGGCCGACCTTCCTGCTGAGAATTTGCTCTGTGTGACAGTGTTACTGTGCTTTGCGTATCTGCTGTGGTTTCCATAGAAATAAATGGGAGGTATTACTTTTGGAGAGACCTGCGTATAATCGTAGAATCGTAGACTGGCTTAGTCTGAAGGGCCCTTAACGCCTGCCCTGCTCCAGTCCTCGCTGTTGTTGAAATTATCATCCATGTTGTCTCTGGGCTTTGGGAAGTGGGCAGTAAAGCCCTGACAGACACGGGAATATCAAAACAAGTCATTGGATGCTGATGCTTTTATTTCAATTGCTCCTGACACTCAGCCATCATTTACAAACTGGAAGGAGATTTCTCTTTTAATCCTGCAAAATTTGAGGCTATAATTTTAATGGGGTAAGTTAACGCAGTAACACAGAGGTACGTTGGGGGCTGGGGATATCGGGGTATCTGTGCACACAAGCAGAATTGCCATTTGTCTCCTGAGATTCAAATCTGTTCCATCCTGGCACTGTGGTGTGAGGTGAGATTCTGGGCTTGTAGCACTTCTTCAGCAGTGAGAAGTTCTGTTATTTCAGAATCAGGCTTCCCAAGGCGCCGCTGTTTAAAACAGACTGGGAACAACGTAGTCTGTGTGAACACCGTCTATTAGCCCAGCCCCGTTGTTATGAACAAACCAGCAAGGAATATCGGTGCCGTGCTCAGGATCCCTCCTGTAGTCCTTCTGCCAGCCCCTGCCAGGCAAAACGCATCCCCAGAATCAGAGCAGAACATACACGTCAGCAGAGCCGTCCTTTCTAAGGGTTTGGTTATTTTGTTTACCTTGTCACTACCAGCTCCTTGTTTTTAAATATCATTGTGGCGTCTGGTTTCTTGGGATCAGCCCCAGGATGAATTTCAAGTATGGTAAAGTCAACGGGGTGGAAAAACTGCCCTAAAAATAGAAGCCAAAATTAACATTTCAAGTATGTTGCAGATACAAAAGAAAACAAACAGAGTCCCCAGGATGCCTGCATTGCTGCTGACCGAGTCCCTCGGGTTCTGAATGCAGAAGCAAACACCGAGTTTTGTGCAGAGCTGTATGTGTGATCATGGAACCACTGACTTCTTACAAAGTGGAACTCTGTGCGTATCATCTGGATGTGAGTTCCACCTCCCAAGTGTGAGGTAAAATTGGACTTTCCTTGTCTAGCTCTTCTACTTGCAGTTAATAACAAAGCAGAGTAACTTCTGTGTTATTAACAAACCTGTGGGTGGGCTTAGCAAGGCAGAAGAGTCCTGAAGACGTGAGGGAGAACAGCGGATGTCAGTGTCTGCAGCAGCAGCAGAGGAATTGAAGAGATGGTGCACAAAGCCCGAGCCCAGAGCATCGTTCAGAAATCTTAATACAGTCAATCAGCACGGGCTCAACTTTCTCCCCTTTCTCAGCTCAGAAAGGCCGGGTACAAGGTGGTGTCTGCAAACCATGTCGCCCCAAGGCAAGCAACAACGTTCACAGCGCTCAGTGAATTCATACCTAACAATCCGTGTGTCTGTGCAGACAGTCTGTGACTTCCCAAGGTGTACAGCCCCAAGAAATCCCTGTGGAGGGGATGCTTCTTCCAGACTTGGTGCAGAACTATAACAAACGATGCACCGCTGCCCACTGAGAGCACCAGGCTTTTCTTCTTGTTAACTATCAAGGTTAAACTGAGGGAAAGAAAAAAGGACAGTTCAAGACTCAGACTAAATGGCATCTGCAAAAGCCTGTTACAGAAAGGTGTTCCTATCAAAGCTGCTCCTATAACAGCACGGTTAATCACAGATAGGTTAGTGAGATTTAGTGTAGCACCTCATGCTCAGTAAAAAAGATGGAACCAGAAGAAAAAAAAAGAAAAAAGTGTAACCAATAACCCAGGCATCCAATAGGCTCCTTCTGCAACCATTACCCTTCTTGTTGCAACGTGACCGAGTCAAGCCAGGTGCAAGTTGTCCTTTCAGTCCCATTCTGAATGGTGATCTTCTCAGGAGTTACTGTCACTTTTATGTCCAGGTGCTTGTTTGCAATGCCGAGCTTTCCAAAATACGTATTTTGGATCTTTGCATCATTATTTACTTTCTTGTCACCAATGAGTTCTCCGTTCACTGTGATGCCTAATGTCGAAAGGAAACATCAGGTATTGTTTAGTAGAGAATCATGTTGTTGATAGTTTGTATTGTTTCACAGAGGATCAGTTGAGGTCAAGGAGTGTTGTGTTAGTTTTAGCTACAGCTCAACCAAACAAACCAAAACTGAAAAACAGCTCAGAATGACTTGAGCGCGTTTGTGCAAAAGTCCAGTAAGGGAACAAAGCTGGAGGCTGCTCTGTAGATACCTGCAATGAGCCATCACCTGCTTGATAAAGGCTCAGTATTTCTGTGGGGGGTACAAACAGCCCATCTCTCTTCCAGGTACTCCATGAAATGGCAAACTAAGGATTATTTTATTGCCTTTACTTTCCGAGACAAACAACATCTCTCAACTCCCAGAGAACTTTCAAACAATTAAAAGTTCATTTTATTCCAGGAAGTGAAAACAGCCACAGTGGCAATATCCTATCACAGCAATAGGAGCTCCTTCTGACTTTGCAGAAAAAAATAGTTCATGCAATATAAACAGGGAGAAGCAGCCTTTAAAAATGAGATTTTTCAATAGAAGTGTTCTGATTTACTGCATTTTAAAGTGATAAACTCACCTGTAACTGGGTCATTTATCAAATTTAACACAGCACCTGGGTTTTCATTGATATTGAAACAAATGGCATCTTCTTTTTGTGGCACGGATATAATGAAGTGTGGATCTCCATCAACTGTAAAGGCAAGTCACAGGTATTTGTATAGTGATGCACAAGTTCAGAGTTCCACGTGAACACTTAAAGCTGTGGTAATGGATCCACTGATAGCAGGGTCCAGCAGGAACTGTCTCCTGTTACATGCCTAGCTTAGTCCAGCCCAGCTGTCAGACAGAGTGGGGATGTCCCAGGGAAGCTGCTACCACATCTCAAAAGTGGACTACAACCTTCTTCTCCATAACTCTCCAGGTATGTGCCATTTATCCTGTGACCCTCCATCATTGCAAAATATGGTACACGGACTGCAGGATCAGAATGGGCACCTATGAGTGCTTATCTTTGAGGATGAAATTATTAATGAGGACAGGAGAATAGGCAGCCAGCATCACAAAGCCTAGGAAGTGGGGAGAGGACTAAGAAAATAACCATACACAATCTCAGTGACTCCACTATTTAAATAAGTGAATAGAAGTACAAGTCCTCTAAGGGTAAAAGGAAAGGCTGTTTTTGTGGAAATAAATAATCTAAAAACTCTGAGAGTTGTGCAATTTAAACACCCGCGTACGTTTTCCTTCTAAACAGAAACAACTGAAACTAACCAAAACTAACTTACCACTAGTGTACCAGGTAGGGTTTGGTGCATGTACGTAGTGTACTGGTGAAGCTGCAGAATGCGGGAAGAAAAAAAGCTGTTAGAAAAACATCAAAATTGAATATTTATGCACTATATGCAAAGTACATGTAAAATGTCAGCTAGTTAACCTGCTAGGTAAATTGCTAGCGTTATCCTAGTTCTTAAACTAAATGGGATGACAGTGTGTCCCTTTTGAATCAAGCAAAGCTTTAGGATAGAGAGAGGTTTGTTCTGTAACCTCATGACTTACCCTGTGCAACTATGGGGGCAGACTGAGCTGTGAATGAAACAAAAAATATTTCAGAGGTAGAAAGAATGAACAAAATTCTGTCCCGCTGCCCTCCCTCCATTAGAGCCAACTCCAAACCCTCGCAGCCATGTCCGCATTTCTGAACACTTCTAACAAAGAAAAACAGTCACAACCGTTTATTCAGTTTTTGTACTGCAACAAAGCGAACTGTGAACTAATCCAACACAGTGTCATGGTCAGAAATCACAATGCACTCTACAGCAAAACTGCTTCTCTGAGGGTCCTGTAAGGGATCGGGGAGGGGTTGGGGTGATCTGCTCCTTTTCTAATTCCTTTGTGTTTGTTCCAAGCTCTAATATTGCAATGTCAGGAAGATTTATCCGCCCATTCCCACATGTTTGCTCTCTTCTTTATCTGGAACTACAGGGCAGTGTTTGTAGATGGGTATTTGTGCCAAAGAAGCAGCATTCACAGCAGCACTGAAGGCATCTTTGTGAGGAGACTTGTCTACACACTGGTACCTGTGAGCCAGCAGTGCCCTGGAAAGCAGCGTAAGTTGTACAGGGCCTGAATTCCGTGCTGGTGGGACACTGCAGCTCTGAGGATCCACACTGAAAGTGGTGTTCACAACCTTTTCAATCCCCAACATTTTTGATCTAATTATAACGATCTTAATCTATGATGCAATATTTTCATACAGTTATTGGGGAATAAATCAAGTGATGCAGGAAATCTATCTCTATTAGTTAAACAGTGATAGGTGAATTTAATAAGAAATGTACGTACCTTCAGCTGTTACCATCAGTGGACAAGCAAGAGGGAGGAAAAGAGAGAATTACAATTACAATTGTACAATTCAAAAAAAACAAAACAAAACTTGCTGAGCTGTCAGATTCAACCATACGTCCTCAGCATTTTGTAGCAGTTATGAATCCAGACTAATCTGCCTGAATGTGTTCATTAAAAAATATTTTACAGGTATTATCACCTCTGATATATTCCACATGAGGGAGATCTCCTGGCTCTCTTTTCACACAGAAAGATGCTTCTACATTTACTTTTAAGAAGTGTATAAACGATGAAGGAGAAAGTGATGTGAACAAAATTAAGTATGGATAAATTATGAGGTTAGAAATGATACTTCCTTGACATGAAATATTTTAGATATAAATATTAAATACCCTGATTTTGAATTTATGGTATTTTCCCTGTATGAACTAGCAGTGAAAAATAATTCTGCAGAAACCAGACACATGCAAGGCACAGAGAACAATTTTTTTTGACATGTGTTTAAATCTACGCTCACACGAAACTTTCTTTAGATGAACATGAAAGCAACTTTGATAAAACTTAAAATATCTGCACCTTCAGTAGGTTTGTCAGCAATCGCTGCTTGATTTTCATCTTCTGGCTTGGTTACCACCATGGACGTCAGCGGTGTCACAAAGTTGTATTTCAGAGATAGATCCAGGGCTTCAGCTGTAAGATTCTCCTTTTCTTCTCCTTTAGCTGCAATGCTGAACACAGGGAGAGGCTCCTAGCACCAGGGATTGCCAAATTACCCGCTGAACTCTGAACCAAGCACTTTTTTTTAAAGAGAATTTATCTCTGCAGCTAAAAAGACAAAGCTGTGCTTTCCATTTATGATGATTTAAAACCGCTTAATTTGCTAACTGCAAGGCAAATGCTGAGGTTGTGGGGATTTTCCTTACTGTTCTTTATACTTTCCTATCGGCATCTCGGTGCGATGATGGGCAAAAACAAGGAAATAGATCTGAATTGCAGCTTTCCATCCTAGAGGCTGGACCAGTCACCCAGCTTAATGGTTTCGCTGAACTCATCATTCTTGGTGTAATTACCGTTTTTCCAGGAGTTGCTCAATGGTGAGATAAGCCCAAAGCCTTTCAATGAAATCTCCAAATATGTATTCCTGTTCTTGGAAGGCTTTAGCTGTTTGCTCCTTATCTTGCTGTGTAGTAAATGACAGGGCATCGTTAGCCTGTTAGGAATAAGGAAAATAAGGCAGGGACTCCCAGAATTTTCTAAAATCAAAACCTTAACATCTGAAAATCTTACTAGATTGAAAAACATTGTGGTCCAACAAAGAACTTGCCCAGGAATTTTTAAGCTTCTGTAAAGCTCAGCAGTGTGTGCTGTGGGATATAATGCACATTCCAAATTCAAATGATGTTTGGTTAATTAGAATTTGACTACTCAGGACTTGAAGAATCTTGATAATGATTCTTATAATATATAGCAACTTGTTTAATATGAAGACTACTGCCTACAGGCACTGAACGCTTGGCTCCTGAAAGAACTGGGTAGGATATTTAGAGAGTAAAGAGGACAAAATAAGTTAGCAAAGCTTATTCAGTCACATCGTGCAAAGTTGTTCTGGATTGACCCAGGTATAACTGACAGATGAGTAACTTGCCTAAGGAACTTGTAAAAGCAATGCCTTTAGTGCACTTACTTTCTCACATATGCAGCAATACAGATTCTCACTGACGAGAAGACATACGTGTGACTATTTTCAGTTTTGCCACCTCAGAATATGGATACTCTGCATAGCAAGGAAATAGTCAAAGAAATCCGTACTTACACCTTCGCCTTTCACATCTACTGTCAGACTGTTTTGGTTGATGTCTCTAAAGCGCCCAGCCACCACAATCTCAGACCCATCATAGAAATGCTTAAAACTGTTTTTAGTTACATCTGCAATTTCATTTTCTGGGTAGTTTAATTCCACATCCACGAGCATAGGATTGGACACCTCATCATAAAAACCCTGTAGGATAAAAAGGAAAATATTTAACCACCATTTTTTCTTTAATTCATGCATAGATCTGTAACCAGTGCTATTTCAGCAGTGAAAATTCAGAATGTATTTTAGAAGAAATATGTAAATATTCAGTTAAATCTCAGAGTACAACTCCTAAAAATCTACCAGTAAGGCAAATGAGAAAGGACACATCAACTTTTCAGTCTCACTAAGACAGAGGGAAAATACCCAAGAAAACGTGTTGAGGATGATGAGTTCCATTGACATTCATCACGAGGGACGCCAAGATCTTACTGATACTTACAAGATACTTACCTGAATTAACACATCTCTCATCTAACTTAAGTTGTGGTTACTGTACCTGGAGTTGTATGGCTGAATCAGAATCAGGATAAATCCGACGGGCCAATCCCTTATTTTCCAGTGCCATCTTTTCCAAGAAGTTGTAATCAACACCGTAGCCGAAACCAAGATTGTACAAAGTATATTTTCCTTCAATGGCTTTTTTCACATGTGTCTGAATGTCATTGGTATTTGATATGCCTACATTTAACCAGAAAAAGGTTGAGTTTAAACAGATAAAATGAAATGTGGTTAGCTGTGTTTGGATTTCCTAAGAGGCATTATCAGAGATTTCTTGGTCAGATGATGCTGGTGTAGTAGCATTTCAATCATGAGAAAGAAAAAAGCAGAAGTCAAAGATAATGGCCTATTTTAATTGAGTGGGTTTTGTTAGTTAATTCACTGTTATTTCACCCAACATAAACTTACCTACATTTGGTTGGCCATCTGTTAACATGATAATTATTGAAGCACTTCTCTTGGGCACAAGGTTTCCTTCGTGAGCAGCGTTCAGCATATCAATTCCTTTCATCATACCACCATATAAATTTGTCACTGTAAGGTAGACGTAGAAATTGAGCTTCAGCACAGTCAAAATAATGGACCATGTTTCATGGGAATTTGACAAAACCTGATTACAGTGAAAAGTTTGAGTTTGCTAGCAAGGGGATGCTTAGATACAAAAATAACGGAGCTTTGCAAACATAAGGATAAAAACACATCATCTGTTGCAAATGTGGCAGCACTGTGTTCACAGACTGAATTAACATACGCAACAACTTATGGCAAGTAAAGTACTCACAGCCCTCAGTGTCAATGGTCCGAACAAACTTTCTTGCTTCATCCAAATTTTCAGGAGTGGCTTTGATTAGTGTTTCTTTCCAGGTATGTACATCACTACCAAACAGTATGAAATTGAAGTGGTCATCTTCTTTAATATCATCTAAGATTTTTAGAAGTGCTTCTCTTGTCTGTAAGAGGAAGAGATTGCAATTTATCGTTCAACTTTAAAGAAATGGGTGCTTGCAGTTTTACATAACTGATCTCTCCAGTGCTTTTTTCCTTTTGTTCCTTTTACACAGAGAAAATAAAGTAGCTCCAGGTTTGTGGAAAGGTTCATAAGCAAGTGTGGCTCACTGCTTGAGCCTGTCTAGGCCTCTTTGGATGGCCTCTCATCCCGTAGGTGTGTGGACTGCATCACACAGCTTATTGTCATCAGCAAACTGCTGAGAGTGCACTTGATCCCACTGTCAGTGTCAATGGTAAAAATATAAGAGTACACCAGTCCCAGTACTGACCTCCAAGGGACACCACTCATCACTGATCTCCATCTGGACATTTCACTATTGACCACCACTCTCTACTAATGATCTCATAACCAGTTCCCCATTTATTGAACAGTCCAGCCGACAAATCCACATCTTTCCAATTTAGAGAGAAGGATGTTATGTGGGACCATGCACCCATGGTCCCTTCCAGCAGCCAAATGCACCCTAAGTCGTCTTTACATAATAACAGAGGATCTTTCACTGAGACTCTAAAGTAATGTAATAGCTTACCTGTTCTATTTCTCTTCCACTCATTGAGCCACTGATATCAATTATAAAAATAATGTTCTTGGGCAAATTTGGAAGATTTGTTGGTGCAAAGAAGTGCACAAAGTAGCCATTGACAATCTGAAAAAAAGGACATAAGATATCAGCAAACCAGTAGCTTTTGTGTATTACAAAGATAAAACTGATAAAATTGAAAGTACTTTTATTTACCCTCTACCCCCTGAGGAGACTAACAAATCCTTACTAGTCTCACCTCCACCCATGAGCCCAGGAGTGTTGTTTAAGTTTAAGCCTGAATGTGCTTGACTTATGCCTGTCTCTAGCAGTGTCACAACTGTGCCTGCTCCCATCTGTCCATTGACTGATTTGGAACCCACTCTGTAGTCTGACTTCACAGCACAACCTGACAAATCTGCCTGACGAGCTGGACTCTTGGCTGAATTCAAACACCATCTCTGGGTCTGCCTTGCTTAGGTATCCTGGGGACTGGACTCCTAGCTAGTGAAGTTGTGCTGTCACAGCCAGCTTGCTGCCCTTTAGGGAACAAGTGGCCTTCGCTACTCCTTAACATTTATCTGTGAAAGAAAAACCCATTCAACAATGCAAAACTGCCAGCTATTTATCTGCAAAATTACCTGCAGATTATCTGGAGTTGTTCTCTTCACATCGTATTTAACAATTAAATCACCGTCCAAGAGGGATTGTGAGCAGTTTTCACAGGTTCGCTGTTGATCAAGAGTTGGCTTGAAAGAGATATGTCCCTGAAAATAAGAAACTTCTTTAGATCTGAATCTTAATAGCTGAAAACTTTCTACAGAGCACAAATAAATTTCTAATTTTGCAAAGCTGGTCTATTTAGATTCATGGACATAAGGATGACCTGCTCTATACGGTTAGATATTAGTATATTTGTACAAATAACTAATAGCTCAAGTTTGCTGCCTATAACTCTCTTCATATGTTTTCTTCCTCATCTTCCTTCCAGCTCTCCGCTCCGAATGATACTTCTGATAGGACCGTTGAGCAGTCTGTGTGTTAGGACTTCTGCCACTTTCATACATGGGAAAACTACTTGTTATTGACTTCATTCTTCCACAGCATACAGTCCAGTTGGTATCCAAGCTTCCAAGTGCTGTTATGGGATAAAGGTGCAGTTCCATGCTAGTAGCTGCAAGTGTCTTCCCAACTGCATGGTGATGGCCTTCAGCTTCCCAGCTTGGAATTCAGAGTTAATTTGCACAGAGAAGTCTTTATTTACCCAATTTTTAGCCTCTCACTTTCATTGCTAGTGACTACAACACTTTTGCATTGATAGTATTTCAGAGTCATAACCATAGCAAATGAAATATGGAAGGTGTTGCTGTACCTTTTTATGTGAGAAAGTTTTCTTTATGACATTTTGCAGATCATTGGTGATGAATGTTCCTTCTGCTTCCAGCTCACTGATACCTTGTGGCTCAAAGATATTTATTTCAATCTGAAATATGAATTGAAAATTATCTTTGTTGGCTATCCCACAATATATCAACTTAGACATTTGCAGGAGGATCTGAAGGAAATGAAGTAGGGATTTTCTTGTAAGAAAAACAAGTTTATTTTTGTAATTAATAGCAGCAGTCCAACATGTCTTTTTCTACATAGAGCTTAAAAACCAAATTATAAAGAAATATAGCTCTACAGAAATGGTTAGTGAAGTGGTTAGTGGAACGCTGTCAAATGTCAGATAAATACCTAAGTCCTCCAAAAATATAATCCAGTCATCAGCTGTGAGTCACAGCCAACTCTGATGAATATTTCAGATTGCCTTTTCTCTTAGTATGCTTGGAATAATGCTTTACAAGCATACAGATACGGAGATTTGTAATGATTTTTACTCAGCGTTTTGTGGGTAAAGCTGGGTCTTAACAAAGCAGGTAGGAGCCATCAAAGACAAGTTTTAGCACACAAAAGCCACAGCATTCTAGAATGCAAGATATGTATCACTGTAATTTAGCACAACATATTTTTATAGCGATTTGAGAAAGGCATATTAGTTTATGCTACAAAGGCATTTATAAAAGCTATTTTTCTCCAAAATATCTTAATAGCTTTTCAGTTTTCTGTATGTCACTAAGTAGGCTTAGTAGCTGAGCTAACTCAGAAGCCTACAAATCAAAACCTGCAGTAAATCATATTGGCAGGGACCCCCCATCCACATGGTTCATTAGAAAATATCATCAGGGCCTTTAGCTCAGCTGTCAGCCAGTGGCAATGACCATGGTACTCCACTTTCAACAGATGTACAGAATCTCATGACCTCTTAAACTGCAGTATTAAATTTGACATCTACCTCAAAATCTTTGACGAGTTGCTTCGGTTTTACTTTGATGAACATCTCGTATTTTCCAAAGTGTCTCTTCAGTAGTTCTTCATATGTGAGTTCAAAAGTGACTTTACTGCCTGCTGCAATGTTGACTGAAACAGTGAATTTTTCAGTTTTCCTTCCCGAAGCCCTATGTTTAAGTGGGGAAGAAAAAGATTATCCTCTTTCACAATATTTCTTGCTTGGATTTGGTTGGTGCAGCATAATTTTCAAAAAGGAGTACAACAAAGATGGGAATTTTGATCTGTTGCTAAAGTCACAGTCAAACAGCATAGAGTTTATTCAGGTTCTCCTAGGAGTTTTATGCAGGAACTGGCCACACATATTAAGTGAACGATGCAGAGACTTTCTTTTCTTGGCTGCAGATACTAGCTGCCAGAAACTATTTCCTTCTTTACAATTTATGCTAAAATAACTCTAGATTAATGATATTTGTTCTTTGATCCTATAACAAAACAAACTTCAGAAATATACTAGAGCAGGATATTATGAACCTCACAATTTGCTACAGGTTAATGGCATGGAAGCCACACCAGATGTCATTCTTACTTGACAAGACCAGCAGTCTGTCCCTTCGAAACAGCTTTCTCATATTGTTGTTTGGCAGCTTCTTTTTCTTTTATATTTCCAGGATAAGTGGTGCCGTCAATTGTCCTGCAGGTGAAAAAGTGCCTTGTTATCTGACTGGCTTGTGCTGATACATGAAAAGTTATTATAGGCCTAGAATATATTATATAATTGTAGAATATATATAATCTCTGTTTATTAATTGGTTTGCCCAAGAGCATTTTCAGGAACCTGCAGTTGCCAAGATTAGAGCACAAGCAATGAAGCGCAAATAAACTAGTCTTTCCAGAGGCTTTACCTGGAATGAAGAGCTCAGTGTTTAGTATTGAAGGGAGTCTGACTTACTTTTTTCCTTGAAAGTGAATTAGACTAAAACTAGGCTGATAGCAACACTACTTACACCTGCACTTTAGTAGCCTGATCATCTCATCTTGTCTGGTCTCATCTCATCCCATCCCATCCCATCTCATCTATCTCATCTCATCTCACAGCAGGATGGCCCTCCGGATGAGACTCATCTGTCCAAATGCAGGTGTCTACAGCTGAAAATTCCATCCATAGACAACTTGCACCAATAAATAAGCATTTTTCACATGAGACGAATCTCATCCTAAAATAAAAGTTCTAGAACAGCTTAGAGTGACTGTGCCCTAAAGGCATCTGTTTCTTTTCCTTTTTCCCTGAAAATAACACAGAATAATGTGATTAGCTGAGATGAACACATTTAAGCTGAAACCTAATAAAGGTGTGAAAATTGCATTATTACAACTAAAGATACAAATGTAAGGAACATCCTCCTCAATTTCCTATCTCTCATTTGAGCACTATTTCAAAATGAAGGAAGAAATTAAGCTGTAATGCCAATTATGGTAATGGAATGCCAATTACATAATGGAACTTCTGGGGTTTGATAACAGCAGAGCACTATAAGTTCTATTTCTGAAAAGGTGACTGTATCCATGGAGAGGATCTCCAGTTCCCTGACGTCCAAAGAGAAATAACTGAACATCAGTCACTTTTTCTATAGGTGTACCAGTGTTTGCCTACCCCCAGGTATCTTGCATGTGAAGTTAACAGAGCCAGAAAATTACTCAAGACACATATAGGTATCTACCAAACAGCAAATCAAAACTGAACATTTTTGCCTTGGTTACTCTTACAGTATTATAAAAATTACACACATGCTGAAGTTGGTGATGAAGGCTGTCTTAGGGAGCTCGACATCGAAGAAGACTTCTTTGTGTGCATCTCCTCGATTGACGGCTCGACTGGTGATGACATTGCGGGCAAATCGGGAAGTTACTTTACTATCAATCTTCATTCTATAGATTTCTATCCCGTTGACAACCTGTGCATTGAAAAATGAAAGAACAGAGCTAGCTGTTATACTGATGTCTGTATTAATCAGCCATGATTTTATAGAAAGAAATGACTATCATTCCGAAGTGAAACCTGAAGACTTAAATTGTAAGACCTGGGGCATAGTGATGCTTCCTTGGGTGTCCACAGAACTGATACAGTTACTGCTGTGAGTTGAAACTACAAAATATTACCACCCTGCAAAGGTGATGCTGCTGTAAGAATTGCTTTTTCTCTCTACTGAGACTGAGACTTTTGTTTTGGTTGGAGTCAGCGCCAGCAATGTGCTGCAGCCTCACTGCACTCGTGACTGCTGGTATCAACCGAGTGGCTGTCCCCCAGGGCAGGGATGGAAGGAGTCATCCTGTATAAAAATAGATCTAACCAGTTCCAGATGGGTTTCAAATTCCATTTTGTTATCCTCAGTTTCTGCACAACTGAGGCTCATTCCTGTTTAAGAAATGAAATGAGTTGGGTATGACTTATTTACTTTGAATGCTCAGGAGTAAGGTTACTGGGGACTGCAGGAAAACATAGGCAGCAGCACGTGTGCCTCTTTAGGCAGCTCTGCAATAACAAGCTCTGATTGCAACACAATCAGCAGTGGAAAGAACTTGTGATTTTTGTGCTAGGCCTGATCTCTGGCGGCTGATTGAGAGGTTCTGCCCCCCATATCAAAGCATGTTAAGCACTGCTGAAGTGGCATCGAGCTGCCAAGTGGAATCAGCCTCAGAGATGCCGTCTCTTGACTTCCTTAAAAACAACTACAACGTAATATAAGAACAGTGTTAGAGACACTACTATTTATTAAAATATAACGAGGTTAACCATTATTTGTTCACACTGTTTCCCTGTACAGGACTCCCCATCTGAGCTTGGGAAAGAACAGACTTGTTAGTCCTACTGCCGAAACCCGGCAGCTCTGGGCTCCTTCCCATGCCCACACACCCAGGGATGTATGTTAGCTCAGACTGGACTTTGAGAAATCTTCAGCAAACACTGAGAGATCATTCCTGTCACTGAGAATCGTTCGCCATAGGCTGATCAGAACCAGGCCTTCATATAAGAGAAGACTCACCAAGTCATTGTCAGAACTTCGCTTCTGTAAAGAGAAAAAAAACAAGAAAAAAAACCATCATGACTAAGGCAGGAAAACATCATTTACTCCACTTCTTGGGAACGTCTGCTTTCAGGTCCTTTAGCACATATTTTGTCTTTTCCAACTAATTTCCCTTCGGGAGATAAATGGGTTTTATATCAAAGCATACAAAATGGGCTGAGACCATCACAACACACAGCAATCTTTTCCATTTCAATTAAACGACATTTGCAAAGGGACACGCAGCATAAACTGGGGGAATCAGCCATCTTTTCTGAAGGGCTCTGCATGTACAGACCGAACATAGCACAGAGCCTTGGGCATCTGCCATTTAGGGAGGCTTTAGCATTGCAAAGCATACAGAGCGTTGTGGTTAGTATGGAAACTGAGAGGAAAAAAAATACATTGTGTCTGGGATAAATATGAGCTGAGTAAGAATCCCTGGCATTTCTAATTTGCAGCCATAAATCTCAAGCTGATGTCAAAAAAATTAGATTTATTATTATTATCCCGATTTCCAAAGAAAGAGCCTTGGCAAAGATGATAACCTCACTAGAAGAAACTGACTGCAAATGGCTTTGCCTTGTCCTACCCGCTAACCAGCAGTGCCTCCTGAGGAGACCTGCCCTGATTTTCATAGGATCTAACTACTGAGCAGGTCTGCAACTTGTGCAAGGTTAATGACTCAGAATATCAGGAGGCACTGCCTGTCAAAAGCAGAAACTGGGGCCAAGATACATTCCATGATACGCTAACACAAATCTATTGGAGAAAATAGACCATGGAAACGTTTATCGGGATGGCGAGTTACATCCCTGTTACATCGCTTCTTTTTGGAGGCACCTTTCACTGTCACTGCCATAAAGGAGCTGTAACGAGTCATGGCAGCAATGAATCTCTCACTCGTCGGAATGTCAAAGCTCTAAAACATTTCAGCACAGCAATGACAGGGAAAACAGAGGAAAGCGATGTTTGGAAAAGGAGGGCGAGGAGGGCGGCGTCACAGCTGGCTCAGGAGCGGCGCTGATTAAAGCTCCATTAAACTCGGAGCTGGTGCTCCCTGATAAGAGCAGCAGCTCCTGGCGGCAGCGCTGTGTGAATGGCGATAAATGGCGATAAATGGCAGGAAGTCAGCACGGAGAGGAGCAGCACACACGGCTGGACACCTACCTTAATGCTTCTGACATGCGGTACCACAAAGTCCGGTGATGCAAAGGCCGGCATCAGCAATAGAACACAAAGCAATGCGTGGCTCCCCATTGTGGAAAAAGGGTAAGATCCTCATCTGAACGACACCAATAAATGTACAATGCTTTGTTTGCGGAGCGTTAATAGATAACGCCGTGTGACAAGCGGGAATAACCGTACGGGGTTATAACACTGAGCGCTGAACTTTGCTTTGTCCCATGTCCACACGTTGCTGCGCATCCGTGGCGTGTCCGCTGGTGGGACACACCGCAGCCCGCAGCCACGGCTGTGCTCGTGATGTGCCCGAGGGGCTGCGGGCGCTGTGCAGCACTGACAGCACAGGCAGCTCCTCTGACAGCAGCACAGCGCTGTGTGTGCTGCTCCTTGCTGTCTGTCGGTGACATGATGGCTCCGCTCAGCAGCTGCCAGCAGCCCGGGCTCCCTTCACACCACACACGCAGAACCCCGCTGCCATGTGGCGCTGTGTGAGGGGCAGCTCTGTGTCTCTTGATGGCTGCGCGCCGTGCTGCCCGCTCCTAACATGGCCGCTGCACCCGCTTCCAAGATGGCGGCGCAGAGCTCGCCCCATAGAGACGCACGGGGGACGCAGTGCGCGCGGCGCCGTGAGGCAGCGGGAGCCCAGCGCATCTCTATGGCAGCGGGCGCCGCGCTGCCGGCCGGGTGTTGTTGAGGGGTCCGGCCGGGTGCTGAGGGGACCCGCCGTGTGTCCGGCGGCCGGAGGATGCCCCTGTCCGCGTACTGCGTCCTGCGGGCTGTGGGCAGGGGCAGCTACGGGGACGTGAGCCTGGTGCGGCACCGGCAGGACGGCAAGCAGGTAGCGGCAAACGGGCTGAGGGAGCGGGTGGGCCGGGCCGGGCTGTGGGGAACCGAGCCGCGGTGGGGCCCGGTGCTGGGAGCGGGCACGGCCTGCACCGCTCAGAGGAGAAGCGACGTTCGCACGTGTGTCCTGCAGGGCCGGGAACCGCGGGGCACAGTCCAGTGTCCTGCCAGCCTCGGTGTCATGAAAGTAAACAGCGCCGGGAGGGGAATGTCGGCCACATGTGGGTCCTTGGATTTCACCCCTTCTGTCTGATCGTGAGCGTTGGCAAGAATCTTGCTTCCTTATCGATTCTGTTTAAACTTAAAATATTTGATGTATTGGCCCGTGTCTTATCTCTTGCCAGCTTTTATGAGCAGTTTCTGTTCCAGTAAGGTGAGCAAGATTTTTGGTTGTGTCTTTTAGAGATCACTGTGTGCTCTGTGAAAGCAGCTGTATTTGAAGTATGTTTGCTGCCGCAGTAATGCTCGGTTTGTTTTTTGTGGGTGTATTTTTGTTGGTTTTTGATGGGGCTCATGTGGCTCAAGTGTTTAAAATGAAACAACCTGATTTGCACAACAGAAAGCAGAAGAGCGGTACAAAGACTTCATGGGAATCTTGGCTCAGATGGCCTCTAAAGGTCCCTTCCAACTAAAAGGCTTTTATGAATGTAGTTGGTCAGGCACATGGAACACAGTATTCTGTGCTGTAACTTTCTTCTCTGATGATACACGTTGAAATCTCTTTTGCAGTATGTCATCAAAAAGTTAAACCTGAAGCAGGCGTCCAGCCGGGAGAGGAAGGCAGCAGAGCAGGAGGCACAGCTGCTATCCCAGCTGAAGCACCCCAACATAGTCGCCTACAGGGAATCCTGGCAGGGGGAAGATGGGCTGCTGTATATCGTTATGGGCTTCTGCGAAGGAGGAGACCTGTATCACAGACTCAAGGAGCAGAAGGGCAAACTTCTGCCAGAAAATCAGGTGGTAGAATGGTTTGTCCAGATTGCCATGGCACTGCAGGTAAAGTGAAATGTAACTTTGGCATTTTCAAAATATTAATTTGGTTCTTTCTGCCTTTAGAATTCTACAGTTGTGCTGTGGATTTTGAAATCCCATTTGGCTGGGTTGACGTCTGAGCACAATGGTTATCAGCTCCGTTAAGGACCTGTTCGCACATCACTGCAGTCAGTGTCATACTAAGTCAAACTTAGTATTTGTGGTAGGGTTTTGCTGTCACGTGGTATGTCTACGTCTCTGTCAGTCAACAGTGGTAACTTCCAAGGTGTTTGTAGTCTCAAATGCTGTGATTTGACTTTTTGTATCAATCTTAAAGAGTGTAGCTGCTCTTCTGTTTTCTTTAAAAGAAAAGGCTTCTTTCATAAGTGTTTCGTTTGCTGTGCTTGGCTGTTTTCTTAATTTTCTTAAATATAATCCGACTCTGTTGGCATTGGAGATTACCAAACTTTAAAAACTATTACCACGGTAATAAAGAGAAGATAGAAATGTTAACACTGAGAAGTAAGAATTTTCTGTCCCGCTCCTTAAAAGTTGGCTCCTATGGCCAGATATACACGCGTATATGAGCATGCACAGCTGTGCCTGTTCTTGCCAACTGGAGGAGTCTGAGCACAGTCCTGATGGCTTCCTAAAGCCATATGGGAGATTTTGGTAAAGCATAGCCAAGCTCTGGGGCTGTACCTGTACTGTTATATGAATATACTAATGCTGTCTTCAGCAGTGATAAGCCATTTTTATTAGATAACGATATGTGTGTTTTTGCTGTTTGCATTTCCCGCCTTCAATCTCTTTTGCATGATTTTACTTCTCATGGAGAACCAGTTGTGTTACTCAGTCTATCTTTCTTTTTCTTCCCCTCCCAGTACTTACATGAAAAACACATTCTTCACAGAGACCTTAAAACTCAAAACGTTTTTCTGACAAGAACAAATATAATCAAAGTGGGTGACCTGGGAATAGCCAGAGTGCTGGAAAACCAGTGTGACATGGCCAGCACTCTCATAGGCACTCCGTACTACATGAGCCCCGAGCTCTTTTCTAACAAACCCTACAACTACAAGGTACAGTAAGTTAATGCAAATGTCATTTCTGCTTTGCTGAACAACTTGTTTTGTTTGCCTGAGAACATTACATTCTAATGCATTATTTTTAATTAATTACTATTTAATGTCACCAAAGATAAAAGGAAAAGGGAGATATTGGCCAGCACCTTATGGAACTGTTTGCTGCAGTGGATGAGAGTTAACAGCATGTGATAAGTTATCACAAATCACGTGTCCATGTGACTGTACCTATTGTAGCATGCCAAAATAAACAAAGATTTTGGTCTGTGTTTTGTAGCTGTGGTTTGAGACAGGGTGCTTCATACTAAACTATAACATAAAAAAAGAATAAAGAAATGAGCAGCCTCTCGGAATTGAAAACAAAACAAAGATATTTGTGCTCTTCTGTCCTGCATGCTGAAAACCATGGGGAGCATCAGTTTGGGTGTCTGTGAGCAACAACTAAGGGGAACTGTTCTTATGAAAAATAGAAAGGTTTTCTTCCTCTGGTTAGAACCAGCGTTGTAAGTAATTAAAACAAAAAAAAAACCCCACCCTATGAACTGCAACTTTTACAGTTATTTTCAGAATCCACCTGGTTAAAGTTGGAATAGTCAGTCACCATTAAGAGTGAGACTGAGGCCAAAAGTTTGCAGTGCATTTTGGTCTTAATTCCTTTATTGTGATGAAAAGCCTCTTGGAAAGCACATGTCCAAGCCTGGAGTTTCTGCCTTTAATGAAAAGCTCTTCAAACTTTTTCTTCCCCTTTTTCCAGTCTGATGTTTGGGCTTTAGGCTGCTGCGTCTATGAAATGGCCACACTGAAACACGCCTTTAATGCTAAGGACATGAACTCTTTGGTTTATCGAATCATTGAAGGAAAGGTAAAAACATTCATATTTTTCTCAGTTCTTGGTTTATTTTTTTTGATAACTTGAGAGAACCATTTTCAGTCAGAAGCTCTGCAGGGATTTGTAAGTATCTGTCATGTTGCATACGTAGTCATGTCAGTTTGGAAGGTTGGTATTTCCTGCTAATCTGTGATAGAACAGCAGACCCAGGAAGTTTGTTTTTAGATATTGCTTGGGATTTCTCATTACCTTTTTGTACAACACTGCAGTGATTAATTTTCAAGGCTTCAAGATAAGTCACTTTTTTCATTTGCTTCTGAATTTTACATTGTGCAAAGAATTCCATCGCTGTTAGTCATTTTCCTGTTATAACTAAGTGCCTTATTTGCGTTGCCGTACGATGAAGTTAAAACAGATTAATTTAGATAATAATCTCTTACGCCTATTCACAGAATTTCACCTTCAGTGTTAATTAAAAGCAATAACAAAACAGAACACAGTTAAGTACTTGGGAAACGCACAGTGTGAATAGTTAGACAGTTTTTTGTACAAAGGACTTAGCTTGAATTTGACTGTCATGTATAAATGATTTTGCAGTTTTGTTGACACTGTTAAATAACATCAGACTTCTGTTCCTGTTACAGCTGCCTCCCATGCCGAAGGATTACAGCCCACAGCTGGTGGAAATAATACAAACCATGCTCAGTAAAAAACCCGAGCAAAGGCCTAGTGTGAAAAGCATACTGAGACAGCCGTACATCAAGCAGCAAATTGCACTGTTTTTGGAAGCTACAAAGATGTAAGATATTTTCACTTGGGTGATTGAATGCAAAACATTCATATGACTTTCGTCTTTGCTTTTCAGCTTTTTTTATAGCAGGATAACGTTGGTTCTTCTGTGTGCAGTTATAAAATCTGCAAATGTATTTGTTGCCTTGGAGTCTTTGAGGAATAGGAGAGCTAGAATGAAAAGCGGTTGGTTTGTTTTTTCAAAGGCAAATGAAATTATGCGAAGGTTAGAACTGATCAGCTTACTCAGAGTAAAGAAATGAGAAACCCCAGTATTTTCAAGGAAGCACTGGGAGATGCACGTTATGTTGTGTGGTTCACTGAGGCCATTTATCAGCTGGGTGTTGTATTTGCAATTTCCTTTTGGTATTCACCGATATGATTGTATTTCTTCGTTAAGGTAGGTCAGTTACTTTGCTGCTTCCAGGTAGGAGCAGTTTTGGTGCTGTGCAGAACAAATGTACTTTGCTGCCAGAGTCTAAATAGTGTTTTTAAACTGCTTGTGTAGAGAGGAAAATGAGAACGTTATGTACAGTCTGTTGAAAAAGCCCGCTATTGTGTATTCTCTGTTATCTGTGCAGTGAGGGGGTTTTAAATACCTAGGATCCAAAGCAATATTTTAAGGTCTTGTAGCCAATGATTGAGCAACTCTTTTTTTTCCTAACAGGAAGGCAGCCAAAAGTCAGAAGCAAATGGCGGGTTCCAAACTTAAAGATGCTTCTTCTGTGGTCCCAGTGAAGAATGAATCTCATAACAAGAACGTTACACCCCCAAACAGCTCCTCTGAGCGAGGGAGGAAATGCAGAGTTGTAAGACCCATCTTCTTCCTCTTCCCCTGCCCACAATATTTTACATGAAATGGCTCGAGCATTGGTGAGAACGGGGATTCCTGGTGGTGTGTAGAACTTAGGTTGATGAAGGAATGGTGTTCGGGTTAATAATGGAAGTAATTAAAAAGCGGTAGGTCAGTAAAACTAATTGTAGTGCCTTAACTGTAAGATCTTAACTAAATAACATCTGATTTTCTAATTGTGGGCCACTATTTGAATTACTTCTGTGTAAACGTGCAGTTGAGTTGACTTACCTTCTGTATGAAGTGTGGTTATTTGCAAGTATTTCTACACTTGTCAGGAGTATTTGAGGTAAAATATTTGATGACAAGTGGTAATCACTGTCAGTGAAGTAACTCTGGCAAAATTAATTACTGTTATACCACAAAACTGTTTATTGTTCTAGTTCTCGCTGGTGGTTAAAATGAGTCATATGAAGTGATTAATCTTGTATGTAGTTGTGTGGTGGGTTGTGGTTTTTGTCTGTTTTGTTTTTGTGTTCTGAAATTAGTCTGCTGTCGTGGGTTTAAGCTTTCAGAGCTGAAATACTAAATGTATGTGGTAAAGTAGCTCTTGGAGAATTGCTGGTACTCACTGGCTTCTCCCTCATGGAAGAGCCAAGGGTTTACAACTTTTCTTTCATGGTAGCACTGGAAGTGGGTGAACAGTACATATATACAGCCCTGCCTGAAATATCTAATCTGCAAATACAGTCTGTATTGCTTTTAAAATGCGGGTTGTTGCATTTTTGAAGCTCTTAATCTGTTATCATAATTTTAATGCACTTTGTGAACTCAGGTATGTTAATGATCTTCCTCAGGCACTTGGAATATTCTTTCCTAAGTTCATGATACTGGGAAGCAACTCTCTTGTTTTGTTTTTATTCTAGAATGAGGAAGACTGTGCCATCAAATGTAAAGCCAGCAAGTTTTGTTCGTCAGAGGAACCAGCTGCTGAGCTGAATACAAAACCATGCAGTAAGGATTTGAACAACCTGGGAGGCTCCCCAGCAACAATTAGTGAAGTGAATATTGATATCTTACCATGTGAAAAGAGAAACTTTGGAAGTGAAAAGAGTAGCAGTGAGCATATTCCAGAGAGTAATAAGGCAAAGTATGCAAATGCTTCAGGGAATTCTGAAATAATATCCAGCAATCCATTGATGAAAACTGATGGACATCAGAAAAAGACAAATCAAGCTTTTAAGGGGGGAAGTGTTGAGTCTAAGCTCCCATCTGCTGATGCTGTGGAAGATGATGATGACACTTTGAAACTCCTGCAGCCTGCATCGAAAGACCAAAAGCAGACTGATGTGGTAAAGCATTTATGCTTATGTAGACTCTGAAATAGATTTGACTAATAGACACCTCTTAAAATGTAGAGAGCTGCTGCTCATATTTGTTTGCTACCCAAGCAGGATTCTGATGGCATTATTTAGATACTCTAAATATCTGGGAGCCTTGGCTTCAGATTTCAAATGCTGTGTGGTGGGGGAATTTCAGATGATGACAATACTGCTTCTTAAGGGAACTAGAATCTTCAAGCCAAGAAGAGAGATGGCAAGAATAATTTTAGGACTTCTTTGTTTTCTTGGGTTGGTCCTGATTTGGATAGGTGTCTAATAGCAAATGGAGTAGACAGCCAATCGAGTGGGGCTCAGAGAGGCTTTTCTCTTCCATTCTTGACTATGTAGTACCCTCAACAAATAGATAAATGGTAGACTTGGGGCTAGGGTACTAAATTTGACAGAGAATAGACGATAGATTAAGCAGCACTTGGGGTTGGTTTATGTTCTACTTAAAAACTGTTAGGACCATTTGTTCCTGTTCTGATTCAAGTAAGTGTCTTGGATCTGCATTCTTGAGAAACGGTGGTGCAGCAGATATTGTTTTCTGACTGTCACAAGCTTATTGTGTTTGCAGCTGTCATGTGTTAAGTTGGATGTTGGCCAAACAGCCAATTTGCCTGTGCTGGTCTTTTCTTTTTAAGTGCCTGCAAACTGAAAAAGTACTTTTCTTTCTTAGGATGTTGTCTGTCATGGAGCTTCAGGGGATGCTCAGGAAAAACTTACCTCTCAATTGCAGCCTCGTGATTCTGCTCATGAGCCTTCTCTCTCACGGCAGCGATGGCAGAAGAAAAGAGAGCTGGCTGAAGTCTGTTCAGAGAAGGTACAGATAATTTTAAAAATTCTCTTTTTGTACTCTTTAAAATGAGAATTTTTAAAGGGTTTTTTTTTAAGATGTTTTATGCACACCTGTATAACGTCACTGACAGCGAGATACATAATGCTCAAGATGTCCTTCATGAGCAGTATGAATAAACCTTTGACAATGTCAGCAAACCTCAGCAGCTGGATGTAGCCACTATGTGCAAAGAAGCTCTGAAGAGTTCTGTTTAGAAAAGACCACTAAGGCTGTCCAGCTGTCCATCTGCTACCAGCGTGCCCACCAAACCACAGCCCTCTGTGCCACATCTGTGCTCTCTTGAAAACCTCCCTGGGCAGCCTGTGCCAATGCATTACCATTCCTATGAAGAAGAATTTGTTCTTAATGTCTAACCTGAACCTCCCCTGGTGCAGCTTCCAGCCATTGCTAGTTAGCTGGAAGATGAGGCTGACCCCACACTTGCTACAGCCTCCTTTCTGGGTGCAGCCTTACCAGTGTGGAGTACAGAGGGACCAACACCTCTCTGCTGCTGGCTAGAAGTATCTAGCACAAGCCAGGATGCCCTCAGCCTTCTTGGCTACCTGGGCACACTGCTGGCTCATGTTCAGCTGGCTGTCACCAACACCCCCAGATCCTTTTCCTCTGTGCAGCTTCCAGCCACTTTGCCCCAAACCTGTACCAGGGCATAGGGTTGTTCTGACAGACTTCTCTTTGTCTCTGCAAAATACGTGGCAGTATTTTCCTGGCTGAGCAGGTAAGGCTGCTTGTAGTGAGATCATTAGTAGTGCCTTAGACCAGATGTGTAACAGCTGCCCTGAATGTGCGTGTAGACTCCAGGAAGAAGATATTGGTCGTTACACATATGCCTAAAGCAGGGCTCCTGTCACTCTCAGCAGAGTGGCTTTTTGGGGAAGACACCACCTATATAAGGAAACAGGATGACTGGTTTTCAGAATCATACCTTGTTGCTATTCTCTTCAGTTTTCATAAGTGAGTCTGGGTTCAGCAAAATCATTGGGTGAAAAGTAGTATGGGAGGAGGGGGATGAAGTTCAGGACAGAGGGGAAGTGGATGTAAGCAGAAGTGCAGAGGGGGAGACGTTAAGTAGGTTCCAAAACCTGTCTCATCCGGCTTTACCATGCAAGAATGTCTCTATATTGCAGAGAACTTTAAGCATGTAGTTTCTTACTCATTTCTCTTTCAAGTTCAGAGCGGTTTCTCCTCAGCCTTTACCTTCTCCTACTGATGTGAATGTAAAGACAGCACAAAGCTGTGCAGAGGAGCATATTGCCAAAATCTCCGCAGATTCCAGTAGCACCAAAACCAGTCAAAATGCCACTGTAAAGGTTAGTTCAAAACATGGTGTCACTGTATTTTTGTCTCTCATTGCTTTTGAGCAGGCTGTTCCTGGAGCACTTGTTCAGAGAGTACAGAAATGTACGGTAGCTTCCTGTGTGGAAGTTCGGTCAGCCATCTAGCTGGTGTTGGAAGAAATGCTTCCATGCTGAACCAGTGAGGTCACAGGCTTCTTTTTTGTAGTGTATATTAGTCTTGGTTACCAGAACTGTTTTGTAATAAATAATACAGCATCTGTTAGATAATTAGAAAGCAGCTTTCTCTTCTGTGTCATTAGAAAGAATGTTGTTTGTTCTGTAGGTAATAGATAGTCGAGGTCATTGTGACAGTTGCTAATTAATACCATACTAATTTGCTTTAAAGGAGCGGCCTTTGTCAGCAAGAGAACGAAGGCGGCTGAAGCAGTCTCGGGAAGAGATGTTTCCCTCTGGTAATTATGTTTGCACGGGAGCATTCTATAAATGGACTTCTTGTAGAACAAATTCTAACTTGCTGCCAGTTCTTCACTAACATCTTGAGAATGATGCACTAAAGCTGTAGTTCTGAGAAACGTTTCTGTATTCTTCTTAATTATGTTCAATTGCATTTAGAGGTGACAGCTTGTATTTGAAATGTGTGTGAAGCTCGGAGTATACACTTTCCATATAGAAGCCTTGGTGGTTTTTGTTAGCAGTATGTCTGCCTGCCTGTCCTCTGTCAAACCTTTTCTTACATGAACATGAAACTAATTCAAAATACATGCAGCTGAGTTATAAATATTGCTGAAATGTCATCCTTCCAGTGATCCCAGCAAGACGAGCAGGAAGTAGTGCAGTAGTTGAAGGAAAATCACGTACGGCAAATCATGTTAAAGTTGCTCAGTCTTCATCAGATCCCAGTATTTCTCAGGTAAACTGAGGTCATAATGCTTTGGAAATATTTCAGTGGAGGCACAACTTGGGAATATAGCAATACTTTAAAAAAAAGACACCTGTATGTGGAAGAAACTCAGTAAGAATGCTCAGTTATCTGCTTGTGTTGTTTTGTGAGTCCTGAGGGGAAGTACAGGTCTGCAATCTACCTATTTGTTCGGCTAGATCAGCTTAACGTTTCTACACGCTTTTACACCACCTGTCAGAGGTAAAGACTAAGAGGTATCCCGGACAGCACTGCTGTGTGATCTCATTGCTGAGGGGTTTTTTGATTTGTTGGTAAGAAAATATCTATCATGACCTGTGTTTTGATTATGAGCGAATTGCCTGTTGGAGTTCAGTCTTAACACATTCCCTCTAGCCTGGTACATCTTACTGTGCTTTGTTAGTAGTGTCTGAATACTGTATTTTAATATGTGTATGTGCTCACAATAAGAAGTAGCTTCCAGAAGGAGACCGAATAGTTTCTGCTGATATTCTCTTAGTAGCCTAATTAAAAAAAAATTGACTGAGGTCATGAATGTACATTGGGCAAACTGTGCGGTACCACAGGGCATTATTGGTATCAGGAAAGGGAAGGAAGAAACTTGAAAATTCAAAGCATAGGCTTTATTTTCCTCAGTCCTGCTCTTGCACGGAAGGTGATCTGCATGGTTTACCTGCTTGTGTATGCTTCTAACTGTTATTTCTGCACTACAGGTGCAGAAACTGTGTTTGCATTCACAAACGGAGGTTCCATGAGTTTAGTGACACTGGCTGTGTGTGCTGCTGGTGGTGTGTGTTGTGCTGTGCACTGAGCACAGGATTGTAGAGATGTGGGCACAGTCTTCTGGTGTATTTTAATGAATGCTGGAAACTTAACTGATAAACAAAGGGAATAAATATGACTTTAAAATGTGTGTGTTAAAAATCAATAGATGAGCTAAGGACGATGAATGTACAATACAGCTGACTAGCAAGCATGCATGATTTGTTTTTAAATGAGGTGCTTGGTAAAGCATTTATAGTTGTTAGAACTGAGTGGCGATGTCATGCCAGTCAAACAAACGCTTCATTAAGCACGTTCTGATGTCCTGTGTGTTAGCTTTTTTAAAAACAAAGGTTAAACTTTTTTTGTGGGTAGAAAAAGTAGTTAGTGCCATAGTGATAAATTAATTCTGAAAGTCAGAATGTTGGTCTGTTGTTTCCTCTTCATGTAGAAAAGCAGAGTAACCCACCGCCTGTCTGATGATGAGCTAAGCTCTTCCACAAGCTCTACAGAGAAGTCTGATGGAGATTCCAAGGAGAAGTGAGTGTTTTGTGTCACAGTATGTGAGAGTATTTAACTCTGACTTGGAGTGAGGAGAAAATGGCAGGCATTGCTTTCCAGTTTCGCTTCACGTGGTGACTGAAGAATCTCATGATTCACAGAGAAGGTTTAATTGTCCCTCTCTGATTATAAACTTTTTGTGCTGTTCTTCTTAAGACACGTGTTTGTGTCACTATATTTTGGCAAATGAAGCTCCCCAGTAAACCAATGTTGCAGCATCAGAGGAGAAATACAGCCCAGGATACTTTAAAAGCAGGAGTGCAAAGGTGTCCATGTGTTTCCTTTCAGCTGTGAAGGAGGCTGAAATAACTTATTGCAGATCTTGTCAATGTTAGCAGCTTCTTCAAGAAATCCCATTTGCTGCATTGCTGGAGGTGCAGCTGCACAGGAGCAGTAGCTGATAGGACTGAGAATTTTTTCCAGGCAGATGCATTTTGTGCCATTATTAGATGAAATGCTACTAATGCTGCTGTTATTAAGACTGTACCACAAGAAGTAAATTTGACGTGGGATGCTTAGCAGGACTTCATCCCATTTATTGAAAACCCTTTGAAGGGAAGGTGGAAACTGCATCACAAATGGTGACTGAATTACATCATGTTTCTCCTCTCCTAGAAAAAGCAGTAAGAGTGAAGTGAATGAGCTGGTGCAGCTGATGACTTGGACACTGAAAACAGACCCTACAGAGAACTCTGAGTGCTCTGTAACCTCAACCTCAGCCCCAGAGTTTAAACTTCATAGGAAATACCGAGACACATTGATTTTGCATGGAAAATCACCTGAGGAATCAGAGGACTTCAAATTCGAAGAGGTTCCTTCAGGTTTGTTGCTCTGTTACTATCTTAAATGATTGATTGTCAGCTGCTAATTACCAAAGAAAACCTCCTGGTGGGTGACAGAAAGCAATCAGTCCACTCATGCTTCTTCCGGATATTAACAGCTTTGCAAATAACCTGGGGTACAGAACTGCTCTAGCTGTGATTTACGTGCCAGGCAAGGGAGTGGGATCAGTCTGCAATTAATAATGCAGAGAGCTGATCTGTGATGTGACCTGTATTTAAAGTTTCCAGAATGAACGGTTCAAAGTTGGAGTTGAGTGTTTTGAAATAATTTGTTGTGAATTGTGGACAAAGCTGAAATTGCGCAGGAAGCACAACTCAGCATTAAACAGGTTTTTATGAGCATAGAGTCATAGAACCATAGAATGGTCTTGGCTGAAAAGGACCGTGATGCTCATCCAGTTCCAACCCCCTGCTGTGTGCGGGGTCACCAGGCTGCCCAGAGCCACATCCAGCCTGGCCTTGAATGCCTGCAGGGATGGGGCATCCACAAGCTTACGCAGAAGCTCATTTGCAATGAATTATTCTTAAAATAATTCAGTGGTTTTCTGTTGTTGTAGAGAATTGTTTGAATGAAAATAGTATTTTGTAGATGTTAGAGACCTCATAGTGTGAATTGTGTGCAGTGGTGTCCTGTACAATGCCTTAAGATTTAGCATTGGGGTGGCTCTCGCCACTGTTGATGATCTCCTTCAGATAAATGTTATTTCATGCAAACTGACAGCTGGAATTCCGTGGTAACGTGGTTCCATGTTCTTCTTGGTGCGTAGTATGAAAATGGAGAGTAACTGCAGTGATCTTCTCCTTTTCTTTCATTAATAGACATGTTACCAGGTCCTGAGAAGATGAGGAGAATGGTTGAAGTCCTGAGATCTGATGTGGTGCGAGGATTGGGAGTGAAACTTCTGGAGAGGGTGTACAGCATTATGGAGGAGGAAGATGAAGAGAAGAGAGAGGTGAATGCTTTACAAATGAGAATTTAGAATGGTTGGGTTTCTTATAACCCCCTTTTTAGATACTGAGATAACAGTGCAGACCCGGGTTCCAGCAAGTGTTGATGTGGTCACTGCAGGCAACGGCCTGAGTGTGTGCCTGGTATTACAGAAATTGCTTCTGAATGTAAATGGCTTCAGCTACATGTTCTTCAGGAACCGGGAGCTTTGGAACTGCACCGTGATCCCTGAGTGTGAGGGAGATGTCAGGGGTGTAAATAACTGCTCTGTGGTGGTTCTTCATTAATGGTTTCCTTTCAAACTGTAATTTTTTGTCTTCATGTTCCTCTCACTTCCAAGTGAGAAATGGTTTAATGTCTGTCCCTGGTGGAGATGAGTGAGCAATGTTTGGCTACAAAGCAAACACCACACGAGTCAGGACCATCAGTATTTTACTTGTGCTTAAAACTGCCAGGTGGGGTTTCACACAAAAAAGGACTTTCCCACTCCCCTTCCATCTGTGTAGTAAAGCTTCACCTGCTGCTCTCAGCCGAGTGCCTGTGTTAATGCTCTGATTACGTTTGCTGGTAGTTCAGTTGCTTTTTTCCATGTCAGTGGCTTTTTTCCATGTCAGTAAGTTTGGTGGTTTTTCTTCCTCGTGCTCTGAACAGCTGCAGCTGCGGGAGCAGATGGGAGACAAGTACGTGAGTTACGGTGTGAAGGCCCGGCACCTGAAATTCCTGGAGGAGAACGCGCAGTTCTGAGCAGAACCTTGTCCTGAGCACAGAGGACGGAGCTTCCTGTCCCATTGGATGGATCGGATCAGCTTCAAGGGGGCGTTTCTCACCGACCTTTGCTGGATAAACCTGCAGAAATCCTTGTACTTTGTAGTAGCATTTTTTATGTCTTTCATAAGAGACACTTGGTTTAGTTTTTATTCTCTTAATGAAATGTGAGCTGTTCCATAGGGCTGCACGCTGAGCTTTGTATAAAACAGTGTCCAAAAAACAAGTTGGTGTGAGTGTGTCGTAGCAAAAGGTCTGGGCAAAAGTGGTACGCGGTTTGTGGTACCAGAGGGATGTGCTGTTTGTGATACCAGAATCGTGCTGAGGCTCAACCATTCTACCAAGTGTTGGTAGAGAGTTCCTGGGGAGGAGCAGTTGTTGGTTTGCAGAGCAGCAGCAGCCTGGTGGGGTTGGTAAGTGACAGGTTGTGTCGCTTTGGTGCTGCCCTTGCCTAGACATCGTTACATGAGATCGCAGTGGAAAAAGCCTTCTTTATTCACAGGATGGAGGTGAAGGGCAGTTGCATTTGTAATACACAACGCTTCAGCTCCACAAACTGACTTGTTCTCTTCCCCTGACTCTGGTGCTGTAACTTCAGCACCCGTCGGGGAGACTGAAGTGACCGTCGGGGTGGATGAATTATCACCCACAAAGATGGTTTGTGAGGTTAGGACTCAGAATGGAGTCAAATGTTTGCTCAACCAGTTTATGTCACAAAAACGTCACTGCCATCCCCTGTCCTGCATCCCTTTCAGGCTCTCAGGGCTCCCCACAGCCGTGCATTACGTGCTGTTTCTTACGACCCAATTCATCCTGGTGCTGCTGACAGCTGTTTTTTCATCACCCTGCGCTGTTTTCCCTACGACTTCACTTAAACTCCAGCGAACATGCAGAGGCCCCGCATGCCCTGTGCAGCGCTTAGCGAACTCATGGCAATGTGCAAACTAATAAGGGGACAGGACTACAATACAAAGGAAAAGAGATGAAAGCTTAAGTAAGTTGAGTGCCACAACATACCACAACAAAGAACCGTTTAATTTAGCTTTTGGAATGTCTTTTAGGTTTTCTGTCCGCCGGCTTCTTGTCCTCCGTGCCCGACTCCTGCACAGGCAGCCACTTCAGGGGGTTGCGGCGATACATGGGCCATGGAGGGAGCGTCAGCTGGGACAGCAGAGCAAAACAGAACACGTCAGTCACGGTGTGAAAGTAAATGGCTGCTGCCCTGAGAAACGCTGCCACTTCCATCACCAACAGGATCCACCACCTCTAGCACTGAACTGATGGGGGAAAGCGGCTCAGTGTGGGCAGCAGCACGAAACTGCAACAGCCTGAGATCTTAATGACGTGCTGCCGTGTAAGTTTAAACACAGGACTGCATGTATGTGCCATTACCTGAGTGACATGGCAGATAGCAGTGCTGGCAGCCCCTGTTAAACAGCAGGTACAGTTTGTGCTGTGGGCACAAGAAAAGCCCCTTACCAAGCAGGATAGAGCAAATCCAGCCATAACGATGCAGACGGTCCATCCGAACTGCTCGGTGATGTAGCCATAGATGAAACCGATGGCCTACAACAAACAAACACATAAACACACACGTTTCTGATAGATTTGGAGCAAACACAAACGCTGCCGAAGCCACGTTTGGCTGCGGGGAGAGACGGGAACAAAGCGGAACAAAGCGCAGCGGGTGTTTGTTGTTTAAGGCACATCCGGTGCCGCTCATCTGCAGCCCGGGCCCCGTATCAGGATTAACCCCACAATCAAACCCCGATCCCGGCCCGCAGCGCGGGACACGAGCAGCGCTCCGCAATCGGGACAGAACCGAGGGATCCCGGCGCGTACTCACAGCGGAGACCAGGATGACGCCCTGGAAGATCTGCTCGGCCAGTTTCTGCCCCTTGTAATCCTACAAACAGCACAAACAGCGGCTCAGCGCACGGACAACGCGGAGCCGGGAGCGGCCGGGCCCGTCCGTACCATCTGCGTGGGGATGGAGCGGAACACGTCCAGCATGGTGAGGGGGCGGCTCTGCTGCTCGCGGCCCGGCTGCTCTGGATCCTCTTCCTCCCGTTCCTGCTGCTCTCCGTCCCGCTCGCTGTCCCGCTCACTGTCCTCCCCGCTGCTCGGCTCCCTGTCCCGCTCCCTGTCCCGTTCCCGTTCCCGTTCCCGTTCGTTCTCGCTCCTCTCCCCGTTCTCGTCCCCGCTCAGTTCCGCAGTGGCCACGATCCTGACTCGCAGTCGTACCGGAAGTGTCCTCCTGGCGCGGCCGGAAGTGTCTCTGTGTGGCTGTTCCGGCCCGTCCCGCCGGGTGGCGCCGCCATCGCCCCGCGCCTCAGGGGCCGTTTCCTCGCTGCCGTCCCGGTCCCCGCCTCGTTCCTCCCGCTCTCTATCCCGCTCTCCATCTCTCTCTCCATCTCTCTCTCCATCTCTCTCTCCTACCCGCTCTCCATCCCGTTCTCTTTCCCGCTCTCCATCCCGCTCTCCCTCTCGGTTTCCTCCCCGTTCTCCGTCCCGGTCTCCATCCCGCTCCTCCATCAGTTCCGTGGCTGGACGCCGTCTCCCCGGTAACCGCGTTGTTTCCCGTTCGGTCGCCGTGTCCCGCTCGGTTCCCGCTCCGCTCGGTGCTGTGTGTTGTGTTACCGGCCGCTCGTCTCCCCCCTTGTCCCCGTGTCCCCGCCGTTGCTCCGGTCGTTGCCGTGTGATCCCGTGGCTGCAGGCGGCCGGTGGTGCAGCTCTGCCCGGCTGGCTGTTGGCGGAGCGGCCCGGCCGTGCCCGGTACCGCAGCTCGTTGTGCCATGACCATGAGGAGAGGTGAGCGGCACCGGCAGCGGGACGGGCCGCACGAGCTGCGGGTCTGCAACAGCTCAATGTGTGTGTGTGTGTGTGTGTCTGTGTCTGTGTGTGTGTGTGTGTGTGTGTGTGTCTGTGTGTGTGTGTGTGTATTTGTGTGTGTGTGTGTGTGTGTCCGCAGTGAACGTCGCCATCCTCGTGCTGGCCGTGATCATCTTCCTGCTCGTGCTGCACCACAACCTGCTGGGCCTCAGCGACATCCTGAGGAGCGAGATCACAGGTGGGGGCTGTATTTGTATGTGTGTGTGTGTATATGTGTCTCTGTGTGTGTGTGTGCGGGGCAGTGCTGGGCTGTGTGTAACGCTCTGGTACCAGGCAGACAAATCAGTTACAATGTCAGGTTTTTTTTGTCATTAGTTTTTACCTAAGAAGAAACAATTGTAGAAGTGTGAGGCTGGTGGTACTTGGAAGTGGTTGGAGTAACAGGAGGGAAAATGAGGTGTGGCAGATGGGAGCAGGGTGACCAGAGCCTGCTATGGCTGGAGCTGCCACGTAGCACCGCGCTGTGCTGTGTGTGGCCGCTCAGCGCAATGACATGCAGCACCTCGTGCTGTGTGTGGCTGCTCAGAGCAGTGACACACACTGTATTTGCAAGTGGGATGTTTCCAAATGCATTAACAGCTGGGGTTCCCACCAGCAGGTCTGTCGTGTACAGGTTTGGTGCTGAGCTGCTGTAATCCATGTTTCTCAGCTCAGACATTGAGGCACTCGTGTGATAGAAACGATTGCTTCTATCTAAAACTGGGGGGTTTCAGCACGGTAATAACTCCCATGTTTCACTTGTGGAAAACAAGCACGTGCTGCCATTTGTTCTCCACAGATTCCAATCCACTGGGACTTCAGCCCATCGACTTCATCCCTGCTGCTCCCCAGAGGCTGGAGGATGAAAGGAACGATCAGGAGATCTCCGTGGTCATTGCAGCATCAGACGAGAGGCTTGGAGGTGCAATTGCAGCCATGAACAGCATTTACCGGAACACCAAATCCAATGTGGTTTTCTATATTGTTACATTGAATGACACTGTGGACCACTTGAGGTAATGATGTTTTTTCTTTTAGCTTCCCACAATTCTGTAAAGCTGAAGTATCTCTGACAAGAGCTGTGTTTGCCTGATAGTGATAGTGATAGTGATAGTGATAGTGATAGTGATAGCCACCCCTGGAGTCTGATGCAGATTGCTCTCTACTGCTGTGTTTGATGGGTACAGAAGCGAGTAGCCAGAACGAGACCTTTTTATCAGATCTGTTGTTTGTAGTTTCGTTTTTTTCTCATTTAACAGCGTTTGTACTTTTCCTGTTTGCAGACTGTGGCTGAGAAACACTGCTCTGAAAAATCTCAGATACCAAATCGTGCATTTCGACCCTCGTGTGTTAGAAGGGAAGGTGGAGGTGGATGCCCAGAAGGCAGGCAGCATAAAGCCGGTACGGGTGATGCTGGTTACCCATTGCAGTTACACTTAGTGACAGTACGCTTTGATTGCCCTTTGTGGTTACTACTTAGTGACTACACTTTGATTTTAGCCTCCGATGTCTTTAGAACTCAGCTAGCTTTCAAAACTAAAGGAATAGTTTATAATTCCAGTAAGAATATGTTCCTTTTCAGCACAGGCTGGTTTTGAATTTCTACATGTCCAATCCTAGCATCTTTTTTTAGCAGTGCCTCCAGCAGAACGCAGCTGGTTGCACACTAAACATGCCAGAACCTCTGAGCTGCTACAGATGCACAGGAAGAGATGAGAAATCCTAACAGAGGCTGTTTTTAAAGTTAGTTTATCGATGCTCACAGGAAACCAGGAATTGATGGAACCTGCCCATTTACAGTAATTTCTGTGACATTGCCATCTGGTTTGCTTCCTGAATAGAAGTTGTCACATGCACCACTGCTGTAGATAAGTGCCTGGAGCGTTAATTGAACATTCATTTGAACCATTTTCCATGTAATGATTTGTTTCTCATGCACCCACAGTTGACCTTCGCGAGATTCTATCTGCCCAATTTGGTACCTCATGCAGAGAAGGCCATCTACGTGGATGATGATGTTATAGTGCAAGGTATGGGATGTTCCTTACTATGCTTTTGGTACATGCTGGGTTCAACACGCCAGCTCAGGCAGCAGCCCAGCACTTCTGCGTCAAGGGAAGGTGTAAAAACTTAGTAAACACGATTGGATTAAATTTCATTTTGCATCTGCTGTGGGGATGGACTGAACAAAAACTCACTCAGAGCTGAACCTGGATTGCTTCTAATTTCCCTGTGCGGATTTCCATTTTTCAGATGATATCCTTGAACTTTATAATACCCCACTGAAACCTGGGCATGCAGCTGCATTTTCAGATGACTGTGACTCTACCACTAACAAGGTTGCTGTCCGAGGAGCAGGGAATCAGGTTGGTTCTATTCTGATTCAGTTGTGACAGCACTGCAGGCTTTGGAAGAGGGGACTTGGCTTTGTTTTCTTGAGGGCTGACTTACTGCTCGTGTCAGGTGGTCAGTCAGAGGTTCAGGCTGTGATTCAGCAGTTGCCATACAAGCTCATTTCTACATTCTTTCTTTTCCAGTACAATTACATTGGGTTTCTGGATTACAAGAAAGAAACCATCCGAAAGCTGGCGATGAAAGCCAACACTTGCTCTTTCAATCCAGGAGTTTTTGTTGCTAATCTGACAGAATGGAAATTACAGAACATCACTAAGCAGTTAGAGAAGTGGATGACACTTAATGTAGTGTAAGTACCCTGAGATGGGGCTGAGCACAGGTCAGGGACTGGGATATGGTGGTGGCATTTAACTGTTATATATTAATGGTGGGCTGTGTGTTTATCTGTGGATTCCTGCTATGAAGCTGCAAGTGAAAGTCAGCCGACGTAGCACCAGGCAAGGATCCTTTCCCAACTTCTTTCCCTCTTTTCTTCCAGAGAGGAACTTTACAGCAGAACTCTGGCCGGCAGCATCACTACGCCTCCACTGCTCATTGTGTTTTACAAGCAACATTCCAGTATTGATCCCCTGTGGAACGTACGACATCTTGGTACGTATAAAATGGCTGTGATGCTTGGCACATCTACATGTTTCTCCAGGTCTGTAGCTGGACCCTTAGTTGATGACACAGTAAATGGGTCTTTCCATGTGCTTGTGCTTATGTCGCTCTTGCATTTTGTGGGCTTAATCCTTCACGTTCCTCTTTGAGCTGCCAGGTGGGTTGTTCTTCATTTTGGTTCTCTGATTCTTTTCCTTTTTACTGGAAGCAGCATTTCCACATATATTCTGTATCTGAAGGGATCCCAGGTTGTTAAGAGGAGCAGACGTTCATCTCTGTTCTGTTACCGGTAAAACCACAAAGCTGAGAGGTCTCTCTGTCTCCAATGAGTCGTGTGTAGGCTGCTGTGTACACGTGGGCACCCAAAGGGTTTTACAGAGTTTGGAAGTTAAAGCAGTTCATTGAAATACGTGCGCATGCAGCTCAGAGCGTCCTTCAGCTGCATCCAAACTGTTCTCTGATTTGCTGATTTCTGCCTCCCGTAATTTCAGTGCCCTGTCATAAATGACAAGATTTCCCTATTGATAATACTTGTTTTCAAGTTGAAAGGTCGCATGCTCGTTTTTCTGCTGCCTTTATTTCAGACACTAACGCTTCTTTCCCAATGAAGGGTCCAATGCTGGAAGAAGGTATTCTCCTCAGTTTGTGAAGGCTGCCAAGCTGCTCCATTGGAACGGACATTTCAAACCATGGGGAAGAACGGCTTCGTATGCTGAGGTGTGGGAGAAGTGGTTTGTCCCTGATCCTACGGGCAAATTCAGCCTGATCCGAAGGCATCCGGAAGCCTACGAAGCGAAGTAGAGGACGTTTAACAACTGTTGGCATTTTCTCAGGACACTCGTGGAGCCAAGCAGCGTTTTCTTAGTCGGTTTGTACTCCAGAACAGCCCTCGCCTCCCGGAGCACAGGGAGATGCACTTACTCAGGTGCCTGGTGCACTTCCAAGCTGCACGGTTCCAAAGGAGACACTTTGCTTGTGTGACTGATGGCAGCGCTGCAGCAGGGAGTGAAGGGCCCTTCTGCACAGTGGTGCTTCTGTGAGGGCGTTCCTGTCTGCTGTGTGTCCTAATGCTCCTCACTACAAATGTTCATTGGGAAATTGTTTTGTCAGTTATAAACGGTTCCAGAAACAAGACAGAACTTCAGCTGGAGTTCTCAGTGCACAGCAATGGACTGCAACTAAGAGCCGCCTGCAGTTTGTTGTGCTGTTGTTCTTACCCTGTGAGTTCCATCGTCAGTCCTTTCCTGCATGAAAACCGCCCCCTTCCATCTCTGTGTCAGCATTTCTTGCACAATTCTGCAGAACTGACCCTCGAGGTGTGAAGGGTTGTTCACGTGTTATTTGAGTGTGCAGAGCAGTTTGAGCTGCTCATGTGTGCAGACGCTTTCTGTAACTGGAGGAGAAAATGTGTTAAGAATAAAAGCCAATGTTACATTTTGACGTTAACCTCTGCTAATGGCAGCACGGTTTGACTCGTGCTGATATGCGAAGCATGCTTCATTTTCACCTACACAGTGTCCAGCTCTAATTGAAGTCAAGGCCAGTTGATCTCATTGTGGGGAGAACAATCTGAGAATGTGCCAAGTGTTCACTTCTGGGATCAGGCTCCATGGAACGCAGGTCAGTGCTGCTCACAAGGTCCTCACTTTTCTCTCTGCCAGGTTTCTCCCACTGTGCCCTTCGTGCTCTCACGCTTTGAGTTCCTCAAGCAAGAACCTGCTGCCACCTCTTGCAGCTCTGCTGTCCACCAGCTTTTTAAATTGCCAGTTTGGTGTCTGTGCTGGTTGTCATTAGCCAACAGATCCCAGCAGCTACTGCGCCTGCTGTGCCCTTTAATGCAACCTGAACTCAAGTTCTTGGTTTTGCTCAGTGATACTTGTGAGCAAGATGTCGGGACAGTTCTGTAATGACTGGCTCAGTGTTTTGTGGGCTGAGAAACATCAGCAGGGAGCTCCAGGGCTCAGTGGTGTGTATGAGTGTATTTTAGCGCCTTGTAAGTGAAAAAGATTTCCAGCTCTCCATCTCACTGCATACAGTTCTGTGCTGGGCCGGTTTGTTTCTGATCTGTGAAGGTAAGTGGTGACTGCAGCCCAGACGTGGGGTGGTGGTAGCCCTGCTCTGCAGGAACACGTCTTTATTGCACAGAGCAGCAGCTTTTGCTTTACTTCCTCATTATTATTACTGTATTTCCATCTTTTGTTCAAGACTTTCCGCTCCAGTGAAGCCAAGATCCAGTTATCACCCTCCTCATTAACCTCCCCCAGTGAAGCTGCTGAACAGGTAAATCCTGCCCAGATAAAACGTTGCCGCCAGCTGAACTGAGCAGGTGCTGAACCAGCCTTTACCTCTGAAGTCCCACAGCTTAGTAAAAGCAGGAACACTTACTGCCACAAGGCACTGCTGTACAGGTACAGCCTCTGTGATCCTGCAGGACAAACAGGGCTGTTCTTTGTGCCTTTTATGAGGGGAGAATAACATTTAATTCTAGTGATTAAACACCGTTATTTTGCAAAGAAAACTCCAGTGTGTAATTTTGAGTTATTTTTGTAAGGCACAAAGAACGGAGCAATGCAGCAGATGGGAAACTGCTGATCACAGCCTGAACCTCTGATTGAGCACCTGAGCTGAGCGATGTCAGCTGTGGGAGCACAGGTGCAGGCAGTTGAGCTGTGCTACCCAAAGGCTGCAGCCTGGCTCAGCTCCCCTGGAGCCCATTTAAGGGCTGGCTGCCATTGAGGAAGGATCTTCCTCTGGAGATCGCTCCTGTGTGGAGTTTTGCTGCGAGCCTTCAGCATCGGTGAGTATTTCCATTTATTTTCTTTCTTAACCAAACAGCAGTTTCACCTTTGTTTTCTTATTGACTGTACGAGCAGTATAACATTTAAAAATAGTTTTGTTTATTGTTAAACAATTAATGTACAGGATTTCAGCCTCCTACAACTGTACAAAACCTGTAACCGCTGAGAGAGGCAGTGTTATATACATGACTGGAGCCCTGGCAGCAGCTGTGGTACATGGCATTGCTGCACCTCCTGTAACAGAGATCTCTGTTCTGAAAGCCAGGAACAGCCTCCAGGCCTCTTCACACACCTCGTTACACATAGTCTGTATTAAAATCATAGGCATCATCTTCACCTGCAGCCTTGTCTGAGCTGAAGGACAGTGAGTTGGCAACTCTGCTTTCTGAGGAAAGGAAATGGTTTGTTAGTGAAATCAGTGCAAGTATTGAAGTGCTGCGGGTTGGGCTTCATGCTGCAGCTTTTAGCACAGACCTGCGATCTCACTTTCTGTTTGTCCCATTCCAAGCTCAGCATTCCCAGTCATCGGAGTCCTGCCATCCTGCAATGGGTTGGAGAGGTCAGAGATGTGAGTTTGGTCAGACAGCACTAATGAAACTTCCCATGTAAATATAGAGACTGAGGACAGTGTGGTTGTCCCAGTGTTCGGCTGCTGGTCAGGAACACACTGACTGACCTTGACCAACACTGCTCAGCCCTTATTTCTAGGGATGCCTTGTGGTTACTCCGGGTGGCTCTGCAGTGTCTGCACGTTGCTTATAGCAGGACATTAACTGGCTACTTGTTAGGGCCAAGCAGGTAGGAAACAAACGAAACCCAGGTTTACCTCTTTGATGTTATTTTCCTCCTCTTCTTCTTCCATAGTGTCTTGATCATCATCAGTTTCCATTAAATCCTCTTCCTCGTGGCTTATTTCCAAGTCCTCCCACTCCGATTCTTCTTCTTCCACCTTATCTTTCACTATTTTCCCATTAGTCATGCCAACTGCTTGGAAAACAATGCTGCTTGCTGGGCTGGGGTACTTTAGAGCTGGGAAATACATACAAAGCTGTCTGTTACATCTGCTGTTTGCATGAGATACGATGTCTCCCCATTAAAAGGAAATTATGTGCCTTTCCACATAAGCAGGGAGAGAAAGTAAGAACAAGAAGATTGCCATGGTGAAGAACTGGGTCCTGAGTGTAAGATGTACAGAACAGAAACAGATTTTGTTGGTCTAACTTGGAAATGGGGCAGGGTTAAGAATGGGACAGGGCCCATAAGCACTGGCTATTTAGAAAGGTTAAATCAGATAAGCAGAAACTGCAAATTGCTGGGGTAATCTAGCAGGTGGGATCTGTGTTAAGGCAGCACCCGAGTCTGCTGTGTTGTTGCATTGGAACCCATTTAATTCTCTAAAGGTTTGTGTCGGCTGCATGTAGACAAAACAGTTGTGTAAGTCCCAGGACAGCTTCCACTCGTGGTCTCCTATTACAGCTTCTACAACAGCCCTTGGTGGTAGCTGTGCAGTACCTTGAACTGTGCTGCTGTTTTCTTCTTCCAGCTTCTTTAAATTGAAGCCCACCTGCATTTCAGCTATTTTGTCTTCTGTCAGGTATGGTGGCAGGATCTGAGATGGGGGTGGTTCTGAGTGGTAGCTTATTTTAGCTCTGCAAAAACCAAAGATAACGTGGTCAAATCACCGTACTTCAGAATCAAACCCAGAGCCCACGCCTTCAGAACTCCTCAGCTGAACCACTCCTCCCATATTATCTGTTTAGCAGCAGTTAAACGACTGTTTAAGTTGGACTCAGCAGCTGTCAGTAACAGAATTAAGGATGGCCTGCTCTGAAGCACCTGAACAGCCTCAGCAAGTTCATTGCAACCTGTTCATCACTGGTTCTGAACTGATCCCTCCCATGCTCAGAAGAACACAGGAATCACTACAGGTTCAAAAAGGAAAAAAAAGTTGCAAGATTCCTTCTTGATGGAAGAGAGCACAACAGGAACAGTGAGCAGGGCCAGTTCTCCTCGTGGACTTACAGCAGGGCTCAGCAAACCCAGCCCAGAACTCCCCAGAATTTGCTTTGACTCTAGTCTGTATTTTAGTATTTTAGCCAATTAGCCTTGGCTGCTGTCCTCTGTTGGCTGATCCAGTCTGACTGCTCCGAACAGCCACCAAAACTTCCCCTCCTTCCTGGAAGCCGTTCTCAGGACTCAGTTCTGCTGTCTGGTCACAGCAGATTTAACAAGGTCAAAATCAAAAAGCTCTGCAGCATAACTCAGAACTGGTGACATACGTACCCAGTCCAGTCACAAAGCAGTGACTTAGCCATGTTCTCTATGTCGGGAACGCCCCCTTTTTTCAGCATGCCCCTTTTCTGAGCAAGTAAACTTAAAAACTCTTCAGTGTTCCTGAAATCTGGGATGCTGTAGAACATCATCACCTAGAGCAAAGAAAGCAGCGCGGGAAGCTGTTATCACAGAGCTGGAACGGGGTCAGGCTTCTGTGAACATACTTGAAACCATAGAGTGAAATCAGAGTTGGATCTGAAGTCTTCACTATAATAAGAAGCAATGAAAGTATCTTCATTTTTCACTCCATGACATCGTTGCCTGGTGATACATTTACAGGCAGGTGCTTTGTTGGTGGATTTTTATTTTTTCTTTAAATCAGTGAATTCAGTGGGAAAATAAAGCAGCTGACAGACCCTGCTGTGCTGCTGCCATCGTCCAGGTACAAGGGTGGATGATCACACAGCACTGGATACACCCAGCCAAAGTTTGGTTAAAGAGAAGGCAGAGCAGAAGAACTATCCAAAGTGAAATGAACTTCCGTTATTGGCCTAAGAAACCTAGAGAGCAGTTGTAGGCTGTGGAAGAATGACAACAGAACTTACCTGCTGCTTATTGCAGTGATCCAGAATGGCATCTACTGCTTTCACCAGGTTCACTGAGCACAACTCCCCACCGTGTATGATGCTCCTCAGGGCCATTGTCACAGCGCTGTTGGTACGGTCTGCAACTATGCTTGGACTGTCTAAAATCTTCAGCTGTTTATCAATACGCACAACTTGCATGGACCTGATCAGAAAGAGAAACAGGCCACGTCTGAGGACAAATCAAACAGCAAAGGACTGAAAACAGTGAGGAAAGCGAACCACAAAGCTCAGCATTGGATTGAATGCACTTCATGCAGAGTCAGTTTCAGTGCTTTCTCATCATGTGCTTCGTGCTGGACAGAAATCCAAACGCGCAGTAAGAGCAAGTTTATGCATTGTATTCTCTTGTGGCAGCTGGCCAGGATGAACGATAAGGTTCTGAATGCTGCAGATTGAAACGCGCATTTAAAACTGAACTTAGGCATGTTCTGACTGCTCCTGGTGCACAGAAATTGTATACAACCAACTCAGGGTAATAAGGACAGGAAAACAAACAGCTGTTAACTCAGCTTACTTGGTGACACCTCTGGCTGGCCCAACATCACAAACACGATCTTTCTTAATGCTATTGATTACGCTGCTCTTCCCCACGTTAGGAAATCCTGGAAAAAAAGCATAAAAATCCTCGTAAATAAGAAAACTCAGCTTATTTACCGACTGGTCACGTGTTTCTGATCACATACATCTTCCATGTGAGATCAGAGTTGGATCTGAAGTCTTCATATAGAAGTCAGACAACGTCTGTATCCTCATTTCTCACATTTGCAATAGGAAGGATGTGAAAAACCTCACTGAATGTCACACCACAAAGCTCACCCGATGGGAGGAGGAGGCAGTGCAGACTGTGCGGTACGTAACTAAAGCTGCTTTATCAGTTAAGGCCTCATAAAATGTGCATTCCACGGGTCACATACACTCTGCATTAAAGTACTGGACAGATCACTATCAGCTGAGGTGCTGTGAGTCTCAGCTGTAAATGAGAACACTGCCTACAAGACCCAGAAGCGAGTAATGTGTTGGTTGTTTTACGCAGGATACCAGAGCTGAAATGGGAGGAAAAGGAAACTTCTACCATCTCTCCAAAGTCTTACCTACTAACCCAACCTGGATGGCTTTGTTCTGAGTCCTGCTGTACTCCTGAAGAAGTTTCACAAGGCACGTGCTTCCAAAGCTTTCAGTGTGTCTCGATAAATCAATCCGTGCTCTTCTTCTCGAGAAAGTCTGCTACAGGATTCAAAGGAACAAAACAAACATGGCAGAGTCTTACGTTTATTCATCTACTGTAACACTTCCAGCTCCTGTGCTTCATTTGCTGATGTTACTGTGGCAGGTGAACATTTCGTAGGACAGGTGAAGCACAATAATCAAATACAGGAAAAAGGAATTTTGAAGCACAAGAGATCCTGCTTCAACGTGTTTCAACACCTACAACTGCAGACATGTATGATTCAGTCACCTGAGGCAGCACACAGAGCTCTTACCATGTTCCTGTCCTTCAGCAGCGTCGCTGACTTAAAGGCAACTGTTGGAAATTCCTTCTTCAAATAATTCAACCACTTCTGTAAGTTTTCCTTTGGCACTAAATCTGGAAGAAGAGCACAGCTGTGAATGTTGTGTTGCTGTCTGGAGAAATCTAACGTGGAATCAGAAACCAGGATCTATTCTGTCCACTTGGTACATTTCTCTATGAAAACTGACTGAGAACTCCACGGCTCTTGTACTTATTTTTATGTAAACTTCCAGTGAACTACGAGCTGAGATCCCCAAAGGCACCCAGGGCTGCAGCTCCCAGGGCTGATTTTCTGCCCCAAGCGGAATGTACCACAGTTACGTTTTCAGACCCTTTGTTGGGGTTTTAATTTTGTAGCATCACAAACAGAGGCTGCGTGGTACAACGGGTGATGTTATGGCAGCAGAACCTCAGATTTCTGCACAGCTCACATAGAACAGAACCACCCAGCAACTAAACTTCAAGAAAATCTGCTTCTTACCAATTTTGTTCAGAACCAACAGTAGTTTTTTTTCTCCTCCAGAGCCAGCAACAGCTTGTTCCAGCTGGGGACAGCGACAGCCCATCGGATCCCTGGCATCTAAAACCTCCAGAAGCACATCTGACATCTCGATCACCTGCGTAAGGGGGAAAAATAAAGAGATTTTAAGTTGTTTCACTGCTTCTCATCAAATTACATAAAAACAGCTGAAGCATCTTACTTTCTCAAGCTCACTGTGAAATGACTTCTTTGCATTTTTATCCAGATCCTTCTTGGTCTTCTTTGCTTCAGATTTGCCAGAGGCTTCCTGCAAATTAAAGCAGAAAAGAAATGATTTAACTGAGAGTTACTGTACTGTATTTGTGTGCACACAGCCTGAAGAGTCAACACAACGTGAGACCAGTACAGGTGTGATTCTAGGACAGTATCTTTTGCTTCCACCAGCTTCAAGTGCTGATAATGGCAGCAGGCACCAACCTTCCCCTCGGTCTGTTCCTGGGCTGCAGCCGTGCTCCTCTTGGCGTCGAGCTTCCTCCTCCTCTCAAGCTCCTTCTGCCTTTCGAGCTTCTGCTTCTGCTTCAGTTCTTCCAGCTGATGGCGAACAAGGAAGGGGTCAATGCGGGTAAACACGTGTGCGGGTGGTGCGGGATGGCACCCTGCTGCACATGTGAACTGGTCTGTGTAAGAGATGCCGGTGCAGCTCAGCTGGACACACACACACACACACACAGATGGACACACTCACACAGATGGACACACAGATGGACTCACACACACACACAGATGGACACACTCACACACACGGTCCCGCCTTTACCCGCTGTTTCCTGAGCTCGGCCTCCCTCAGCAGCTCCTCCTTGAACGGCGCCGTTCCGGGCACCCCCGGGTCCTTGCGGTTCTTCTTGCGGCCCCGTTTCTTGGCCTCTTTCCGCACCTTGCGGTGATGCTCCCGGATCTGGGCACACACACACGGTCCGTCAGCGGGTCCCTGCAGCCCCGCCCCGCCCGGCCCGGCCCGGCCTCACCTTCTTCTGGATCTTGTACCGCTTGTGGCACGTCAGCCGCTTGCTCGCCTTCCTCAGCTCTAAGGAACAGCGCAGCGCCCGTCAGCCCCGCTCGGCCGCAGCATCCCATCCCATCCCATCCCATCCCATCCCATCCCATCCCATCCCATCCCATCCCATCCCATCCCATCCCATCCCATCCCATCCTCCCGTTCTATTCCATCCCATCCCATCCCGTCCCACCCCGTCCATTCCCCCCGCTCCTCACTCGGTCTCTTCATGGCGGCCTCGTTCTCCCTCACGCGGTTCCTCCGTCCCTCCCCTTCCTCCCGCCGGTGTTGCTGCCGTAAAGCGAGGCGGCTCTTCCTGTTGGAGGTGTCGCGCTGCCGAGCGCGCTTTGCGGCCGGTCGGGCTGGGCGGCGTTGCGGGGCGTCAGGCCGCGTTGTGCGGCGCGGAGCGGAGCGGGGTCGGCGCCGTGTGCGGGGTGAGCGGCGCGGCGGGGCCGGGGGCGGCGCGGGCCGGGGTGCGGCGGGCTCCCTTCGAGTGCACGAGCGGCGCGAGGCGGCAGCGGGGCCGCCGTTCCCCGCCCCCACCCCCGTCGGGCCCGTCCCCGCCCGTTCCTCGCATTGAGGCCCCGCTGTGCCGGGGCCCGGCCGCGCTCGCGGGGTTCGGTGCCGTCCGAGCGGGAGCGGCCTTGGCCTTGTGGCGACCCGCCCCGACACAGCGCTTGTTCCCGCCGAGCGGCCCGTGCTGTGCGGTGCTGTGCGATGTGATGCGGTGCGATGCGGTTCGGTGCGGTGCCCGAGCGCTGCGGGTTGAAGCCGCTTCCCCCGGGTTCGGTTCCGAACTAAGTTGTGTGAACCCAATGGACGCTTTGCCACCGAACGGTCCCGTACGCGGGGCGGACAGTCGGCCCCGCACGCAGCTTGTAAATGGAAGCAGCTCTGTCTGTATGGGAGCCGTGTCCGGCCGCTCATCCCGACAATGATCCCGGTTCTCTCGCAGACATTCGTGGTTGTTGCGGCTGGTAACGCTGCTTGTGCCCGCACCAATTGCCGCCCTGTTGTGCTGCCCCGCATCCCCCGTACGTGCCGTGCAGCTCCGCTCAGCTGTGCGCTCCCTGCTCCGCTCGGCGGGTCGTTGCTGTTCCGGTGGCTGTTCAGTACTGGCTGCTGAGAAACGGATCAGAAACGAGGTGCCTTTTTTATCAGTAACCGTGACAGAAACGCCCCGTGTCCTGCACCCAGCGCTGCTCTGGGGGCTTCCTGCTAAGGATCAACAGCAAAAGTTACCTCCTGTTTCTTGCTTTGTCTGCCAACTTGAAATCCTCCGCTTATTCTTTGCCGTGAATAACCCGTCTGCTGTCAGCTCTCTCCTCTCTTTCCTTGTTCTTGTCTTCCAGCTCTGGCTGTACTAACAGCACTGACCTGCTGCTCTGGGTGTCCCGTTCTCCCACTATCTGTGCTTGCCCACCAGGCACGATGAGGAGACTGGCTTTTCGAGGTGCTGGTTGTACTCTGGTAAATCTGGTAAATTATTGATCCAATGTACACCACGCTCTCCATTCTTCTGCATTAAGGCTTTCCCTACCTGTTTATTATTCCTGCCTTGTTCTTATTCATCTAATTTGTGCTCCAGATTAATTCTGTTGCTAGCGTAAATGCTCTCGTGCAGTCATGTTGTACTGCTGTGCCTTGTAGCTCCCCAGCAGATCCCTTGACTTGGTGTAGGCTGGGGTAGATGGATCTGTTCTGTCCTTTGAGTTAGCTACAAGTGGAGGTGTTGTTATGGTGCTGTCACCAACCCGGGGAAGAGCCAGCAACGTGATCCATAATGTCCATAGCTGTTGTACTGTGGCTGTTCATTTATGCTGCTGGACAGTGGCAATCCATTTGTTACTGCTACGCTGATAAAATAGAAACTGTGACCAAAACATTAGGTGGATTTTTCAAGATGCTTCTTGATGATTGAGCCATTCATTCGTGTTACACACAAGCTGGGAGTTGTGGTCACACAACCCTTTTCTAGCTTGAATGTAAGGCAAGGTATTCAGCAGCAGTTCGTGTTCTAGTTGGTCATTTGTCTTTTTCATGGCATCCTTTTCATTTTTTTTGAGTTGGTTTTATAATTTGAGACAGAATGAAGTGCTTTTCTCCATAAGACTCTTTCCTATAAAGCAGTTCTCATATAGGAATCATGCATGGCTCGAGGAACCAAAATGTAAATGCTTTCAGAACGTGTCCTGGTAAATCTGCTGAATCCATCTTTGTGTCTGTCAGCCCTTGGTTCCTGATGTTGGTGTTGGTGGTGGCAGTGTAAATCTGCAGGGCCATTTTGCCTTCCCTTTACTCCCAGTGCACGTCTGGTGTTTGCATGTGGCTTAACTGAACTGTGTATATAGGAAACATGTGTGACCCATTGCAAAACATAGCTCACTTAGTAGCTCGCTCCCATCAGAGGGTTTGGTTGCAATGCCAAGAGTTTAAGAACATTTCTTTCATTATAGAAGAAGTTGGATTCCATGGGTTCCAAGAGGCGAAGAGCAACCTCGCCGTCCAGCAGCGTCAGCGGAGGAGACTTTGATGATGGCCACCACTCCACGAATATCCCGGGCCCCAGCAGGAAGAGAAGGAGGCTTTCCAATCTCCCAACCGTGGATCCTGTTAGTACCTTCTTGTTACACACACACCTTTATATTTTTCTTGTGGGTTAACTGTATTCTTGTCCAGGAAATGCTGGATTGTGAGATAAAAGTGGAGAACAGCTCTTCAATATGTGCTGGAATGTACTTTGAGTTAGCGGTTTAATTTTAATAGGACCTCTGTCATGGTTTTACATGTCTGTAACTCAAAGAGAGTTGTCCTAAATCAGTCTGCATTTGGAATGTTCTGCTTAGGGTTAGTATTGAAAGAAAGTTCACTCTATTAAATCAGACAATACAAAACAAAAACCAAACAGCCAACCCTAACATTGTGCAGTACCTGATGTGCTAGGTATCGCACTAATGCATGGCGTGCACAAGTTCTTCACTCATTGCACATGAGCAGCTTGCCTTCCCCTTCTTGTTTTAAGCTGATCTTGATTTTTTATCTCTTCCAAATCTACTTATTTTTTCTTGCATTGTTCTTGAATTTTAGATTGCTGTATGTCATGAACTTTACAACACCATCAGAGATTACAAAGATGAACAGGGCCGGCTGCTTTGTGAGCTTTTCATTAGAGCACCAAAACGAAGGTGAGGCCGTGGTTCTTGTCAAGCCTTGGATTTAAGGAATGTTTCAACATTAATTACAGTTGAAATATAAAACAAAAAATCATCTATATTCATCAGAGTGTCACAGCAATGTGTGATGATGTATTTGTTGTAATTATTTGGCGGGACCTGCTGGTTTAGTTGTCTCTGTGTCTAAACTTTCTGCTTGGAATATAATGCCTGGTTTTGTCATTACCACAGAAATCAACCGGACTATTATGAAGTGGTTTCCCAGCCAATTGATTTAATGAAGATCCAACAAAAGCTGAAGATGGAGGAATACGATGATGTGAATGTTCTGACTGCTGATTTTCAGCTTCTCTTTAACAATGCAAAGGCGTACTACAAGGTGAGGAAAATAGGTACAAAGGCTTGAATTTATTGATGATGGAAGTGATAGGGACACGCCGAGGTTCTTGCTTGGTTTGGCAGAAAACCAAACTTTCTGGCTTTGCCTTTAATATTTGTAAGAGGGCAGCATGAACTTACTGCAGGTGTTTGTGTATTTTTCCATGATGTTGACCATATCTTTGTGAGATGCCTTGCTACAGCTGCTGCTCTGTGGGGATACTATAAAATAACCTTTTATTTTTTTTTAAATTTTTTTTTTTTTATTTTCCAAAAGAGAGAAAGCAAAAACCACAACAAGAAGAAGAAAACCAGAGGAAAAGGCCTGATTTATTAAAACCTCCCCGTTTTATGAGATATCCTGTGTGACCTTTTGAAAAAGGACTCTTATTTTTTTCCTCCCTAAAGCAGGAGTTTATAAATAATGGACAGCATGCAGTATGATTGCTGAATTTTTCTCTTCCATTGTCCACTTACTGAAGTGAAAAAAGTCACGTTGATTACTCTGGTTGTTGATGATAGATTGTGTGTGTGTGTGATGTGTTTCACCAAGGCTGCAAGCCCCATGTACGTTCCTGCAAAGTCAATATGTGTTTTATTTTAGGTATTAATGGATTCCATTGCAGTTACCATAAGAAAAGGGGAGAAAAAAATTGGAATGATCTCATTTAATGGAAGCATTTTATGTGCATAAAACAATGATGTGTATCATGACTGAGATAGCAAACTAAAGCTTCAATGCTAATATTACCTTCAATGTATCTTTGGTTTTGTACGTTGTCCAAATAATTGCTTTGCAATTCGCCCAGGCACTTTCCCCTGAGTGTGGTGGGTTTTTAGTTTGTTTTCTGTTTTATATGAGGAACAAGGAATTGATGGCAGGGAACAATTGTTAACATTTTCCCAAATGTCAGATGCCTTTGCCTACAGAATATTCAGCTCAGAATTGTGCCTGTATTGTAAAGGTTTTGTATATAGTATGGGAAGTAGATCGCCATCTTACTAGAATGAAGGAATTTTGTCATTGCCAGAGAAATACGGAGTAATGAGATGAAGGTATAACACACAAATGTAACCTTATCTTTTACCTTTATTCACATAGTTTAAGTTAATTGAATACAGGGAGGGAAGGCTGTTTCATTGGCAAGGTGTTTCTGGCCGTAGGTACTTTATTGGGAGTGTCAGACTAAAGTGGAAGCCTTTGCTTGTTTAGTAATTTTGTTCCAGTAATACTTCTGAGCATCTTGCAGTAATGAGGAGGGAGCAGACTAGCAGAGCAGAGTATCCTTTGAGTCTGTCCCGTAACTAGCATGTGGTCTGATGTCTTGAGGATATGATGTCTAGTAAGGTAAGCGTAAGAACAGTATTTGTGTTGATTTCTCATCCCTATTTCAAGCTGTCAAAGGCTGAGAGTGAAGAAGAGTGTACAGACATAACAGAAATAAGGTGACGTTTCTGCAGGCACCACAAGTAATGGTGATGGCAGAGGAAAAGCACCAAAGATTGGGAAGGCAGTCCTTTGCTCTGGCAGTTTTCTTTAGGTAGGAATAGGCTCGTGGTTGAGCGCCACTCTGGATTCAGAATGTTTTTGCTGACTAATCCATGGTGTCGAGCTCCTTGGAATTTCGCAGTTATTACTGAACAGTGCAAATCATTGCAGTGCTTACAGAGATGTGTGTGTGTTCACGGACATTCTTTGGTAGAATTGAATTTTCAAGTGTTGCACAAAGGCAGCAGTGTTGGCTTAAATTATGTTTCTGGTGTACTGACATTTAGGATGTTTTAAATATTGGCACTGATGTGCTGCAACAGAACCTGGAGATCTCCTGAGATTCATCTCATGCTTGTCTGTGCCTCTACCCAAAGCAGTTTTATTGCCAAGTTTTGAAGAAGGCTGGAATGCTTTGCAGTGACAGAAGTGATATTTTCTAGTTCTTATTACCATTCTTAACACCTCTGAAGAACCTCCAGCAGGAATTTCTGATGTTTTGTGTTACTCGCTAAGTTTAATCCATTTCAATGAATGGTTTGTAAGTTCCTTCTGGATGAGAAAATTGTGAATTTTGGGGGTGTTGATGCTGTTTGGTTTTTGTGGTTGTTTTTTTTCAGCCCGATTCTCCTGAATATAAAGCTGCTTGCAAGTTATGGGAGTTGTATTTGCGCACAAAAAATGAATTTGTTCAAAAAGGAGATGCTGAGGAGGAGGATGAAGATGAGGAAGGACATGACAGTCAAGAACTAGTAAGTGCAGGCGTGACAGCTGCAGCTGGAGAAAGCCAGGTGCAGAAGGCATCAAAGCTTTTCATAGTTTAATTATGTCCCTGAAGGTGTCTTGTGTTTTTTTGTTTTTAATGCAAGTTCATTAGTTGCCAGTTAATTATTTCCTTCTCTCTAGGAAAAAAGTTCTGACATTTTGTCACAGGGACAAAATGCAGTTCTGGTTCAGCTGTGTTCTTGATAGCGTGCCAGCACTTGATGCAAGCAACCTTTAATGACAATGTCTAATGACATTGTTTTCTGTGTGCGTCCTGTATGGTTACTGCAACTGTTCCTGGAGCAGTTTTTTAATGCAGATGTGATAATAGGAAGTTTGGGTTTGTTTTTTTGTTTTTTTAAGATGTCAGAATACATGATTGCGTTAATGTTGGCAACCAACTGTTTCTTCTAACAGGATGTAACATGTACCTTTGAGTCTTTAGTGTAAACATGAAATTGTATTCTCATGTGCTTTGCCTGAATATGTAAAGAATGTTGTTTTTCAAGGCTGTATGCAAAGTTGTGGGGTTTTTTTTCTGTCATTGAAAAATAAATGTGTATATTTCAGTGCAATGTGAAGCACTGTCCTTTGGCTGTTACTGAAACCTCATTTCATTGGTGTAATTTCTCATGTTAGTCATCTCCAGGTTACCTGAAGGAGATTCTTGAACAGCTTCTGGAAGCTGTAGCTGTTGCCACAAATCCATCAGGACGTCTGATAAGTGAACTGTTTCAGAAACTTCCTTCTAAAGTGGTGGGTATTCTAATAATAATCATCCTGAATTTGAAACGTGGGAATTGATATCACTGACCCTGTGCACTGTAATGCACAGAATGAGGATGCTGGTTTTTTTTACTGTCTCATCTGCAGCAAACTCTGCCTGTTTTTAGAGCTGCTTTGCTCCTACCTGCTCATTCCCAAGCCTATCATTGCAGACTGGGGCTTGCTCTGTCCTGCAGCTTTAGTTTACTTGGTTGGTTTTTTTTTTGGTTGAGACTTTTTAATCTTTTTTTTTTTTTTTTTTTTTTCAATCTGGCTGACTTCGCTGTTGTGTTTCAGGTTGTGGTGTAACAGGTTTAACCAGCAAAATAAGTGCTTTGAAAGCCATCACCATGTACTTTGTTTTCAGTCAGAACTGTTTCTCTATGGCAGTTTATGGATGAGACATAATTGCATGTATCTGCCTTATAATCTGTCTCTCCAAACTGATGCCTGATGCTGTATTTATGAAGCTTAAGGAATAGCAATTCCTTATCTACAATTAGTCTTTACTAGTAACTCATAGAATGGTTTAGAAGAGCTTTGTGACTGTTTATGATAACATATACATTGTTTTGTTTTCCAGCAATATCCTGATTATTATGCAATAATAAAGGAGCCCATAGATCTTAAAACTATTGCCCAAAGGATTCAGGTACAGTACAAACTTATTAATGCATTACAGTTTAGACTTGATTAAAAATAAACATTCTAAAATTGCTGAAGTTAATAAGAAAAGCAGAGTATTTTTACCCACTATGGAAAACTTGGAATGCTGTAGTTATTTAGTGTTCTTTCCTGGTTTAACACTGCAGTAGGTGCTGTGTTGAAGATCTTGCATTGTAAACCAGAGCATGCTGACATTGATCTGGAGTATCTTGGGTTCCTCGATGTTTAGTGGTTTAAAGTAATTCCTTGGCAAGTCCCGCCAATATCAAACATTGATGTATTGAAGCCTGGTTGTGCATTATCATCACCTGCTTCTGTTCTACTGCTGGAAATAGATGTTTTGTACTGGTGCATTTTTCGTCTCGCTTTTCCAGCAATTTGAAACACTGTTAAGTAATTCTAGCATTTTTTATAATAGCGAAGAGCAATGCAAAGTGTAACTGAACTAGGGAATAAAGCTGAAATCACATCTTGTTAGAACCCTTCAACATTAAGACAGTCTGATGTAATAAGCTTTTTTCCAATCTTAGCATTCTAAAGATCAAGAAGACCTTAGTGCTCTTTTTCTTTTCTAAAAGTGTTCTCTCTAGTCTGTAAGTGTTCTCTTTATCCCTTCTGAATTCCCTTTGCTTTTGATTTCCCATGCTGTCCAAAGGTTGCCACAAAGCAGTTTTGTTTTTCTCTTTTGCAGAATGGAACTTATAAAAGCATTCATGCAATGGCCAAGGATATAGATCTTCTTGCAAAGAATGCCAAAACCTACAATGAGCCTGGATCGCAAGTATTCAAGGTTAGTTTCAGTCACTTATAGTTCGATCAGAGTTTGTTGTTTCTTTACTGTTTTCTGTGCTGGTTGTTCTTTGAACAAATCCTTAGTGTAAGGCCCTAAAAACTATTTTCATAATAAATAAAAGTATTGTTATAATTTGCTTATCTGTATAATATTATGTATATAATACATATGTGATTTAAATAGTTGTAATATCTGTATATTACAATGTATATTATATTATATTATAGTATATAGTACCCTGTGAGAGAAAATGAGCTCAAAGCTGCTCAGCTTCTTATAGCTGTTCTTACAGCCACTGTATGCCTATTTCAGGGAGACTTTGTTCTGGACTTCAGTACTTAGTCCAAATTGTTTAAACATTCCAAAATGTTTGTAACAAAAACTAACAACATAAAAAACCTCATCAAAACCCGTATTTGTTCCTGATCTTTGAATGGTTCTACCTGGAAATAACATCCTTTGTTTTCAACTCTAAACAAACAAATTCTTTTCATTGACAGGATGCAAATGCAATTAAAAAAATATTCAATATGAAAAAGGCCGAAATCGAGCACAGCGAACTGGCCAAGTCAAGTCTCCGACTCAGGTACTGCAATTAGAGTTCTGTTTAAGGCTGTGAAAATCTCTGTAGTAGTTCCCTTAGTTTTGCTGTGGAGAATATCCTGGGAAATAATTGCGTGGAGATTTACTGTCCATCTTTAGTTTATGAGCTTTGGAAGGAGGTTGTTTGTTTTCCTACTAAAATGCATCCATGATGAGTATTTCTGTATATCTTTCATTGTCAAAAACAGTGTCAGCTCTGGCCAGCTTCTACCACGTGTGTTTGTAAGTTAAGAACAGAGGAGAAAGAATGATGGAAAAAGTTGCTTTATTTTGCTTTGCTGTGCAAAAAGTACTGAGTACTGTTGCACCTTGTTAGGAGTTTAGAGCTCACAGCTATCTGGGTAGGGGCAGAAACACAGCAACAAGGCCCTGGGCAGCAGATACATAGAACAGAGGCCATGTTATATGAACTTGTATTTGAAAAACTATTCCTAGCTATGAAAAAAGGCAGAAGACACTGGGAATTTGGACTTAAAATCAGAGAGGGATAGTTTTGGTCTTTAGGCAGGCAGGTATAAAATGCTTCTGACAGCTGTATTCGTTTCACAGAAAGAGCTTAATTAGGAAACGGTGCTGCCTGTCCTTGCTGTACAAAGAAGTAATGCAGTCATTACAGGTGTTTCTTATCTAAAATGCCATTGAATTTATTCTTGTATGCATTTTTATATTTTGAGTGACCAGAGTAAGCTCAGATTTATTTTTCAGTATGAGATGTGTCATATACATCAAAAATAAACCACTGTATTTCAGGTCCTAACAAGGAGTCAGCAAACTCATTCTAGGGTGGACTGACTGTTTACATAAGTTGTTTATTGGCATTCTATGCTGAAAAAATAAATGCTGTTCATTCCCTGCAAAGGTCTGTGAGGTGCAGCTGGGAACCCCAGCACCCTCTGTTTACTGAGAGGCAGATTTTGTACTCATGGTTATGTTTTGTTTCTACCCTGAAAAATATTTAGAAGGTGCTATCCATGAACTTTACTTTTAATACTATTATGTCTGAAAGAAATGGAAGTTACCTGTTTGGATATTGCTGTTTGATGCTCAGCGTACGTTGTGGTTTCTCTGATTCAGTCATGCAGAGTTAGCATGCTTCCCATGCTTGGGTGAGTCATTGTCAGCCAGAGTGCTGAGCAAAACACCTCGTATAAGGGAAGAGACAAAAACAGAGATGTTAAGGAGTAATTCTTGGTGCATGTTGTAGTAATTTTCCTTCAAGTGCATGTGGTGCCAGAAGATCTTCATTCTACAGACACATCATTTCTGTATGTGTTAGCTTGGTTGAAGCAGGAATTATATATAGGCCCAGAAACTTCTTACATTAGTTGTGATTTTATATCTTTATTTTGCTACATTGAGCTTTGTTGATGAAGCTCACAGTGCTGTGGGTGCCCCACATGTGGAGGTGTTCAAGGCCAGGTTGGTTGGGGCTCCGGGCAGCCCCATCTGGTGCCTGAGCTGGTAGCCCTGCCCGTAGCAGGGGTTGGAGCTGGCTGATCTTTGGGCTCTTTTCCAGCCCAAGCCATTCTTTGATATCACAAGTTGTATTTAATTTGGAGACTTTGTTATTCTTCTTCAAACTTAAACTGTTTGCATAAAAAGGGATGACAGATAAATCACACTGATATTTGTTAGCTGAATTCCTCTCTTGCACTGCCAACCCATTTCTACTCCTAAGGTTCCTGATTCTTTATATTCTCGTGTATTATGCTCTTAATGGATCTGCAAGGCTTTAAGCAATCTGAACATCACCATAATTGACAGCTCCCTTCTTCATTTCTGTAACTTGGCAAAAAATATGTGTAGTGCCTGCAACAGGCTACAGTAATGTTGAACTGCTCTTTATAGGGGAGCATATGGGGGTGCTTTTGTCTTTTCTTTGAACTATTGTATTTTTTATTTTTATTGTTGTTTTTATTTTGCTTATTCATTTATTTGTTTATATTTTTTAATGCAAAAGAATTGGGTGAGAGCAAAGTGCAGTCCATAGCAAACCTCCCACCTGCTGCTCTGAAGCGTTTCACTGCCTGGTGGCTTTTGGTTTGTTTTGTTTCCAATTGAACCGTTGTTCTTTTGTATGTTCTGCTGAATCTGCATCACAGAACCATTGATTTTTTCCTGATTTGATTGTCTCCACTGACAGTATCTTTTACCTATTGCTGATTTTGGTACAATTCCTCCATAAGTTCCTTCATTCTCTTTTTTTTTTCCTGAATTTATGTCACTTTCTCTTTGATGGATCAGGCTCAGACTCCTCCTCATGCCACTAACCTGTGTCAGACATAACTGTGCTCTCCCAGCACGCAGTCCTGTATGTCCGCTGTCACGCTAATGGCTTTTGTCGGTGCATTTAGCTGTCCTCCCTTCAGTCAAGTGACAAAATGGAACTTGACTGTGCACACTGTGATTCTGTTAAGCGTTGATGGAACATGATTTGGTATGGTTAGCTCTATGTTGGTGCTAAGGAGTGTTTTGTTGGCTGCTTGCACTGTTGTTGTAGGCTGAGCTGTGTGTATAGCTGTTAATCCTCGATCTAAATGTGACCTTCTGGCTTTTTATAAACAAAATCAATATCAGAATGCTGGGGCACTGAATGTATCTTGGTGTTGCTTTACTTTTAGCTTTAAAACGTGTTTGTTTTTTGTTTTTTTTTGTCTGTCTCTGAAGCTTTTGTCTGATCTATCAAAGTAATTCTGTACAGAGCTGTAGCCTTGCTGCATCTTGTCTTGGGTCTAAGGTGGGCCTCTTTTTTCCCCCTTTCCTTGGCTTGCCTCTCCTGCATTAAGGACGCCATCAAATTTGACTGCTTCCAAGCTGACAGGTCCTTCCTCACAGGGTAAAGGCAGTGTGAGTGATGAGAGAAATTCTTCTAACAAATATTTTCGGTAAGTAAATTTTGGACTTGGAAGAAAAGCTGGGTCGTCGTCACGTGGAAATGTATACCCTCTTATTTTTAGTTGCTCTTTAATTTCCAATACTGATTCAGATGCTTTTGAAATTTCAAATATATTTCCTTCCTCTGAAGTGCAGTTTAAGAAGGTACTTGACTGTAAGTACACTTCCATGTTTGATTTTATATCTCATGTTTCAAACTCTTGTTATTAAGTACTTGGTGTACAGCTATTTCCTTAGAAATATCCTGAAGGTTGATCTGCTAGACTTCATTACAAAATAAAGTGTGTGAAAAATCACAAGGAAATAAAGTATAAATCTAGGAAAATTTTATTGGAAACTGAAAGAAATAAGTAGGGCTAAATATTTAAGAGCTGGAAGATAGAAACCAACTAAACCTGGGTTGTGGCAGCCCCTGCTATCAGTACAAGCTGGGAGAGAGATAAGGATGGAGCACAGCCCTGCCAAAAAGGACCTGGGGGTGCTGGATGGCAGCTGACATGAGCCAGCAGTGTGCGCTCACAGCCCAGAAAGCCAAATGTATCATGGGCTGCATCCAGAGCAGCAGGGCAGGGAGCTGAGCCTGCCCCTCTGTGCTGTGACTCCCCACCTGCAGTGCTGCAGCCAGAGAGGTGCATCTGCTGGAGCATGTCCAGAGGAAGGGCACAAATGACCCAAGAGATGGAACACCTCCCTGCAAGGATTGAATGAGAGCTGGGGCTGTGCAGATGGAGGAGAAAAGGCTGCGGGGAGACCTGGTTTATGGTTGGCTCGGGATGGCTGTCAGTGGTGGTTTAATAATGGAACCTTCTGTTATTTTTTAATTTCTGAAATCTGTTGGTTTTTGTTTTCCTTCCCTCCTTTTGCAGTAACAAAAGATCAGCCCAGGGGGATCGTTTGTCAGCAATAACCATGGCACTGCAGTATGGGTCAGAAAGTGATGAGGATGCTGCTTTGGCTGGTAGGAGCTGATATGCAATTTATTTGTTTATTTTCATTAATTAAAGATCTCTTCGAATGTCACTCTTTATTGCAGAATTATATTTACTGTGTTTCAAGGTTCAGCATATAATTCTGTTAAGTCCAGTCACCATTTCCTGCCAGTTCTCAGTTGCAAATGTGCAGCTGGTAAGAGATAGGCCCAGCTGGCCAAACTGATCAAAGCTTTGGGAAACTGTTACATGTTTTTGTTCCTTCCAAGTGGAACAGACAAGGAGACTGAAAACAGTGTTACATGTTGCTTGGAGTAAGAGATAAACAATGTGGCAGGTCTACGGAAACTTCTGGCTGGCTTGTTCTCTCTTGTGCCATTGGCTCTTTTTACGTACCTGTCAGGTTTTAGTTTTTAAGGTTAAGACTGTTTGTTTATATGGGATGTAAGGAAAAGTAAATAATAGAACTTAATTTACAAATATCTGGTGTAATTTAGCAGTAATGATGATCTTGCATGAGAGCATGTGTTCAAACAGAAGTACATAAAAAGGCTGCCTTGAGACAGCATCTTTTGTTTCATAACTGTGCTTTAGCATTGTATTATAAGCATCTACTATAACGTATGTACTATATCATATATTCCAGTACTGGTTGTTATAGCATCGTATTATAAGCATCTGCTGTTATGTGTGCATTGTATCATATATTTCAGCATTGGCCATATGTTGCTATAGGCTGTCCTTTAAGTTAGTCTTTCTCAGTAGTTGCATTCTTAGTAATTTCCTTACATTATCTTAGAGCAAATATCTGATTTTTTTTTATTTTATTTTTTATACGTAGGATGTGTTTTATTTCATGTTAGAATTGTTCCTGTATTCCTGGTTAGCCAGTGCGTTGGTTTCGGCTCCCTTCTTTGGGAGGTGTGGAGGGTATTCATTCCTATGGCTCAGTGTACTTGATAGTTGCAGGCCTTCCACACCTCGGTGCTGTAAGAGCATGTAGTTTTCTGCTTCTTCAGGACTGAAGTGTTTGAGGTGGTTTAACCACTTTCAGATGCCACCTTTGCCATGGACATGGGTGTCATTTGCTCAGGGTCTTGTATGTGTTCAAGATTTTTTGCCTTAGTGCTGTTGAGGTTATGTTCATTGCATTCATCAAAGGGGCAGTTCTTTTGGCAGATATCTGTCACTGTTTCTCAGTCTTCCCAACATATTCTGTGGACATCACTGTGTTTTCATTCTCGGTGTGAAAAAGATTTCCCTTTAAAGCAAGCGGTCTTTTTATTGGTTGCTCTGGTATCTGCCTTTCCCCTCATTGAAACAAATGAGAGTTGGACATGAATGAGCATAGAGAACTTTCTCGTTGGTACAGAAAGCTCAGTCTTTGTGAGTGTCTCTGAATGCAGCAGTTGCCTTAGCAACTGTTTCCAACATGGAGTTTATCCTCACAGTTGCAGACTGTGTCATGGTGTGATGGAGCTTGTAGCTCAAACGTACTGAGACATGAGCGGCTTTTGCAGCTCCATTACAAACTATCCTCACTATAAAGATGTAAAAGCATGGGGTTTATGCCTTTAAGTCTGGTTGCAGCTTTTGATTTTACTGGCATCCATCTCGTTATGCTTCAAGCATTCATTGTTGTCTCAGTGCATGATACTGATGAAAGCAAATACGTTCATGTGCTTTCCTCACTGTGCTTCTTTCCTGTGTCAGCACTGAGTAAGGGCTCACATCTAGTTACTGCCTGAGATTTTTATTATGTTTTTTTCTCTGTACCTGCTGACTGTTCCTCTCTCCTGCCAATATGCTCCTGTGGGACCTACTGCTTCTGAATGTTCAGGAGCCTGTGGCCTCGCATTATTATTAGAAAAATAAGGATTTTTTGTCTTCTGACTTGAATAGTACAACTTCAGTTGTCAAGATACATTAATATTTCCTGTTGGGAGGACGTTATCCTTTTCTACATACCTCAGGACTGCCTTTGAAAGAGCATACACATTGTAATAAGAAGGTCTACTTGGGTAATATGTACACACCTTCCTCTTAGTGCTTGTTTAATTTATTTACATTTCATTTTGGGAAATGCTTATGAAGAAAGGACCTGTCTTGTCTAGAGTATTGAACTGCTGCTTTGCTGGCTGCCATGTCGCAGAATATTAATATCTTTCTTTCTTTTGTTTTTTTCCTCGTTCCTAAGAAGCATTTCTCCTTTTTCTCCTGTATTCATTTTTGGTAGAACAGTGAGGGCTGTACTGTTGAGCAAACAGAAGCAAAGCCAGTATTCTGTTGCACATTTAGTCTGTAAACTTGTAGCTGGTCGCATTCTCTTTGCTGCAGGGATTTCTCTCCATGCCTGGGCTGATACATGAGGTTCAGAGAAAACAATGCACTGCTTCCAGTCTATTTTTCCTGCTGAAGTTATTCTGTCCAGCCCCCGCTTTGCAGGCTACCAGAGCAGATGCGATGCAATTATATGATGCAGATTGGTATACAGGCACATAATAATTATAGGTATCTCCTTTGAATCAGTGATGAGCACCTCTGGTGTGCTTGTACATCTGCTGATGTCTGCTTGTGTTTTAGCCTGCATCTGTCTTGGCTGGTAGATCTGCGTAGATGTGCAATGTCAGACTGCAGAGAAGAGATGATAATATTATACTGTTGTGCAGCCAGAACGCCCTCTGACTCTGTCATCATTTCAGTCTGTCTTTACTAAAATTGAGTAGGAAACCTGAAACATTGCCAGCCACTACTGAGCAATAATGAAAGTGTCTGCTGGAAACTCGCCGTGAGCATTAGAGAGTTGTCTTTTGTGTAACTGAATTATCCAGGGTGTCATCCAGCAAACTTCCATCTAAACTGGAATTTGTAAGAGGGAAAATGAATAAATAGCTGTGTGTGATGTTTTGTCGGCAGTAAATGTTACTTCATCATAGTATCCTTTTTGTTCTGATCCTGAAATTTACGGTTTGCTTCATCAAGTTAGCTGGCAAAGTCTCTATAAAATTGATAAATACTTTTATATAATTAGCAGAAATACTTTATAATAATAATTCTAAAATGTGTACTTCTCCTTCATTTTCTGCATAGTAAAGGAGACCTTTGGTGTCTTGTCAATTAAAGTTCACTTCTTTTTAACAGGGCTGTGATTATTATAGTTTAGAGGATTGTAGAAGTTTTGAAGTCGCTTCTTTTCATGCATATGCAGAAAATGTTGTGTTTAGTTGAGCCATGTTCCCTGACTGGCTGAGCACCATTGCAAACTTGAGCTGTGGTTTGTCAGCTCATGTTCTTGTAGCCTACTCCAGTTGGACAGCAGCATGACTGTAGCTCAGTGTACGAATACATTTAGCACAAGTTTTAATGGGTAAATAAGGATGTTCTGTAGCTGTCCTGTCGGTAGCGTGTGGCCGAGTGGTCCTGCTGTGTCCTCTCATATATGCGTACTTCTCAGTGCTTCTGTATGCAGGGTGTATTACCAGTGGCTGAGCTAAGTCTCACACATTAGGAGAGCTCACTTTCTAGCTACGTGTTATGATGGGGGCTCTTGTTTTCTGTTTTCCTGTCAGTTTGAGGCACATGAGGTACAATTTGTGTTGTCTTTTTCTAAGATGTGAACCTGACTGTCAGAGCGGCTGGACGCCCTCAGCTGAGGGACTGTTTTGTTCTTGTTTAGTTCTTTCTCTATTTGAAAAGTCAAACAACAGAATCCACTTGACTTGTTCGCTGAGAGTCTCCCATTTTTCCTTTCTCTTTGTGCAGCTGCTGCTCGTTATGAAGGAGAGTCTGAAGCTGAGAGTATTACTTCCTTCATGGACACTTCTAATCCTCTCTATCAGCTTTATGATACAGTTAGAAGTTGCCGAAATAATCAGGGGCAGCTAATATCTGAACCCTTTTTCCAGTTGCCCTCCAAGAAAAAGTATCCTGATTATTACCAGCAAATTAAAACACCTATTTCATTGCAGCAGATCAGGTAAGAAAACAGAATGCAAACTACATCTGATGGGAAAATATTGAAGGGTTTCTTTTGTTTACAAAGTCCTATATTGTAGTCACGTTGCCGATGTGTAATGCAACGTGTAGCATCTTTTCCCCATGCTTTGGTTGGTGCTTGTTTCCTGCCAGTCTGCATCAGTCTTCCGATCACCTCTTATAAATGGCTGCTCTCCATGGGTCTATTTTACATGGTGTTTCATTTGTGCTGTACCATATAAATCTGGAGGACAGTTAGACATCAGAGGTGAAAGTTTCTGCAGAATCCTATGTTATGCCCTGTCCTTGACCCTGGTGGCTTGCTTACCTCTTACTGCCATGGTTTGTACATTAATAGTCTTCAGCAAAGCAAATTATGGCTGCAGCGTCCTCCTTGTTTCTTCCTGCCCTGCTCTGTACAGAAGCCAGGGTTGGAAGGGAGCCACCTCACTGTGCACATCCCCCATTCCCTACAACCAACCTGGGCAACCGTACCAGCATTTGCGTAACCCTGCAGCATTTGGCTGCCATCACAGATTGAGGAAAGGAGTATTGTGCTCAGATGAAATCCCTGTTTTTTGTGCCCTGTCCTGTCACTGAAGACGGCTGTGACAGGTTTGGCTCATTCTTCATTCCCTCCCATGGGGTGTTTGTCCTCACTGCTGTGATACTCCCTGCTTCAACTTGAATAGAGGAAGATACAGGGCTGCAGAGCAAGAACATCCTCTTTAAGCAGAAAGATTGTGACTTTAAGAAATGTTAGAGTTCTGTAGTATATAGTTTATTTCGCACTGCTAAAAGTCATTCAGTAATTCATTGTCTGGGAAAGTAGTCAGGAAGTAATGCAGGAACATACCAAACTTACTGTTACGTGGAATGCAAGTGTCAGATACTGACATGCTTACAGGAACTGTTTCTCCTTAAGTCTTACAGCATCAGTAAATATGATCCTGAGGGCAAGTCCACGAGGCTTTACTCCACTGGGGATTTTTCTAACAGCTGTCCTCTCCTGTGCACGTGAGAGTTGCGTGCCTCCTGTTGGCATGCCCCAGTGCCTTCTGCTACAGGAAGCTGGGGAGGGGCTTTTTATAAGGGCATGTAGCAACAGGATGAGGGGAAATGGCTTTAAACTGGAAGAAGTTAAGTTTAGATGAGATATTAAGAAGAAATTCTTTACTGTGAGGGTGGTGAGACACTGGAACAGGTTGGCCAGTGAGGCTGTGGGTGCCCCCTCCCTGGAAGCACTCGAGCCCTGGCTGGATGGGGCTGTGAGCAACCTGGGCTGGAGGGAGGTGTCCCTGCCTGCAGCAGGGGGTTGGAACTACATGATCTTAAAGGTCCCTTCCAACCCAAACCATCCTATCTATGATTCTGTGATCTAATGGAAAGCAGTTTGTTCTGTGTGACATCCGCTACTTAGGAACTTTGTGCCTTCGTTATGAATGTGCATCCAATTCTATGTGTCATAGGAATGTTTTAAGTCTTTCTGTTCTCTGTTTTCCTGTGTGTTATGTTACTGTCATTTTATCTTTTGCAATACGGACAAGCTTTGTGTGCTGAAGCCCTGTGATGGCTTGTCAGTGTTCCTTTCAGAATGCGGAGCATATTTGTGTGCTTTGCTCCCTAGATTTTGCTCTCCTCCAGCCAGTCCGACTGCTGGCTGGCATGGAAATGTAGCGTGACCTGAACAGTTTGTTACCGGATGATGGCGAGAGCATGGAGTGGACTTAGTATTCATGCCCTGAGTATTTATGAGTATATACATCATAAGCCAGGGGCCTTGGGGAAAGAAATCCTGAATTTCATGTTTTGGGTTTTTGTGTGTTTTTTTTTTTAATATTAGTCATTTTTAATACTGGAAACGTACTTGTTACCATAGGCAGATAGTTGCTGTTGGAGTTTTACATTGTACAAAAGGAGATGGATTCTGCTTCGGGACAATTCAATTGGTACAAATTGTCAGTTATTGGTTTTGTTTAATTCTTACTGCTCTGTAATGAAAGCTGTCTTGGTAACAGTCCGTTTTTGGAATGGCAGTGAGTGATGCTGACCTTCCTGTTACATGTGACTTCAGTTGGAGATACTAATATAAAGCTAGGAAGTAATACACAAAGGGTAACAAGACACCAGTGGCTTACACTCTTAGCAGTGTATTAAATGGTTTGTTATGGATGAGAATAGTCATTTTCTTTCACATCTTAAATCTGAGATGTTTGTTCAAAGCTTTTTATTGTTTTCTCATAGCTGTTGGGAGCTACATCTTCAGCTCTGTGTGAGACACCGTTCAGTAAAGCACCCACCGTTCAGTAAGGCACACACTGTTCAGTAAGGCACACCCCATTCAGTAAGGCACACCCCATTCAGTAAGGCACCCACCGTTCAGCTGGAAGCCAGGGAATGAGCAGTTTCCTTCAGGAGGATTCTACAGGGCTGCTGTGGAAACCCATGAGAACTTCTCAGCAGTTCTGTAGCTGGGAGAGAATGTGGGGGGGTTATTTTTGTTTTGTTTTGCAGTTTTTTTTCTTTGCATTATTATTTTCTGTCATGTTCTCACGTGTTGAAAGCGTGTGAAAAACAATTTGATTGTGTTGTTGGTCATTCCATTTTTCTCCAGTAGTGACTTCAGAGGTGTAGCACCAATCAACAGGCAACAGGCAGGCAGCTCTGTGGGAACACAAAGAGGTGTTTGTCTTGCGTTGTTACAATGGCAAGGTGGCATCAGAAGAAGATAACGTGTCCCTCTAACAAGAGCTGTCTGGATATGGATTTCTCACAGAAACAAAGCTGTTGAAGCATGGTTTGGCAGTGTGTGTGAAGTAACCCGTTTGTAATTCTCTTCTTACAGAGCCAAACTGAAGAACCATGAGTATGAAACATTAGATCAATTGGAGGCTGACCTGAACTTAATGTTTGAAAATGCCAAGCGTTACAACGTCCCCAATTCTGCCATCTATAAAAGAGTACTGAAAATGCAGCAGGTTATGCAGGTACCTGCAGTAGATCAATCAAATGGATGCAACTTTTCATATGATCTTATTTCCCTAAGTAATATTTTTCCAAACCAATTTGTAACAAAGCTGATGTTTGCAGGAGTGTTTGCAGTGATGTTTTTATTGGTTGTGACTGCCTTGTTGATCATGTGTTCCATGGTGTCTTATTATGTCTAAATAGGAGTCTGAGAATTGCTTCCAAAAGTAGTTGGTAGCAGATTGCTTAGGAGGTGACGTGTGGGGATGAAGAGCAGCATGAAGTGAATTCTGCCAGTATAACCATTACCTTGGTCTCTTGGTCACTCTTATTCCTTATCTCAACTTCTAACCTGATTGTGAGAAAATTGAAGAAAGTGCTGTTTTTATTTCCCCCTCCCCCACTTTTTATTTAAGGGTTTACAGTTAAATACAGGGGTTGGAGGATGCTAAAGATTTCAGTAGATGTTCCAGCTATGTGCTGTAATCTGAAATGGCTTTGATTTCAAATTCTTCACTTAAGGACTTTAAACCCATAGCTGCATATTATCTTCTGTATCTGATCTGTTCTGGTGTTTAATAGTGTTCTGAACTTGTCTAGCAGTGACTTCAGCCATTTGTCCTTCCTTCAGGCAAAGAAGAAGGAGCTGGCTCGGAGGGATGACATTGAGGATGGGGACAGTATGATTTCTTCTGCTACATCCGATACTGGAAGCTCGAAAAGGAAAAGGTGAGCGCTTCTTTAGTTTCCTGTAGTCCTTAACATTGGTACTTTATTTATTATTTCGTTTGTTTATTCTTAGAGAACACTGGGCTGCATTCTAGCATTTGCGTAGTGATTGAATAGCTCTGAAACTTAATCTCAGTAATTGCTCTAGTTATAAAGTATTTGCTCACATTAGTTTCCATTTGGGCTAGTTGTTGTCAACATAACTTTAGTAAGTAGGCACTCAATGCACTGATGTCTCTTTGCGTACGTTTTTCTTCTTCCATTCTCTGAACTGTTTGAGAAAATCAGCATTTCTTCTTTTCCTTTTTATTCTTCTCCATAATTTAACAGTAAAAAGAACCTGCGAAAGCAACGGATGAAGATCTTGTACAATGCAGTTCTGGAAGCTCGAGAATCAGGCACAGGCAGACGGCTCTGTGACCTGTTTATGGTTAAGCCATCCAAAAAGGACTATCCAGATTACTATAAGATTATTTTAGAGCCTATGGACTTGAAAATGATAGAACACAACATCCGTAATGATAAGTATGTAGGGGAAGAAGCCATGATTGACGATATGAAGCTCATGTTCCGAAATGCAAGGCATTATAACGAGGAAGGCTCCCAGGTACTGTTTTGATTCTGCAGTCACACTTAACTTTATTTGCAGATTTGTAGTTGGATTTTTTTAGCTTTGGCTATTAGTTCCAGTATTTATGGTAATTGTTTACTGGGGTAAAACATAAATGTGACTTTCTTTCCCCTTGAGTTTTAAATTCTGTTTTGCTTTGTAATTGTATAAATATGAAGAGAAGCATCCTCTCTCAATTATTTCACCATGAGGATTGCACTTACTTCCTGTTAGTTTGGCTTATTCCTTCACTACAAAAAACTGTCAGCTGAATATCTCAACATCTGAATATCAGAAACAGTTGCCCGTTCTGAACTTGGATTTGAAGACCCAGGAGTGCCCTTCGAGGCATTTCTGCTGTAATGGAGCTGTATTAGTTGGAGAGATTGTTATTGAACAGAAAGATTTGATGGGGAAGTTCACAAGACATCTTAACTTTGTTTTCTAGCCTGGAATAGAAAAGTAGTTTAATTGTCTAATTTATCAAACTTTTATATCTCACTGATTTATGTTTATCATTTGTGCTTCCATTTATATGAATGTGTATATTTGAGAAATATTGCCTTCTTTTTAACCAAATAGTTGATTTTTGCCCTTCATCTTTTTCAAAATAGCATCTAAGCATTTCAAGAGGACTAAACTCGTCATTAAGGTCCGTCTTTGACCAAATCTCAGCACCCTGAGGCAGTAGGAATTAGTGCCATAAAGTTAATCACCTTTTGCTTAGGTGCATCAGGAAAGTCCTTCAAGTTGTGTGAGGCAAACACAGTAAACTTGCTTTTGTGTTTGTTTGTTTTGCTTTTGATTACTGATCGATAGGTTTACAATGACGCCCATATGCTGGAAAAGATCCTCAAAGAAAAAAGGAAAGAACTTGGACCACTGCCTGAAGATGATGATGTTGCATCCCCTAAACTAAAGCTAAGTAAGGCAGCGTTATAAATTGCCATGCTTTGACTGAATGCTTGCCCAGTCCAGGAATACAGCCTGGCAGACTCATCCTTTTGAAACGGGGAAGGTGTTGTCTGCATTTTTACACTGCCAGACTAAGCGTGGTTTTACTTTCAAAATTATGATGCCAACAGTGTTTTTATATGTGCATATTAGAAACTGAGCTACTGCATATGGCAGTTTCTAAGAAAAGTAACAGGATGAAGAAGGCAAAGTTAAGAGCTGTTGGAATGACGTGGCATGTGGCATATTGTCCTAATGTTAGATGCTACACTGTGTACTCAGAAACCTTTCTGGAATGTGTGCTTACAAGTAAGATGCTTCTCAAACGGAGTCAACCAGAGTTTGGCTGGTCAGATACTGGGATTTCCGCAGAATGATGAAGGAAATGTGACATTTAATGGGTGAATATTGAAAACACGGAAGCAAAGTTTACATTGCACAGAAAGATTTAATGAGTAACTGCATGCAGTCCTATGGAGGCACTGCTGAAAACAGATCTGCACTCCTCTTTGTACATGCAGTTAGTAGGGAATTCACAGGCAGGTACTACAGTACAGTAGCGGTGACTTTGAATAAATCAAGGAGCTCCTCTGACTGATAACCCAATGAGACGCATTATTTTATCCTTAGAAATTCTGATTTGGCATAAATAGAAGGATCTGGTAATATTTCTGATTTATAACGCTTAATTTTGGTGCTAGTGAAAACCTGTTTTTTTGATGGATATGGAGGAGAAACACGTAAAGAGTTACTAAGGCCAAATTGAATTTAAAGCAACTTACTAAAAAGGTTAGGTGAGGAAAAAATTGTTTTCCGTGCTGAAGTCTGAAGAAACATTTTCCTGCTGGGCCTTAAAGGAGCATGTGATTCGGTGTGTACTAAAAGTAGCATTAAAAAAAAAAAAGCCATGCAATTATGAGAAATAAGAATAGGAGCTGCAGCTTGGATTAGGCTCAGTGGTTTCTTTGTACTACAGAGTGCTTCTTCACTGGGCATTTCTCTGGTAGAAAGGCATGGACGAAGAAGTACTGATGCTTGTTTTTGTAGTGATTTCCTTCTTCTTTTGTCTACATAGGTAGAAAAAGTGGCATTTCTCCCAAAAAATCGAAATATATGACCCCAATGCAGCAGAAATTGAACGAAGTGTATGAAGCAGTTAAGAATTACACGGACAAGCGAGGCAGGCGGCTGAGCGCCATCTTCTTGCGGCTGCCATCTCGCTCTGAGCTGCCCGACTACTACATAACCATTAAGAAACCAGTTGACATGGAGAAGATCAGAAGTCATATGATGGCCAATAAATACCAGGATATCGATTCCATGGTAGAAGACTTTGTGATGATGTTCAACAACGCTTGCACCTACAATGAGCCAGAATCTTTGATTTATAAAGATGCCCTGGTCCTGCATAAAGTTTTACTTGAAACTCGAAGAGAGATAGAAGGAGATGAGGATTCTCATGTGCCCAATGTCACTTTGCTAATTCAGGAACTTATCCACAACCTTTTTGTGTCTGTAATGAGCCACCAGGATGATGAGGGCAGATGCTACAGTGATTCCCTAGCTGAGATTCCTGCTGTTGATCCCAGCTTCCCAAATAAACCTCCTCTGACTTTTGACATCATCCGAAAAAATGTTGAAAATAATCGCTACAGACGATTGGACTTGTTCCAGGAGAACATGTTTGAGGTTCTGGAGAGGGCCAGGAGAATGAACAGGTGAGCAAAGCCAGATCTTGCAGGTTTCTGTTGTCTTACCACGTGTTTTGCTAGCTAGGGAGACTGAAGTTCCTATTTTTAGTGTTTGCTTTTCTTGGGATGAGTGCTTAGAAATGTTAGTTCATTCATGTCTTCAAAGGAAGGAATGTAAGTTTTCTTTTATAAACGATGAAAATGTAGGCTTTTGTTATAATTTTGATGTTAATCTGCTGAAGGCACACCTTATGAACACCGTGTTTGTTCCAAAGCTGTGAGCCCTTTAGAACTTCCAGCAGTGTTTATCTTTAATTAGGAAAGTCATCTTTGTTAATATTGCTATTACTCTTCAAGTTTTCAGAAGTATTGCTTGAAAATGAACAGACTGTTGAGGGCCATTTGCAAGTAATTGTAGCCTCAAGCAGTTGGCTTTCGTTTTTCTGCTGTTTTGGATCTTGTATATATAACAATACTGCTTTTAGATAAACTGTAAAAACAAACTGACATCGTGCAAGCAGATGGAGCATGACTTGCCAGTGTCTGTAGTGCCACTTGTTATGAGTAAGCACAGAAATCTGTTGGTATTGTGAGGCTTTAGCATGTATCGCCCATCCCATTGGTACTAGACAGTTTGCCCAAAGAAAATTTGATTAAAATTTGTCATTATTCTCTTGGAAGCAGTCTCTTCCGTTTTGTTCTTTTGCTTTGGTTGCTTACTTGGGTGTTGTTGTCTGTTTTGTTTTTACTGTATCAACCTGAATTACATTGAATAATTTTGTGTTCTTTTTTCTTTAACATGCTTTTTTAAAGAAGTCAGCAGTACTTTACATTGCAAATGATCTCTGAGTTTGTCAGTGTTCCACCTAGAGGTGGATCATGAGCTGCTTCCCTAAATTGGTAGGTATATCTGTGTAGCCACTGAGCAATCTGGTAGTGGTGATTGCTCTGATCTGCCTTTTTCTTCAGCTTCGCTGAGATTTTTAAGTTTTGTAACTGGAAAACCTGCAGGAAGTTTCAAAAAAGGCAAGGCCATCTCCATCTTTAGCTGAAAACCTCTGCAGGTAAAAACAACTCGTCATCATTCAGCTGCGTTTGATTGGAAACCGTTCACTTTGGTCACAGACAATCCGTCACTGTTTCATTTTTCAGGAGATGTAAATATACCCCTTTATAACTTCCTTCATTCTAAAGATACCTTTTCTTTCCATATGACGACCTCTGTAGCTCAGATGCAATGCAGTCTGCTACTCAGATTTGAAAGGTAGCACAAGTTAAGCTTAATTCACTAAACTTTCATTTTGTAAATACTTTCAAGTAAAGGGTAAGAGAGCAGCAAGGCTTAGGCTCCTTGCCTTGCATTTCCACTTTTAAGCTAGTAGCCAAGTTAGATACTGAGATAATCTGTGATGAGGGTAATTTTACAAACAGTCTATGGAAGTGTGTGTGTGTATTTATGTGTATATATATATATATACATGATAGAAAAGAATGTTGTTTGTTTAAAGAGGAGTTCTATCGCAAAGTATGGTGGCCCATGGGTGTATGTGTTTAGGATCCTGTTTGACTGCACAAAGTATGTTTCTGCCACATTATGTTGTACCTGCTTTTGTACAGGACGGATTCAGAGATTTATGAGGATGCAGTTGAACTTCAGCAGTTCTTCATTAAAATTCGAGATGAACTTTGTAAAAATGGAGAGATTCTTCTGTCACCTGCTCTGAGTTATACCACCAAGCACCTTCACAATGATGTAGAAAAAGAGAAAAAGGAAAAGCTACCCAAAGAAATAGAGGAGGATAAACTCAAAAGAGAGGAGGAGAAAAGAGGTAGCCGTTTTCTTTTTGTTGGTATTAAAAGTATTGAGAAATATAGCCATGCATATCACGCGTGCTCTGCTGTTGCTGCAGCTTCATCTACTGAAGGTTATATTTTAAGGTGATAAGATTTATTTTATTTTGATCCTTATCAACTGGGCCGCATGGCTTTGAAACAGATACACGTGTAGATACTAACCCTATGTAAACTCTTTAATAGAACAACACTGAGGAAACAGTAAGGATATTCCAAAGATATTACCAAAGAAAATAATAGGGTAGGTTTTATTTATTGTAGCTGATAATAAACTTAGCATTGACTGTTCCAATGGACCTTTGAGTCATTTGCTTTTTGGCAAATAGCATTTTTCTTCATACACTGAAGGTGTTATCTTTGATCATACTTTATCATCACTTACAAGATGACATCAGAGTAAGCCTCTTGCATTTCTTATTTGTCTGCTGTGAGTGTGAAGAGGAAGAAGGCATTAAGCTTACTTGGGGATGATGCCTACTGTGAGGATCTTTTGCATTTCACATTTTCTGTACATATAATGGCTGGTGGAGCATGTCACGTGGGGAGTCAGCACAGCTCTCCACCTGTTCCATTCCACAGATACAAGCAGGACTGTTAGTTCCCTGTCATTCATAATTCCTGAATGATTAAGAAGTTAATAGTTTGATTTTAGAGTCCCTCTCTTGTTCTGCAGGACACTGTTTTGCTGTTCTCCATAGAAGAGTGAATTATTCAGCACTAAGTGAAGGGTGAAAGTGTTCACATCAGAAATCGTGGCTGACATGTAAATGTGGAATTAGTAATGTTTGTTTTGCATCTGTTCTTGAAAATAGAAGCTGAAAAGAGTGAAGACTCTTCTGGCTCAGCTGGCCTGTCAAGTTTGCATCGGACCTACAGCCAGGATTGCAGCTTCAAGAACAGCATGTACCACGTAGGAGACTATGTCTACGTGGAGCCTGCTGAAGCCAACTTGCAACCTCACATAGTCTGTATTGAGAGGCTGTGGGAAGATTCTGCTGGTAAGGATGCTTTTCATACAGAAAGACAATACAGTGAAGCTTATTGCTATTTCCATCTTCAAATTTGAGCATTTTCTGTATTAACTATTGGATTTGCAGAAATGTGTGGACTGGTGAGTATTTTTTCTTGTGTCTGAGTTGCTCTGTCGCAGAATAATTGTGAATAGAAAGTTCTTGGATCATCACATGCTTTTTTGATCTTCTTTCTTACTCATCCCCAAATTGTCAGAAAAGAGGCATTTTGAAGTGGATTGAGCTTCTAATGTAGGTGCAGAGGGATGGTGGTAGAAATTTCTGAACCAAAGTTGAACATGTATAACTGCAAATGTTGGAAGCCAATTGAAGGCTTGGAAGTGAAGACATCAATGGATGAGTTGCAGACAGTGTTTCCCATGAATGATGAATTCTGTAGAACTCAGCAAAATAAAGATGGAATTAATTTTCTTGGGGAAAAAAAAAAAAAAAAAAAAAAAAAAAAGTTTGCAGAACTTCTAAGAAACACATATTTCTTTACCCAAAGCAGTTAAGGAATCTTCCTGTTTTAAATGGGTTAAATTTGCTTCACTGGTTATTTTGTGGCTATCTGATAAATGAAACCATTTGCAGTTTGTTTTGCTTCTTCGTGCACTAGAGAATACACCTTTTTAGATCTTTTCCTTTCTCCCTCTCTTTTTGTTTCTTTTTTTAAAGGAGAGAAATGGCTATATGGCTGTTGGTTTTATCGACCAAATGAAACATTTCATCTTGCAACAAGAAAGTTCTTGGAGAAAGAGGTTTTTAAAAGTGACTATTATAATAAAGTTCCAGTTAGCAAAATTTTGGGTAAATGTGTGGTCATGTTTGTTAAGGTGAGAAACTCTTTGGACTAATTTGTTTATTGACTTAATGTGCTCTGTGCTATTTTCTTGAAGAGGTGTAGGAATTCTGATATAGAGGCATTTTACTAATACTGAGAAGCAATTTTAGAAAGGATTTGCTCCCATGTACTGTTTGTGCTTTTCGTTTACTTTGTAATCTCTGTAGTTCATCCAGGGGACACAGATTTTCAATGCTGGTTGCTTTGTGGAATCACTTATGAATTAGATAAGTAGCTGACAAATTTCTCAGAGCATCTAGTAGAGAAAGTGCAGGCAATATCTTAAAGGATGTAGGTTTGGGGCTGAAGGATACTTGAGACTCCCCTCGAGTGCAGTCTTGGAAAGATGATAAAGTCTCTCCTGTCTGTCCCATGTTTGATACCCTGTTGTTCTTGTGAAACTGTAAGAGAAGAACTCGGCAGACAGGTTGTATCAGTCTGAAAAGGCTTCTGATAAATGCATAGAAAAAGTTGGAACGCACAAAAGGGAGTACACTGTATCTGTGGTGGATGTTGGGGTGTGGATATGTTACCGAAATATTTCACCTATAATTGTAATCCTCTTTATTCTGCAGGAATATTTTAAGTTGTGTCCTGAAAACTTTAGAGATGAGGACGTGTATGTCTGTGAGTCACGGTATTCCGCCAAGACAAAATCTTTTAAAAAGATTAAACTGTGGACTATGCCTGTGAGCTCTGTCAGATTTGTCCCCCGAGATGTGCCCCTGCCTGTGGTCCGTGTTGCTTCTGTATTTGCTAACACAGACAAAGCAGAGGAGGAGAAGCACTCTGATACATTAGATGACAGTAAGGTGGGAGAAAGCATCCTTCATCTTGAAAAGGTATGGAAGGTGAAAAGGTTTGGTATGTTTGACAGATAAAGAATGATGAAATTTAAGCCTGCACAACTTAGGCTCCTCAGCATCCAGCTAACCTGCTTTTCCAAGTAGTCTTTCATAAAGTCACAGCAGCTGGGCATCAGTGAGCAGTACATAATGAATTCCGTGACTTGTTTGTGGTTAATAACTGAGTAGTTTATTTTCAAACTCCTTTTTTCTGCCCAGCCTACTGGGTAAAATGGTTTATTTTATTGTATTTAAACATATAAGGTAAGGAAGAATATTAGTTTAGTTATGTTAAATTGCAGTAAATATAATTGTTGATATGAAATAAAATTTGGAGTAATGAAACAAGTCTATTTTACATTCTGAGTACTCTAACAGAGCCTCAAAATGGAATGTCCAGCACTCTCATTGTCACTTAGTGTACACTTTGTGTTACTGTATTTATTTGCTTTACGATAAAAGAAGAAATTCTTTCTACCAAGAGGATGAAAGCTTCTAAAGTCTTTTCCTGACACACACTGGGGGGGATATCCTGTGTTTTCTTTGGCTTTCTGAAATAACAAACTGAAAAGTCAAATGAGGCACCAAAGAGAAATTAAAACAGAGCAAACTGCGTGACTCTGTTCTTAATAAAAGCATGGAGCAGTCGTATAACTATGAGAGATAATGGTTACATTTTTATTTCTCTTAGCTTCACCAAGGAATGAATTCTTGCTTTCTGTAAGTTTTAGCGTGCTTTAAAACAAACCATCAGAGCAGACAGATAGGGCTTCAAAGTTTATAACTGTTTATTAATAGTGCAAAAAAAGGGTCTCTGAATTACTGGCAAAACTACAGCTTAGATTATGAAATAGGAAGGCTTGCGACATGCATAGAGGATAGCTGTGGCTTGGATATTTCGTTTTCTAAAGTCTGAGTCCCCTCATTTTTGCTCTTATTTATCTGGTTGGTGTGTTGCCTATTATTGTTGATGTAAAGATGAAGCAAATACTTCTACTTGTACCTGGCATCATTGTAGTTGTTTGGTTTTCCTTTGTCCCACAAGTTTCTAAGTGCATATTCTTCTGCAGGACAAAGAAGATGTTCCAGTAGAAATGTCTAATGGGGAACCTGGTTGCCATTACTTTGAGCAGCTCTGTTACAATGATATGTGGCTTAAGGTTGGGGACTGCGTCTTCATAAAGTCGCATGGATTAGTGCGACCTCGGGTAGGAAGGTAGGTACCACTTCTTTGTTGCAGTTTGTGTCTGTAAAAAACCCTGGGCAACAGACTGGGTTGTTGCAAAATATAGAAGAGGGTGGGGGAAAAAATCTGAATGAAACCACATGTTAGAAGCTTGCAATAGGCTGGGGGGAACTGTATCAGCCTGTTAAAAAAAGGTGGCAGCTGTGCAGTCAGAACAGGCTGAGCTTCTGTACTCGTTTTGTGCCCACAGTCTTCCTGAACAGCCCAGTGTATCTCGTTTACTCCTTCAGTAAGGATGGCCTTGCAGTGATGTCAGTGATTTGTTTTTCTTTCCAGGATTGAAAAGATGTGGGTGCGAGATGGAGCTGCGTATTTCTTTGGTCCAATCTTCATCCACCCTGAAGAAACTGAACATGAACCAACTAAAATGTTCTACAAGAAGGAAGTGTTTCTGAGTAACCTGGAGGAGACCTGTCCTATGTCTTGTATTTTGGGTAATTCCTACAACTTTAAACAAAAATCTAAAGTCAAGGAGCAGAAAACACCCATTGTTCTTGCTTGTTAATGCAGTTATTCCAGTATATACACCTGGAAAGTCAGCTCAGAAGGAGGTTAATATTTGGTTTCTTGAATAAGATGACTGTTCCGTACTTCATTCTGTAATTTAGATGCTGTGCTAAATGCTGTTAACAGACCAGTGATGGCTTTTTTGTTAAGGTTTTAATTTTTTTGTTGCCGTTCTTTAAAAATCCAAAAAGCTGCGTTCAGTTGGTGCAGGTTTCTCATGATTGATGTTATTTGGCAGAGATGTCAACTGATGGATTTTCCCATAGCTGGCTCAAATACTGGGCTGATATTTACATGACTAGCGAAAATTTGAGTTTCCACCCCGCTTTGTAAAGGAGCTGCCTTCTCACCCAGCTCTTTTTGTTTCTGCAGGCAAGTGTGCTGTTCTGTCATTCAAGGACTTCCTCTGCTGCAGACCAACTGAGATTTCTGAAAATGATGTTTTTCTTTGTGAGAGCCGCTACAACGAAAGCGACAAACAGATGAAGAAATTCAAGGGGCTCAAGAGATTTTCACTCTCTGCAAAAGTTGTCGATGATGAAATATACTATTTTAGGTAAAAATGTGATGGGAATGAGGAGATCTCCTGAGCATTGCGTTGTGGTGGGTTGACCCACCCGGCAGCTAAGCCCCTATCCAGCCTCTTGCACACTCCCCTTAGTGTGAGGAGAAAAAGAAAAGGGCAAAAGCAAGAAATACTCTTTCGTTTATATAACAGTATAATTACTGATGCAAAGCTATACATGCAGGCAAAACAAAAGAAGTATTCTCTACTCCCTATCAGCTGGCAGATGTTTGGCTGCTTGCTGGAAAGCAGGGCCTGAGCAGAAGCTGCAGTTTCTTGGAAAGACAAATGCCATAACCCCAAATCTGTCACCATCCTTTCACTCAGTTAATGGAGATGTTTAAGGTCAGGTTGGGAGGGCCCTAGGCAGCTAAATTTCTAGTGAGTGGCAATCAGCCCCTGGCAGGACTTGGAACCTTTAAGGTCTCCTTCAACTTGAACCATTCTGTGTCCCTTTAGTCAGTTGGGATCAGTAGCTATCCTGCTTTTCCCCCAACACAGCTCTTTTGCCTGTTCCCAGCCTGCTCACTGTTTAAGTGTGGGGTGTGTGGGGGGAAACATCTTTGAGAATGCAGCAACACTGTTCAGCATGAACTGAAATATCTGTTTGTTATCAATACTGGTTTGGTCACAAATCCAGAAGGCAGCACTGTACAAGTTGCCACAATATAAACTGGCTCCATTACAGTCAGATCCTGCGCGTATATAAAACTCATTTGTAGGAGAGGATGGAATTTGAATGGTCACATGTCCTTTAAAGGATGTTTTGGGAAGAAGTCCAAATAATGTGAGTCTTTTCATGGTCTAAATGCCAGCAGATAATTACATTTTCTCCAGTCACCAGTGTTTCTGTGTTCAGTCATATGGGAAGAAAAGTTGGCTTTCTCTTCAAAATCTCTGCTGTGTCTTGTTGAGCATGAGTGTGTCCTCATCTGCCCTTTGTCTTCCTCCCACGCCTTTCAGAAAACCCATAGTTCCTCAGAAGGAGCCATCTCCACTTCTGGAGAAGAAAATCCAACAGCTGGAAGCAAAATTTGCTGAGTTGGAAGGAGGTGATGAGGACATGGAAGAGATGGGAGAAGAGGAAGGTGATATCACTGAAACACCTTCCATGCCTCAGCTTCAGACCCCGTTATCTAGTGAACTGGATATCATGCCTTATACTCCACCGCAGGTAAACATGTTCCTTGAGAGAACTTTAAATGCTGGTATTCCTCATTGTTTCCTTCCATTTTGTGAGAGGCTAGATTTGAGTGTTAGAGTTCTGACTTGTTTCATTTTTTAGGATATGCTACTCGTAATTCTTGGAGGAAAAAAGATCAGTCCTTTAAGTTATCATTCATACTTGGAAATCAAAACTTGAGAGGGGAAAAAAAAGGGATGAGAACTTTTTATGTGTCTTGCTGTACATCACAGAAACTTGAAAGTGCTGATATATGGACAGGCAACAAATCAGAAACTGTGTGATTATACACTGGACCATGCCATGAGTCCTTGCTGCTGCATAAATAGGGCATTTTCTGTCCCTCTCTTACTACTTCTCTCACTCAAGCTCTGGTATTTATGTAACCAAGTATTGAAGTAGGGTGGAGAACTTCATCTGCAAGTTAACGTAACCAAGAACATTTGTTTGCAACTGGATTATTTTCTGCTTCATCACATTCTTGCATTTAAGTTAACGCCAGTCCTAAGAAGGCTGTGGGAGTGATGTGCTGGGAACAAGAGGGAGTTTGGGCTGTGTTTGTAACCAGCACTGTGGATTTCTGCTGTGTCCTCCTGATTCTGGCAGTTGAAGAAACGGTGTGATAAATGGCAGAGTGATTTCAATCACTGCGCAGAATTGAGCCGTCTTTGTCAACCCATTGTAATCTGTCCTATTTATGTCTCCTTTAGAAAGAGATATTTTAAACAGAGCTCCTAGGTAAAGGGCACACGCTTGCTTCATGTTCTCTTAAACAAATGCAATTTATCTAATCTTGTGGTGGCTGAAATGCAGGACCCAGCATTTGGTCTTGTTGAACCTCATCCCATCAGCCTCAGCCCATCAATCCAGCCTGTCCAGGTCGCTCTGTAGGGCCTTCCTACCCTCAAATAAATCAGTATTTCTTCCCAACTTGGCAACAACCAGCAAACTTCCTGAGGAGGTACTCAATCCCCTCATCCAGATCATCAGTAAGGATATTAAACAGGTTGAGTTCCAGTACTGACCCCTGGGAATCACCACTCATGACTGGTCACCAGCTGGATTTAACTCCATTCATCACCACTCCCTGGGCCCGGCCCTCCAGCCAGTTCTTTACCCAGCAAAGAGTGTACCTGTCCAAGCCCCACTCTGAATGCTGGGAGAGACAGAGTCAAAGGCTTGGCTGAGGTCTGGGTAGATTAATTCAGCAGCCTTTCCCTATCCACCAGGTCGGTCACCTGGACATATTCCAAATGTACAACTAGATTTTCCTGTTTCTGAATTGAGAACATCTGCGAAGCTAGAGAATGTTCTCTGTGCACTGTGTGGGGCTTTTTCTTCATTTCTCCATCATAGAGACATGTCTAAAGAATTCCTCCCAGAAAGCTCAGTGTTATCCTTATGTTTGTCATGAAAACACTGAAGGTAGATCATTGAAAATGAATGCAGTGATGTTTGCAGTAGTAACGTACTGGTATGCCTCAGTTCATCCACCACTTGGCTTAAATTAATGAACAAGACTTTGAGGAAGCCGTGGTGTAGCTGAAGCCTTGTGTTTCTCTGAGATGGGCATTGGACATTTTTCCCCTGCAAATATTTGGAAACGATTGTGCTCTTCACAATGTGAGAAATTTGTAATGCTGAAGACATGGGGAGGGCCTTTGGAAGGTGTGATGAAGCGTTGTGGACCTTATTGGTCAGGGAGTGGGGGGTTCCGGTCCCCTGCATCTCATGGCAGGTGGTTTCTTACTGGTTGTCTGAATAGGTTGAATTTTTTGTTAGCTGGAGATGTCAGAGAGCTCTCAGCAGGAGCAGTCTGGATGAGGAGAGCAAAGGAGACAGCTTTAATAGAACAGAGGATTAGTTACCCATCAGCAGGTAGGGATGTGAACCTATGTGCAGGTGACAGTGAAATTGGGCTCTGTTTTTCATTTCCAGGGAGAAATGGGTATTTGGGAAATGTGAGAGGAGCAGTAGGAAGGACAGTTTGGCAGACAGAATTAAGATCACTCAGCAATGTGAAATGAGCGGATGGCACCGAGGATGTGGGAGTCGCAAAGGCCCAGGATTAAATGTGAAAGCAATTCTATAAAGCGTGTGATGGCAGATAAGGTGTTCTACTTGACTTGTGTTGGCAGTATTTCTGAACAGCAAAATAGATGACATTTGAAATTAGTACAGTCTGAGTCCTGTGGGTTATTCGGAATGACCTCAGCTAAAAGCAATTGTTCTGTGCTGAGTTACTGCACATTTTGGAAGCCCCAGCAATAAGGTTGGCCTTATGTCTGGAAGGGTTAAAAAGCGTCAAGTAACTGTTTGGCTTTTTGCTTTTGTTGTGACTGTGGGTTTTTTCCCCGCTTGTGTGTTTTCTGTGCATGTGTTGCTCTCGTCACTTACTGGGAAGTGTAGTCTCTCAGTAAGGTTGGCTGGCCCTCGTACTGATACACGAGAGAGAAAGTTGGGGATATTTTTACATGCTATTTCCTACAGCTTTTACTTTTTTTTTAACGTTGAGAAACTTCTCTGTTGTATATTTGTGGTCATAACTGCTTTTTCTCACAGTCCACTCCCAAGTCTGTTAAGGGCAGCACCAAGAAGGAGGGATCAAAAAGGAAGATCAACATGAGTGGTTACATCTTATTTAGCAGTGAGATGAGAGCTGTTATTAAAGCTCAGCACCCAGACTACTCCTTTGGAGAGCTCAGCAGGCTTGTAGGAACTGAATGGAGAAACCTGGAAGCAACAAAGAAAGCAGAATATGAAGGTAAATAAAACATAAAATGTTACAAACTTTTTTTCCCTACTTTTTCTTTCTGAACACGTTCATTACTGTTACTCAGATGACCAGTTTTGTAAAAGAAGATGGTTATCATAGAATCACAGAATGTCATGGAATTGTAGAAATCGTAGTTATCACAGGACGGCTTGTGTTGGAAGGGACCTTAACAGTTGTCTAGTTCCAACCCCCCTGCTGTGGGCTGACAGCCTCCCATCAGCTCAGGCTGCCCGGGGCCCCATCCAACCAGGCCTGAAGCATCTCCAGTGCTGGGGCACCCACATCTTCTCTGGGCAGTGATGCCAGGGTCTCACTGCCTCCTGAGTGTCGTTAAGTTTGTGTTCTGGGTGTACGTTAAGGAGAAGTCATGTCGAGAGATGGCTGAAGAGGAGCAAGGAGCAGGCTTAAATTGTGTAGTGCACAACTGATAGTTTAGATGTCTCTGCCACAAATAATCAAATGAGCAAAGACAAAAGAAATGTGGAAAATTAGGAGCGAAGGGGCTCAGTGCCTTGTCAGCTGAAAAAACAGCTTGTAAAAGTTTCCATATGGGAAGACTGTGGAGGGGGCAGCAAGAAAGGGATCTTTGGACAGGAAGCTCTTTGGAGCTGTAGTGCCAGGTAAGAAAGTTTACAGTGGAGTGGGATAAAGTTCTTCAGTTAACTGTACTGAGGGTCTGAAAGAGTTCTGGTTAAAAAACCAAAATGGGTACAGATTCTGTTGCAGTGTTCTGAATATGACCTGTTGCTCAGTCTCAGTGTTAATCAACTGCTGTAACTGATTTTGCTGAGAGATTTTGAGTCCTTAAGCCAATGAATTTCATAGGCATGAGATTAGAAAGGCCGTCCTCTCCTTCGTCCTCTCCCTTGTCCTCCTTCATCCTCTCCTTTGTCCTCTCCTTCATCCTCTCCTTCCTCACTGATATATTGCTTACAAAACAAGTTGATCCTTAACAGCAGGCCATGTTCAAGTCTAATACAGTGGCTTGACATCCAGTTATTATTCTAGTTAATAATGTCTCAGCATTTCAAATATAAAGCCCAGTTTTTAAGCAACTGCTGCAATTTTATTGGGAGAAGGTATTACTTTGAGTAGGGAAGTTTCAACACCCTATGAAGGTATTGCTCAATTAAGTTTCAATATTACTTAAAAAAAGTGAGATTTGATTAGTTTTTATTTTATGTACTTATAATTTAAAGTACACTTTGACCCTCAGACTAGAAGTTTGCATGCTGTCACTTCACACCCTCGGCCCCCACTTCACATTTCTGAAGTGCTGGAAGGTAATAAAGCAGGACTGCGCGCGAGTTTCTTTTGCAAATGTTGTCAAGGGAAGTGGTGATGCTGTATGTGGAAGTACTGTGGCCTTACTTTTTCCAGTTCTGGTTTCCTTTTTCACCATTCTAGGTGTGTCTGATGTATTTTATTGCCAGGTCCCTCGCTGCAGCCTTGCCCAAGCAGCAGGATGGCTGGCGTGTCCTCACTTCTAGCTTAGAGCAGCTTGGTGCTTGCACTCCCACCGTAATGTGACAGTGGCAACAGTGTCTGTCCTTTGTGTAAGCCCAAATGCTTCTGTTTCTGCCTTCCTCCTTACTTAAATTTTTCCAGAGCTTTTGAGTTTCAGACTGCAGCTTCTCCACCTTGTTGTCTGCCCAGGAACAGGCTTGCTTTTATTTGGTTTTATTTGGTTTTGAGGGATTGGGATGGAGTTTCTTGCAGTCCAAACTGTTTGCTTACTATGGTGCATGAAAGGAGAGAAACTCTGCTCCTTCCACTGTGACAGGGCAAAATTCATGCACTCCAGGCTGGGCAGAGAGTAGGGGGCAGATATGGTTTGTCACTTCTATAGCAAAGTGCCTTTCCATGGTCTGCTGGAGAAGCAGGTCACATTTTTGATCCATTTGATCTACTGAAAATTTCATTTGGTATATGCTCAGTGTTGGCTGTTCTTTAGCAGCAGTCGCATAAAGAACAGGCTGCATTGGAAGTGCCTGCATGGCTACCTGCACGTGAGAATTCCTTCATATAAAAGAGTATGTGGGGTTTGAGGCCAAGGCTTGTCTTAAGGAGAGGTCTGTTCAAAGCAGAAGATCTCTTTCTTGTCTCTTGAGATGCATTAGAAACAGCGTTAGAATGATTTCAAGTCCTAGCCTGAATGATGTGGGTGTGAAGGTGAATGCTCCAGGCCAAACTTTCAGACCTCTTCCGTTCCCTCTGGCAGTGTTGTTCCATCTGTTAGTTCAGTGGTAGGAGCAGCGGGGACACACCAGGTAAAACTCAACTATTGTCCTACATCACATTATTGAGGCTCAGCACTCCAAAATCCCATAAAACTAGATGCTTAACAAGAATCTCTCATTCATCAAAGTGCCTTCAAAACTTTTGCTTCTGTCTGTTATTTTAACTGGCCAGGAGTAGTTGAGAGGCAGAACAGCTACTTCATCTTTTCTCTCAGCGCTTGCTGTACTCTTAAGATGACTATCTCCATTTTCTACTTCAGGATCTACCTTTAAATGTCTCATGTATTCTGTGGTCAGTCACATGCGAGTTGCCTGTAGTATAAATAGGAGTTCCTATGCGTCGTCATCTCTTTCTGAAATGACACAAGGGATAAGGAAGGAAATGCCTTTGGAAATGAAACCGGTCTTAGAGTGCATGGCAGTAGTGCCAGGTGCTGCACTTGTCCTTGGGGAGACCAGTGCATGATGAACATTTGCAGTCACATACTTGAAAACACGGGTAGCCTTGGCAGGATGCATGTATAACGTGATCTCCTTGATGAACTTTTTAGCCTTGTTTGACTGAGGATCTTGGTTGCTGTTTTAGTGACAGTTCTCATCTTTCACCAACTGCAAGAGAACTTCCAGCCCTGCATTCACTGTTGTTAACATTTGCTGGAGATGTGTGCTGCGTTCATTTATCCTTTGTTGTTCCTCATTGCGTCAGTAAGAGGTGATGTTCAGAGTGAACAACCAACAACTTGCATGCTCCAGAAGCACCTTCAGTGGGCATTCGGTATACCTTCTTTTTTTGTTTACTTGGGGTTGTTTTTTGGTTCTCTTTTGTTGTGGTTTTTTTCTTTCTTTCTTTCTTCTTCCCACGCCCCTTTGCCCTTCCCGTGATACAGAATTCTCCTCTGGTCAGCGTCCCCTGCAGTAGATCTTTTGTTCCTGCAGTCTCAGTGAGAAACTTGATTGAGATAATGGCCACATTAATCGCACCAGGGACACACGTGACCTCCAGTGAGCAGAGACACCTTCAGGGGAAAACAAAGCCAAAAACCCTCAGAGGGAACAAAAATGGGGGGAACGACAGAGGCAGAGGAAGTATTTTTGGTTCATCAAACTGCTGCTTGGTATATTCCAAACACTAAAGACTCTCTACACTAAGGAAACTGCAAATGCTTCCCAACTTTGCCACCATTTTTCAGCCTTATCAGTAGAACAGCAATTAAAAAAGCCCAAACCAACACAACAACAACAGCAAAACCACCACCAACAAAACAGCAGTGGGGAGCACAAAAAGAAATGGGCCGCTGGCACTGCTGCCTGCTGTTTGCACCTTGCTCCAGGGCACGGCTGGCAGGCAGGGTGCTGACAGGAGCTGGTCCAACCGAGCCAGTGGTGTCCAAAGAGGGACAAAGAGGAAGGCTTTGCTGTGCTGTCCTGGTGCAGACTTAGCCTAGTGCTGGACTGCTGCTTCACACTGGTAACACTGGTGCTGTTATCCAATTTGTTCCTTTAAAATTTTTATGTTATTACTTTTTATTATTATTTTTCATTCAGTGTTCTCTAAAAGTCTTAGCTGCAGCCACGTGAAATCGAATCATATGCTGGTTACAAAGATTCATCTGTTCTACTTGATATTTGACTGAAGTATGCCAGTGTTTGACTAGTCCTTTTTAATGAACAGATAATATTTTGAAACTCTGGGTTACAAAACAGAACTGAAAATCTAAAATGCTTTTACAGAGCGGGCAGCTAAAGTTGCTGAGCAGCAGGAGAGAGAGCGAGCAGCACAGCAGCAGAATCCCTCCCCCCGGGCAGGCACTCCTGTCGGGGCTCTTATGGGGGTGGTGCCGCCACCAACACCAATGGGGATGCTCAATCAGCAGTTGACACCCGTTGCAGGTAAAACGTAGGAGCTACGACCATTTTTCCTCATCCACTCTATCAACCCCCTTCATAACTCTGAACACTCTCTTGGGTCACTTTGTTCTTACGGAGGAAAAGCTCAACCTCCTCAGTCTTCCTTCACGGTGAATACGTGTAACCGCAGCAGTAAGGTGGCAGCCCCATGTTCTCCAGTAGTGAGCGTTCTGGTGGCAGTGCAGGGAAGAAGTCTCCTCCTTGTGCTCAGGCCTGTGCAGTTTGTGTGCAGTTGTTTTTGTTGGCTCTACTTTGCAGAAGCCGTGTTTAGTCATCTGCAGCGGTGATGCAGGGAGCTGAATACTCTTTGAGTGTAAGTGGCATCAGTGGAGGTGGCTCAGGAGGAGACAGAGGACTTGTTTTTATTGTCGGGATGTAAGAGGCAAAACAAAATCCAAACCAGAATTAAAACCCAAACTCCAGAATTATGATTGGACGTAAGCACAGCTGGCTGGGCTCTAGAGCCATTGCAAAGCCAAGTACCAAATGTCAATACTGCTGGTTTTAATCAGGGGATTTGCAGAAAAGACCTAAGTTCTGAGAACTCTCCTTTGTGGTTCCTGTTGTTGAGTTTTGTTTCTTGTTGCCAGTCATACTCCAACTTGACTTCATAGGCAGTGTGCTTAGAGTAATATGTCCAGGTCATACATGAAGACTGTGTAGTCGGCTGGAGATTCTTTTACAAGAATCAGCTTTGCATCTGTGAGAGGATGGATTAGGTCTGACCTGGTGGGTTGCTTTTCTCCTCCCATTTCTGGTCGGGAGTGACTGGGTAGCATCAGTCGAGGTTAAATAGTGCTGAGTTAGGTAAAAGTGAATAGGTAGATAATGACTTGTGGTTTGTTTTCTTTTTGCTCTGTGGTTTGGTTTGGTTTGTGGGCTGTGTTCTTGGTTTTTTCTTTTTTTAACTTAAGGCATTTGAACGATTCAGTTTATCCTTTTGTTCTTTTTCCTTCCTGCCTTGCAGGCTGTGGCCATACTTAGAACGGACGGCCTGAAGTATTTTTCATCATGGTTTCTAAATCCTTTTTCAGTGCATAGGTTGGAGGGATGTTTAGGCTGAAGGTGTACCTCTTACGTACTTTATTGCCTCCAGGTTACAAAGAATTTGTTTCTACTGATATTTCTTTTTGCTTTAAAAAAATGGATGAGAAAAAAAACTCCTTTATTCTTTGAACACCTTTCAGATTTTTTGCCTTGCGGTGCTATTTGTGTGCACACATATCTTTAATAACAAAAAGGAAAACTAGCTGCCGTGTGCTTCTCTTTGTGAGTAATCTGCCTTGATCTAGACTAGATGGTGATGACTGGAAACGTCATCGTCTCATGGTGGTTTTTTTCTTGGCTCGGTCCCCACTTTTTGGTGTTGTCACATTTCTAACTGCGCGTGTTCCCTTCCATCCTGCAGTAGCCTCCTCAAAAAGCCAACCTCTGCTCAAGGCCATCATCTTACAGCTCAAGCTGCTAGAAGCTCAGGTCTCTGTACTCAGCCATTTTGAAGTACTTCATTAAGAGGATGACCAAGTGGATCTTTATAAACTCTTGCTGGTTTTGTCCTGTTTGCAGTCTTTCCTCTTTAAGTTTACAGAAGTCTTACTTGGAAGTGTCTCATTCCATGCAGAATGTTCACTCCTTCCTCCATCTTTAAGTTCCAAAAGTCACAGTTTTAAGTCCATCTTTAAGTCATGGTTGCTTTTCTCGGTTTCAGAGACCACTTTCATCATAGGACTTTTTTATGGTGCAAGAAATCACTGAGCTGCGTTTCTCTCAGCACATGGTGCTCTAGTTGCTTTTACATTTGGGAGCTACAATAGTTTATTTAATCACATTGTCGTAGTTCAGAGAAAAGGGAGGAGTAAGTTGAAAGGCAGTAAGTCATGGCTGCGGGAGCTGAAAGTAATTCACCTTGTTTAAAATCAAAGTGATAATTTGTACATGGCTGCTCGTATAACTTTGTGATGAGCTAAAGTAACAGATTTCCTATGGAGACTTTTCTACAGGGCCATTAATCTAGTCAGCTGCTTGGTATTTGGTTTGGACGTGCAGGAATGAGCTTTTGTGATGGACAGAGATGGGTTTGTTTCATTGGAAATTTAGTTTTGTTCTGTTTTATGGGTTTTTTTGTTTGTTTTTTTTGTGGGTCTTGTGTGTTTGGTTTTTTTTCTTCACTTTAAGAGCTTCAGAAGCGTTCATAAGAGCACTGATAGCGTGACTGCAGCTTGGGGTGCAGTGCAAGTACCAGGTAGTAGCTGTAGGGGAAGCTCATTATTCTAGGGATGCTTTTGTTCTTTCTTCTCTTGCTTCTCCTGTTAGCAGTACAGATTGCACTGTATTGAAAAGGAGGAGCAGATAAGCGTCTAGATACACAGAATAGGTATCCAAAGTCAATTTAGTAAGTGTCAGTCTGGGTGCCCTTTGTATTCAAAGCAAATGACCGTTTGAAGATCAGTTCTCTGTTCCACATCAGGCTTTGGAATCACAGGTTTCTCACCTTTGTCGCCCTCACTGAGCAGGTGGCAAATTTGGCTTGCAGGTTGGAGCCACTCAGGCTGTTTGGATCCTGGGCTCACGGCAGCTTTGCTGATGGAAAATGCTCAGGCAGAGCTGATGTGGATTTTTTTTTTAATTTTTTTTTTTTTTACAGTTTTATTCCAGAAATCTTTGCTCTGAAAGTTTCTTTATGGGTTACTTGGAGTGTGGCAAAGACTTTGTAAGGGATTGCTTGGAGCAGGTTAGAGAAAGCCCAGCAGTTCTCATTTCTGAACTTACCTTTCTTCTCTAGACCTGCTTCTGTCCCCTCTCAATCTTTTTGATGTCTTTCCAACACCTTTCCTTGTTTCTCTGATTTAAAAGCGTAGAAAACAAGCAAGAATATAGTCAAGTTTAAGTTCTAGCAGCTAGCATATCTACAGTGTCTAGGTTCACTTAAAGGATAGCAGTGAACCCAAGTCAAATCCAGAATGAGCCCTAAAGTCTTCTTCCTACGTGCTGAAAAACAAAATTAAGAGCAGCAGTGCAGTGTCTTTGTGTTCCCTGTTAAGATGCTTTGAGAGCAGTGGGATCAATATTCAGTGAGGGGCTGGATGAGTCCCTTGTCGGCTCTTTTACCTCCAGTCAAGTGCTGTGGGTGCAGGTCCCTGCAGCCCTGCACAGCCTGCGCTCCCCGGCCTCACATCGTAGTGACTTCATTAATGTGTACTGAAAATGGTGTGAGAACAGTCACCCCTGTCACCACGTTCCATTTTAACTATATGAGTGTCCCAGGGCTTTTCAGTGTAAATTTTGCATACGCGCTGCAGAAAAACGTACAGATCTTTGTTTGTTGTGGTCAGGTCTCTGAGCCGGCCCACACGCCAGGCGGTGTGCAGGGCTCGTGTAGTCAGTGTCGTGTTTGTAACCTGTATGCAGATGGCAGAGCTTTGAGCTGTGTTAAAAGCGCTTGTTAGTAACATTTAATTGTGGCTGAGTTTATTCCTCGTGTTAACATGTCTCAGTATTCAGCATTTGTTGCCCCCATGAGAAATGTACGAATACACTAAATACTAATTCATCCACAGCGTAGTGTCTCATATCGGTAACTGTATTTCATTTTCGAGATACACTAATTGTAGTCTCGTCTTGCTGTACTAAGGGTGCTTTCGATTTCATTTTATTGTTTTGTGCATAGTGCATGATTTACTGTATAGATCATATTGCATGTCATTGATGCATGTTTGAAATTTGTTGTGTCCCTCAAGGCATGATAAGTGGCTATCCACCGGTGCTGCCACCTTTGCAGGGCCCAGTTGATGGCATTGTTAGCATGGGCAGCATGCAGCCACTTCACCCAGGGGTGCCCCCACCCCACCAACTCCCGCCAGGTATGCCAGGCATCCCAGGCATCCCGCCGCCCGGTAAGAACTCATCCTCATTGGCTCTGTGTTTCATTGTCATGTACGTGCTGTTTAACGGTTGTTACAGGAATTACCTGCAGCTTGTTTGGATGGTAGCGCAGTGAATTGTTTCTGCAGGTTTGTTTAACTGCAGCACAGATGGTGCATTGCTGAGTGCAGGGGGGGTGCAAAGCGATTCCATTGGCAGAATACACATCTGGTAGAGGAACAGCAAAAGGCCACTGGAGAAATGTGAGGCTGCTCCATCAGTGCTTTTGTACCAGCCAAAAAAACACCTGAGAATTACCAAATGTCTGACAACCCGCAGTCGGCTTGTTCGTATCCCTGTGCCACCCTCTCCACACTGGAGTGAAATAAGTGAATTGCAAACGGAATTTGAAATGAAATGTGTTGCCCTCATTTCTTACTGAGCTCATTTTCAGTGTATGAGCTGATGAACGTTCTGGATGAGCTTTGATGCACCCAGAGGTGTCGGACCCATTGGCCACTGCACACCACTGTATGTTACTATGAAACTGTGTGTGGGTTGTGCCTTGCAGCTGGAGCTGGGAGCTGTTGGCAGTGAGGTGAACTGACTGCTACTGGGACCAAACTCTGATTTTTTGAAAGCACGTTTATTCCACATTTGCTATTTTCTTGCCACCCTGTTGTTGACAGGTAAGGCTGAACAAATCATACCACATTTTCTGGCATTAATGCCAGTAGTGGCCATTATTTTGTGGGGAAAAAGGCTCACCTGCCCTCTCATCCAGTTGCCTGTGGCTTCTTCCAGTAGTTACCTCTGCTGACTCAGGTGGCTGTTAGAGATGTGCATTGCATCCATTCGGCAGTTAAACAAGCCATGGGCAGAAGTGCTGTTTGCCTCCCCTACCCCTCTGCAGCTGTGTTGATGGAAGCCCTGTTGGAGCTGTATGTCTGCAGACCGCTGTGATGATTGGATGTTGTTTGCTTGCTTTTGTTTGTTTTTCAACCCGTCAGTGTTAGTTTGCATCTTCGCCAGTAGGCAAGGATCACCATAAATTCACATAGGGTAGGATAAGTGCTATGTCTGAGCTTGCCTGCAGCTCACCACGGCGCTGACATGTAAGCACACAGCAGCAGCAGCAGCAGCAGCAGCATACAGATATTGGGAGGCGACTCTGGGACAGCACGTTTCTTTGCACAGTGTTTCCAGCTGAGCTGCGTGTGTGAGCAAAGCAGTGCCAGGGATGGGGGTGGTGTTAGATGGGGCTGGGTGGGCTCAGGGTGAGGCAGGTGAGGGTGTCCCCTCCGGACCTGTTCACTTTGTACCACAACAAAGATCAGTGCTGCATCCCACAGCTCACACTGTTGGTGTTTTTCCCGACTTCTGACTTAGTACAGGTGCATTTCAGATGGGGGGTTGTAATCGAATGGAAAATCAATGTGAAGTGTGCTTTAGCATGCAGAGCGCAGTGACACGGCTCCTGGTCACTGATGCAGAAACCTGCCTGCAAATTCAAGCCTTAGGAAGACTCTTAATTATTATTTGGCATCTTTTGAAATGAAGGAATTAAAACAAAAAGTGGCATGGAGAGAAAGAAGCAGCAACACGCATGGCTTATTTTAATGTATGTCTAATAGCAGGGGCTGCACACTGTGGTCTGTACATGGGGGTATCCATGTGGTAGGGAAAAGCCTCTTTGTAGAGCTGGGGAAAAAACTGACCTGCCTTTGTGCTTTCGTTTTTCTAATGTTTTCCTGTGTCTCGTATGAGACTATTCAAGCTGAACCTGTACGTGGTGTTTTATCTATGTACATATTTATATGCAGAAGTTATGCAGTGGCTTGGCTTTCTTCCTGCCATGGGTGTATTTTATACCATTAAACACCAGGAAATGTTGGGTGTTGCTAACGCAAATCAGCTTTTCCCTTCATGAGGATTTCAGGAGGATTATGTCAAGCCAAAGGTGTAATGAAGGAAATGAAGTAGCCAGGCCACACTGCGTAAAGGAGAAAAGGAAGCTTTGCATTGCTGTAGTGAAATGAAATCCAGCAGGCCGCACATCAGTGCTGGGAGTTGTTCTGGTGCCTTTTTTGTTGTTCATACAGAAAATAACAAGGTGTTCCTTATTGTGGGAAAGCGGGATGTTTGAATGTTCCCAAAGTAGCTTTAAGCAATGATTTCAGTCTGAATGTGCACTGTAGAAGACCAAAGAGGTATTTCTCTCTGCTCTGAAGTAAGACTAATCGTTGTATATTTTGGAATATAGGTGTTATAGGCCAAAATGTGTCCCCCATGGTAGGCACTCCAGCCCCCGGCGCAGGTCCCTTTGGACAGCAGGTGAGTGTGAGTCCTTCTTGCATTATTTGTGAGGCTCCAAAGGTCTGGATTAGCATTTAAACAGTTAAGACATAAGGAATGCACACAGCCTTTTGCAGAGAGAACAGGAACCCCAGATGCACACCACTATATTCAGAACCAGTTAATACCTCTCTCTCAGTGCCTGTTTGTATTTCTTGGTTGATTTGTTATTGGACTAATTGGGTTCTGCCCAGTGGGATAAGTTCTGCGATATAAGCAAAACAGGTTTCTTTTCCTTTCTGCTGAGCTAATACAAGTCACGTAAACACACAGTTAAGCTGCTGGCAGTTTGGGCTTTGCATGCATTGGAGATGCAGAGAAGGTGCTGTCCACTTTCTTAGCCATGGCTTAATGGAGAAAAACTGTTCAGTTTCTCCCAGATCTCACTCACCAACAAAGCAGATGTTCATCGGCCATTTATGTCTGGGAGTTTTGATTCCGGTGATGATCAGTTCGTTCTCAGTGTCAACACAGGTTAAATGTTCATCACGCTGAGTTTTATGGATCACACTTGCATTTGGTGAGAGGGCGTAAGGAAAAACAGAATCTGAGTAAGAAGGCAATAGTGTGTTTGTCACGGCAGTGAGGTATTTAAACCATAGGTCGGCTCTGCTAAGAGTTCTCAGTACTGCTGGTAAATGGCAGCTGTGGGAATTCTGTGGGATGGGGATTTCTGCGACTGCATTTTTTGTCTGACTGAGATTCACATTTATTCTGGGAATCATCCCAATCTTCCACGGATCGGGATTGCTTTGGGTTACATGCAGTAGGCAGCCCAAAAGCAAGATAAAGCCCACGCTGTGCACATCACAGATCTTCTGGTCAAATTTCAGAAAGCGTAAAATAGAAACAGTGCAAGGGGGGGTAATTAGGGGTAATGGAAGAGAGGAGAAATGGTGGTAGCGGTGATGTTCTCTGTTAAATGAGGTTTGTTCACACGTCTCTCTGTACATGTCAGTGAGCTCAGCAGGTAAGGCTGGCTGGAGGAGGCTGTCCTGTGGGGAAATCTGTTGCACCTTTGGTTATAACCAAAGTTCTGCTGTATCAGGATGCTGTGATGCGCGGTGCGAACCATCCCCACAGCTCCCCCAGATGCGATCTGTCTGTCTCTTTGCTGTTGCAGATAGGAATCCTTGGCCCTCCAGGACAGCAGGCACCCCCCCCTTATCCTGGCCAGAGCCCCGCGACTCAGCCTGTCATGCAGCAGCCCTCAACTCCCATGTTCGTCTCCCCTCCACCAAAGACACAGAGGCTTCTTCATTCTGAAGCCTATCTGAAGTACATCGAGGGGCTCAGTGCTGAATCAAACAGTATTAGCAAGTGGGACCAGACCCTTGCAGGTAAGGCTTTTGGCACTGAGCAGAGCGTTTCCATACGGAACACACTTTCTTGTAGCCATTAACACTTTTGGCTTTCATGGAGAACGCCGCATTAATCTGCTGATGGCTTAAATAATTGTAGAAGTGTAGAATTATTTTCCTCTTTTTGTTGTTGTTGTTCTTTCTAGAAAAGCATTGGCAAATCTCAGGGGTAAAGCCAGCTTAGCAAAGCTTGTCCATAACGGGGCTGTTTCTTACCCTTTCAGCTCGAAGACGAGATGTGCACTTGTCCAAAGAGCAGGAGAGCCGCCTCCCGTCGCACTGGCTGAAGAGCAAAGGGGCTCACACCACCATGGCCGATGCTTTGTGGCGCCTGCGAGACTTGATGCTGAGAGACACCCTGAACATCCGCCAGGCGTACAACATAGAAAACGTTTAGTCGCATTACTGCTTCTTTCTTTGATACTGGCATATAGAGTTTTGTGGAACAATAGCTGTTTTAGTTACTGGGTGGGGAGAGATAACCAACAATAATTTGTATTGCATTTTACTGTACATTGCGAGACCATTTTTATATAAGGACACTTTTAATAAGCATATTTCACTTTTTGTTATATTAAGTTGACTTTATCAAATACACAGATTTTTGCATATGCTTCCTTTGAAAGGCGATTTCATATTTGGTTAACTGTAGTCAAGGATTCATCTTTCTTATACTTTATTGCTGAGAATCTGATGCCATTGTTTTTATATAAAAGAAGAAAAAAAAAGAAAACAAAGTATTTGCAGGTTGGTACGATGGAATGTGAAGTCAGTCATAGTTTACATCCTAGAGGAACGTGTGTACATGTGCTGTGTGTGCTGGCCGCTCCCAGCGGAAATCTGGCTTGGATATGAGCAGGGAGGATCTCTTTGAAAGAGGCTGAAGGTAAGATGGGCGCTGGTGCTAGGGAGAATCGCACTGCGGGTAAACACTGAGGCAGCTCCATGGGCCGCAGTGATCATGGAAGCGCAGGTGCAGATGGGCCAAGGCTGAGCTGACTGCTAACCATGTCCAGTCCCATCCAGGCATCAGCTCTGCAGCCAAGGATCAGAGCCAACTATGATCCCAGATCAGTAACAGAGGATGTGCGCTGGTGAGCCTGTGGAAGGTGAAATCTTTCATCTGCTGTGACCTGGTTGGGGCGTTCTGTGACGTCCCTGACGCCGGGCAGCAGGAGGGGAACCTCTTCCCTCTGCAGTCAGTCTGCGTGTGGGGAGGCTGCACTTTGAATCAGTGTGGGTCATGGAAGGTAAGTTAGGGGAGAAGGGAAGCCGAGTTCTTTAGTTGGCAGAGTTACATGGCTTCTAAACCCACACATGTTCTGTTAGTGATGGGGCACCGTAAAGCACTTCTCTATCCAGTGTATTGATTCACGCTAATGGAAGTCTTACAGGGCAAAATTTGAAGCATAACACACGAATTTAATTTCAGAGCAGTGCTGTAAGTTGAGCACACCTGGTGCACTGCAGCCTTCAGAGTTTTCAGAGCGCTTGTGCTTCTGTTGCTGGGCTCAGTACAGTGTGTGGAGGTTCCTCTTGCCAGACGTTGAGGTTGTGCCTTTGCTGAAGGCTTTGCTGTAGCTCACCAGCCTTGTGGGCTGCAATTGAGTTTCCTTTCACAAACTCAACTTTAGGAGAAGAGAGCTCTTGGATTGCACTGAATAGCTGGGAAAACAGCAGTGATTGGAGAAACAGACAGACAAAAGCTGCTGACACCAACAGGGTCACTGCAACTCGGCCCAAAAGAATGATTTGCTGATCTGCTTTCTTACTGCTTCTAGAAATGCTTCTTATTTGGAAAGGGGTTGTAAGGCCTGCGAGCGCTGAGCACTTCTGAGTTCACAATGGCAAAAGGTTTAATGTTTCCTTTGGGTGCTGGGTTCTGCTTGGTAATGTGATCGATACTGATGAGGGAAGGGACAGGCAAGTATGAACCGTTCTTACCAGCCCTACAGCCATTGCACAGAAAACCCAATAGTGAGAGGTGGGCACTTAATGGACGTTTTAGGACAGATGCACACTGGGATGTGAGGAGAGGGGAGCCAAGCAGAATCTTGTAGGAAATTACAGTGGACAAGTCTAAAGTAGAGCACCTGTGATACAGGAATTCTGTACTGGCCTTTGTAAATGAGCATGTTTGTTTGAGAGAAAGAAACGGGTGCACTTAGAGCTCCTCCGTGTGTACACAGCGTCATCTGAAACGCATTCAAAGTGCCACAGGCTTTGCAGCTGTAGCCACACAGACGAGGTGCTGAAGTGAACCAGGCAGCAAATCCTGGTTTCCAAGTGCTTGGCATTACCGTGGGCCGTAGTGATACCACCAGATGGTCTTGTTCTCAGCACGAACAAAAACTACACCAAAGAACCCGGGATGGATGTTAGTTAACTTATTGTTCTATTTATTTTCTTTGGAGGACTGGATGGGACTCCCTTTGGAGCCCATGTAACTCAGATGTTTAATTTATCTGCAGGCCGGTGGTGAGCAGCGTGCGGCACTGCCTGCCCTGCCTGAGCAGCCCAACTGCTGCCCCCACCGCCCCCTGCAAGAGGCTGGGGGTCCCCACGCAGCCCAGCTCCTGCTGTAGGGCAGCGCAAAGCACCCGCTGAGCCACGGGGCTGGCCCTGATAACTCTGCTAAGCTTTATTTGGTTCAGAGGCGGGTCTCTGCACAGCAGCCTTTGGGTTGGCGGCAGGAAGGTTTGGGATAAGATGGCTGCAGTCTAGAATTCAAAACCAGCAACAGGAACTGTTTTATGACTCTGGTTTAAAAAGAAAAGACAAGAGAAGACGCCTGTCTGTCTTTTCCTCTCTTTGTGGGCGTTTGAACCCCTCATTTGTTTGCCACCGCTTTTCATTGTATGGGCATGACTGAAATTTCCTATTGAAATAAAGGTGTGTGTGGGGAATGGTCGGCTTCTGAGAGTGGGAGCAGGCCGACCTCGGATTCTCATCAACCAGTTGGAGATGAGCCGTAATTCTTTGTTCTCAGCCCTTCTCTTCTATGAGAAAATGTACCGTTTCTGTAAGAAAAAAAGAAAAAATCAGTTGATGTTGGTGACTTTCTTTCAGCACGTGGGTTCGGACCCGGTTAGACCCTGTTTGGCTGCTCACTCCGTCTTGTACTCCCCAGGGTTAAGCTGATAACCAGGCGTGTGACATGTATGTACCATCACTTTGTTTACCTGAGTCTTTTTAATTTGAATAAAAATAGTTTGCAAAGTGTTTTGGATTAACCAGGTTTGAGTGTCCCATCAAGGCTGCCCTGGGGTTTTCCATCCAGTGATTCTGATGCATGGAATCCTCCCTGTGTGTGCGTGTGTGGGTAATGAATCTTCTAATCTTGTCCTGTATTGTGTCCTTGAAAGACACAACTGCTGTTTGCCTCCACTTCAACTGCTTTGGAAATAAACAGCAAGCCTTAATTCTGCGCTGGAAGCCAACCTGGGTCAGGACTTCTTTGATGTAGCCGGATGATGAAGGGAATTAGAAAAGCCATGTGGAAAAAGCATCTTTTACCCCCAAAAATTGAAAACTGGGGTGGAAGTTCTCTTTAATAACACCAACAGCAATTGGAATGAAATGCCAGCAGCCTTCTGTTGTGTTGGGGTGTCTGTGACGTGCTTTGCAGGGACCTGCTGAACCATTTGGTCAGCATGAAATACTGGAGGTCCCTCGCACCCAAAGCTCTAAAGTCAGGGCAGATGGAACTGGGGTCCAGCAGCACTTCAGTGTGAAGCCCAGCACCAAGTGGTGGGTGCCCATCCCTGGAGCTGCCCCGGGCCGTGCCGTGGTCTGTGCTCCACATCGAGGCCTCTGAGCATCACGGATACGTTCCCTCATCCTGTGCATCGCTCTGCAGGGGCCGCCACTGCAGGTTGCAGCACGGCAGGAGTGCACGATGTCCTTGCAAAGCAGAGCAGGCAGAACGAGCACTGAGCTGTACGCCAGGAGCCCAGTTACACTGCGCTGCACTGGGGAGCACACGAAGGACGGGAGAGCAGCTCCGTCAGCCCAGAGCAATTAATGGAAACAAGGTTTCCTTTCTGCCCATGTACCGGGACCCAGCTCGGCGCTCCCTGCTCTCAGCAGCTGCTGGCGGAGCCGATAGAAGCAGCACCAGCCGTGTGTGCTCGGGTCAGTTTATTCAGACGCTGCAACCAAACACTCAATAGAAAAGGCCGAAACCCAACGGATGTGGTTCAGTGCACAGCAATAAAGGCGGCTGTGACCGACAACCCGGTAACACCCCGAGCCGTCCCGGCCCCATCGGCAGCAGCGCTTCGTTACACACCGGGACGCGCCCCCGGAGCCTCCGGTTACGATTCGCCCCGCTCCATCCTGGCCGCGTATCGCCGCTCGGATCGCTTCCTTCGGTAAACGTCATCTGCGCCGGGAAAAGGCGGCGTCAGCGAGTGCAAGGGGAAAACGACACCGGGGTGAGGACACCGACGGGAGGACACCAGTGACTGACAGGACACCGGTGCCAGGACGCCCCGCTGTCACATTGCGGCCATGATGTAGGTTCTCATTGCCGGGTCCCCCCGCTGTCCCATCCCGTCCTGCCCTGCCCGCCCCCCCCGGCCGCACTCACAGAACGTCTCGTTCCCGACGCGGACGTTGATCATGACCCACTCCATGGCGCCGCCCAGCACGAAGAAGAACGGCAGCAACCGGTACGTGCCGAACCGGGACCGGCCGGGAACCAGCCGCAGCAGGAGCCGCAGCCGCCGGCTCAACAGCATGGCGGGGTGGGACGGGACGGGCAGCGGGGAGACGGAGCGGAGCGATGCTATGTTGTGCTGTGTTGTGCTGTGTTATGCTGTATGTTGTGCTGTATATTATGTTGTGCTGTATGCTATGCTGTGTTATGCTGTGCTATGTTATGTTGTGCTGTGCCCCCCCGTCCCCCCGCAGCCCATGGGCGCCGTCCGAGCACTGACCCCCCGCTCGGTGGGGCCGGAAGGTCACGTTTACCGCCACGTGACGAGCGGCGCGCCGCCCGCCCGCCTCTGATTGGCCGCGGCTGCTGAGGGGGCGGGGCCGCGCTGAGGGGCCGCTCCGCCCCGTCCTGTGCGCGGCGGGATTGGCCGCTCGGGGCCGCTCCGTGCTACCGCTCCGTGCTGTTACCGCTCCGTGTTACCGCTCGGTGTTACCGCTCCGTGTTACCGCTCGGTGTTACCGCTCCGTGTTACCGCTCCGTGTTCCCGCCCGGTGCCGCCGCCGCGGGCGGCCGGGTTGGCTCCGTGCACCGACCCGCTGCGCTCCGTTCGCTCCCCGGTTCCGCTCGGTCGGTCCGTGCTGGCGCTGTCCATGTTGGCGCTGCGCGGTGCCGTAGCGGCGCCCCGGCTCCTGGCCGTTCCCGTGTCGTGCCGCAGCCGCCGGCCCAGCAGCGGCCCCGCACACGATGGACACGGGCAGCCCCGGGAGCCGCCGCCCGGCGTCAGAGCGCGGCGTGTGGCGGAGCCCGGCCCCGCACCGGGGGCTCAGCCCGGCCCGAGCGAGAGCGGCGACACGCGGAGCTACTTGTGGGCCCGGTACCACGAGATGAAGAAGCTGGTTTACGGTAAGGGCCGCGTCCGCCTCTGGCCGCGCTCCGTCCCGCCGTTACCCCGTGGGCCGCTCCCGTGGGGCAGCACCGGGTCGGTCCGGCCGCGTGAAGCTCCGTCACGGAGCGACGAGTCCCGTGTCACAGCGCGGGGAGCGGATCGTCCCGCTGGGTTCCCCGGAGCTGGAGCCGCACGGAGCCCAACACCGGCACCGGCACCGCGCCGCGTTCCTCCTCCAGCCCCGGACAAACAAACACTGCGGGATCTGGAGGAGCCGCCCCGCAGCGCCCGGGATCCGGCACAAAACGCCGCAGGACCCGGGAAGCAGCGCCCAGCGCCGGCAGAGCTGAACGCGGCGTGGGGCCGGTGCGGGCACAGTGCGGCCAGACACGTTGGGTTTGTTGGCGGCACGATGGGACCGAGCCGGGCCTTTGTTCCCTGTTTGTAGCCGGGATGTTGAAGCACGGAGCTGTGATTGTGCCCGTCATGATCCGGGGGTTGGCGGCTCTGCTCCCTGTGCTGCCATAAGGGCCGGTGTGGGCTCATGGCACAGGGTGATGCTGAGCGGGGCTGTGTGTGTTGGGGCTGGTGCTGTCCGTGTGTCGGGGCAGGCGGATAAGACACAGCTGGGAACGGACCAGAACCTGCAGTGTAGGAAATGCACAGCCCTGGAACACAAGCGAAGGTTTGGCTGTAAGAGGTGTGTGTGTGGTCAGTGCTTTATCCCCACAGCACGTAGCTACAATACATCAATACTTTGGGGAACCTTTGGAAGAGCTTCCAACTAATGGCCTGTGTGTGACGAGTGTGAGGGTGGCTTGGAAGGAATTGCCCCATTTCTCTGCTCCCCCATTTCCCTGCTCGCAGGGCTCTCCCTTGGCTCACACATCCCGATGTGGTGCTGTGTAAGCAGTGCTCCCTTCCTGGGCAGCGCTCAGAGGCCGGGGCTGTAGCTCAGTTTTGACAGCTAAGGCTGGTTTTGATTTTGCTTTTGTTTTTTGCTCGTTTGTTTTTCCCGCTGCCCAGCAGTCAGTCCCTCCGTGCAGAGCAGAAAGCAAAAGCTGCTGTTGTTGGAGGAAAGGTGTCTGCTCTGGGCTCTGCTCGGCTGGTGGGGGGGGTCGGTGCGGTGGCTCTGGGTGCAGCCTGTGCAGGATGCTGCACGTCCATGTTGCTGCTGATCCAGCCGTGCAGCGGCGGCTCTTCTTTCTCCTCGGGGCTGTGAGGTTGCAGTGAGCTGCAGGCGGGGGGTGGCAGTGAGGGGGGGGGGAGCTGTGGGTTTGTGTTGGGTTTGTGTTGGGTTTGTGTTGGGTTTGTGTTGGGATTGTGTTGGGATTGTGTTTGGTTTGTGTTGGGTTTGTGTTGGTGGCTGCAGTGTGTGATACAAAGCACCGCAAGGAGCTGAGCGCCCGTAGGGAACGTGCCACGTGTGGGGCAGTGATGAGGAAGCAGTTCTGGCTGGGATACCATCTTCCTTTGGCCTTTAGGAGGCCAGAGAGAACGTGTGAGCTGGGACAAAATGTCTGAGAGCAGCAGAGCTGTTGGTGTGCGGCCGTGCAGCGCTGCCCTGCTCTCAGCGTGGCACAGCCGCTGCTCTGGGCTCCCTGCGTCCCCTTCCTTCCAAATCCACCCAGCTCCCATGGATGTGATTGATCAGCTGATGCTTGGCTCCATTCCTGCAGCTGGCGTCTGAAATTGCATTGCTTTTCTTACACCCAATGAAGCCTCACGTCTCCTGTGAGAGGCGCATTGTGCTGCTCGCACCGTCACAAACGTGCTGAGCGCTGAGTGCTGGTCTCAGTGCAGATGTGGAGCCACAGAGGGGGGCATTCACCATTCAAATCCTCCCCTCTCTAGTGGAGGAAGCAGTTCTGTGCTCCCTTCTGTAGGTGAACACCTGCAGATGTACTGGGGGCATCAACTGGGAGCACCCCTTGTAAATCGTCTTATAGTTCCTGGCAAAGTCTTAATTGAGAATGGCTGGTGGCGCTGTGATAATTGGTTCAGACGAGGTAGCGAGGAAGCCCGAAGGAACTGACACGGGTTCTTGCTAAAAGCCACAAGGTGGGAAGGGAAAAAAGCGCCGCCTGCTGCTGGGTGGGATCAGGAGGAGATCGGTGCTGGTGGTGCTTTGGCCGTGGTTCCAAGGGAACATCACCTGTCCTTGTGTCAGGGGAAACATCTCCTTCCTGCCCGTCCCTCAGTGTGGCTGCAGTGAGGGATCCTGTGAGGGATCCTGTATGAGCGTTGTGCTGCTTTTATCTTGTGAAGGGCAGCTCTCGTGGAGGGGGAGGATGGACAGGGAGGATGGACAGGGAGGATGGACAGGGGCTGCTCCTGGGGCTGCTGGTGGCCCTGCTGTCCTGCAGTGACTGAGCACAGCAGCTGCCCTCTTCCCACAGCTGGTTATCAGCAGAGCGTGGATTACCGGTTGCTATCAGCATTGTACACTCCCAGGGCCTGGCTTAATGGTGTGCGGTGTTTGTTTTGGTTTAGGTTGTTTGTTAGTTGTTTATATGTGTGTGTGTATGTACAGTGTTGGTGCTTGTACACGACTTTGTTCCATTCTGCTCCTAAAAAAAGGCAATAAAGATGCCTGAGGGGCTGCTGTGTGGGGGCTGCCTGCCTCGGTGGGAAACAAATGCCCACAGGTCATGGGGGCGATGCAGGCGCTGCAGGAGGGGAGCTCAGGAAGCGAAGGGCCCAGCGCTTCCCTGCTGAGCTGTGCAGCTGCCTTTGCAGCCGGCGAGCTGTGCTGGGCCGCACATGTGCTGCTTCAGACTGGCAGCTCTGCTGTGCTCTGTGTAGGCTGCAGCTGAGGGATGTTGTTTGGTCTCTGCCTGATGCAGGGTGTTGTATGGACGCGTTGCTCAGCGGCTGCTGATGCAGGCAGAGGTTGCACGGTGTGTTTCCCTATGGGGAGGTTGTCTGAGGTGTCAGCAGCCCTTGGCAGTGCTGTGCTCTGTGCTGCTGCCGTGCGGCTCCATGGCTGCCCGCACACAGGGGAAGCTTGAAATGCTGCTGGTCCTCTCGCTGTTCTGATCTCTGCCCCCTTCTCTTCCCTCTCAGATCTCCTTCCACCAGGAGTCTGCAATCTCCTCAACCCGGCGGCCATCTATGCCAACAACGAGATCAGCCTGGGAGATGTTGAGATATACGGCTTTGACTACGACTACACGTTAGCACAATATTCGAACTTACTGCACTCCATGATCTTCAACACTGCCAGAGACATCCTCATAGAACAGTTCAAGGTAACGGTGCACGGAGGGTTTCCCTTCAATTAACTCGTGCTCTTTGCGGTGCCCCAGATGTGCTTGTCAAATACAGCACTGCACACGTGCAAAACTTATGTTAAAAAAAGCAGTGCCACATTTCAGTTCTGGATTGCAGAACATTTTGTCTGTATCTGGAATTAATTTCCTGGTGAACAATTTACCAAGCTCCGCATTCCTGAGGTTTGGTACATACAGACCAGGAGCTTCAGTCTGGAAATAATCTGTTCTCTTTCCCCTGACTGTACAAGTCGTGCCTTCAGACTTTACACAGCACAAATAAGTGTGAGCTGGGGGCTGGCAGTGAAGGGCTGCAGGACTTGGCACGTGCAGCTGAATGTGGGTGCTGCTGCATGGCACGCCTGCCAACAGACACCCTGTCTGCAATGGGCTCTGCGCATTTTCCTCCAGTCATGTCTTTCTTTTCAGAGGGACTCTGCAGTGCCATCGCTTTGCCAAGTGTACGCACTGAATGGAGCTAATGGAAGTCTGTGCTGCCCGAATGGATCCGTTGGGTTTTGTTAGTGTCCCTTAAGTGAGAGCAGCTGTTCTGGGGGTTCCATTCCTGCTCTTTCCTTTGTCAAAGGGCAAAACAAAGCGCACGTGTCCTCGGATGGTTTGTGCCTGGGATGAGCAGACTGTGGGCCTCAGCCAGCTCAGCAATGAAATGCTTGTGTCGATAATGCCCCTGTCCCTTAAAATATTGCTGTCTGTCTTCCTAGTATCCAGAAGGGCTTGGGAAGTATGACTACATTCCAGGGTTTGCCATACGTGGACTTCACTACGATGTGCAAAAGGTAAAGCTGTACAAAGTTCAGCCTCCTGGGCTTTGTCTTTCATCGTGTTGTATTGTGAGTAGAAATACTTTCTGCTGCTGTTACAATAACTTGAGCAGCAGACTGTCAGCTAAATGCGCAGTCTGGGTGGCTGTGCCTTCCGTTGCGTAGATTCTTCTTGTTTCCAAACATTGCAGGGCTGAGATGTCCTTTGTGTTTGCGCTGCCTGCAGCAGGATGGGCCAGGCGAGCAAAAGGTCCCTGGTAAACAGCTCTGCCAATGTAGAAAGTTAGTTATTATTTCCACCAACTAATTAAATAAAAACTCAGCTTGTTTGCGTGACCATTACTGTCTTTTAGCAGATTTAAATCCTGTGTCTCCAGCAAGTTCTTGCCAGGAGCAGAGGAGTTATGCCTTACCCTAATAATAGAAGTGACTTGTCAGGAGAATGCTTTAGGAAGCCTTCCCCACCCCCCCACCGGAATAATAGGACTGCCTGGAAAAGGATCCAAGCTACTTGATATGCACGCTGCTTTGGAGTGCAGGCAGAGCCAGGCTTTAAACCTTTCTCAGCGCTTTGGACCCATTCCATGAGAGCCCGCTGCCCAGTGATGTCATCCACGCAGCCACGCAGTCAGGTGGCAGCACTGCAAGGTTCAGCTGTGAGAAACTCCTTCTGTGTTTAAATCTGCGGCTGATGTGTGGGGGAACACGGAGGCAGCTGCCCTGGCCAAGCAAATTGCCCTTACAGTGAGTGCAGGGTGAGAACTGCCCTGTGTTGGGGATCAGAATCTGCAAAGCATATGGAAAAACTGGGTAGTGCCTGTCTGAGTGAATCTTCCAGTAGGTTCACCTGCAATCCATGTAGGAGGTCTGCCTGCAGGTAACACACTGCACCTACGTGGTGTGGATATGAAAGTGTGTGCCTGAAGGTTGTGAGTGCTCTGTGGAATGGGTTACCTTGCACTGCAGGAGCAGGACAAGGGATACAAAGCTGCGTTCTGATTTTATTTGCAGAATGGTGCTGTGTTGGAACACTTTGTGTGCTGAGAACTTGAGTTGTGCTTTCAGGATAATGGATGGGCAGGAGATGACTCATGAATGAGGCAGCATAGAAAGCTCCAAGAGAACTCTGATGTTCCAAGCCAGGTCTGCTTGTCAGCATCGTAGCTTATGTCTGTGCTGGGGAGGGGGAGAAGTGTTGCAGGGGAACATTCCTGTATATGGGAGATGACTGGGTGCAGCTGTGCTCAAAGCCAGAGCTTGCCCCCTTAGTTCTGCTCCAGGTAAATGAGATGAGAAATCGATCTCCAAAGCACACAAAGCCTCTTTGGAATGTGTGTGTGCTTTTGGAAAAGATAAGGGACTTTCTGAGTTACAGAAACATTGTCCTCTCCCTTTCCTTTTCAGCTCCATCCCTGTCCACCAGCCTTTGCCAGAGGGGCTTATAAAAAGTCAGTGTTGATAAGTGTGTGTAGAAGTGTTTAGGGAGTAGGTGTAGCTTTAAATACATAGATGTGGGATAATGGCATTGAATTCTATTTTCTAAACATCATTTGTTTAGAGTTTGAAACTTAAACGTGGTTTCTGAGTACACCTGCTGAGTTCTCATGGTAAATATCTGTCATTTCTTGCCTTCTGACAGAGTCTTCTGATGAAGATTGATGCTTTCCATTATGTCCAGCTCGGGACAGCATACAGGTCTGTCGGTTCTGAACCTTATTTCCTAAACGCCTTTGTGCGCAGATTACAGTATCTGAGTAACCACACTTTGTGTTATATGGGCTTTTTCTTCCCTTGGAGCAGAACACAGTCTTGTCTGGCTTATCCTGTTCCCACTTGCTTCAGATGCTTACCAGGCATATCACTGCGGGAAGTTTTTTCTCAAGGATTTCAAGCCAAGTGTGTGGGAAGACCTGGAGCTTTTTGTAATACTTAATGATCCATCTGATCACGTCTCCGTGTGATCTGAGCTGCAGCTCCAGTGTGTCTGTGCTCACACATGAGTAAACAGCACGCTCAGGGAAGGCCTCCAGTGCACGTGGTCCACGTTTGTGCCTGTCTGCTCCAAGCAGGAGCACATCCCAGCGGCACTTTGCCTGGGTGCCTCACAGAGCTGAGAGGAGCATGGTCTGGACATGCAAATAAACCCAAAGCAGTGCCACTATTGTAATGATTCATCAGCATCTGGGCTCTGTGGGAGGCTCAGGTTGCCCTGTTTTTCCTTCTCTTATATTGTTCTCTGAGTGTGTTGCTGTAAGTGGCCAAACTGGGAGCAATGGGATTGCTTCCATGTGGTGTGTCCAGAAAGGTACGAGGCTGGAAACCAAGACAAGGCCCAGCAGCAATGCAAAGTGAGCTTGGTGCATAAGAAGGAGCAGTGTGTCGAGATCTATAGTGGTGCTGCTGTAGAATCTGTGTTGAATTTACTGAGTGTAGGAACCATTATTTGAACTCTGCCCTTTTGCTGTTGGGCTTCAGTTACGGGAAATACTCTAAGAATATTAAGAAGGGAATTTCATAACCAGAGAGAATTGGCTTCTTTGAGAGTTTGATTGGAGGGGGCGGGGGTTGGTACTGCCACATGTTTCACTGTAGATTCATAAGGAGATTTTCTGGGGAAAAAAAATGGAAGCATTTTTTCCTAGTGTTCTTTTGTCCTTTGCAAAACAAGTTTTCTCTGAACTGCCCTTTGCTTTTGAGGAAAACTTAGGCAACTTTTAGTGTCTTAGAGGTTGTACATTGATAGGCTACATCAGGAGAAAGAGAAAGTCACTGTCTGCTTGAGTAAACAGCCATCACAAATTGTGCAAGAGGCAAAGCCTCTGGCAGCAGAAAACCTGCTAAGGGACAGCTCAGCTTGTAGCCCTGGCTGCTGCTATGGTATTTTGGGGGAAGAACGATCTTTGTTGACTATTCTGTTAGCAAAGGGCTGGCTTTGCTCAGGAAAACTGAATGATGGGTTCATTTAGTGGTGATAAACTCCATGGGAGCAACCTTTCCAAAGGCAGACAGCTGGTGCTGCCAGAGTTGTGTGGTGGGGGCTGTTCGATGGAGCAGACTGACGGCATACGGAGGGAAAACCTCTGCCTGAACTCTGCTGGAATGTGGATAAAACCCCTCAATTAAGTTAAAGGAGCAGGCGAGGTATTTGAAAAATGTCAGGGTAAGGTTTTATGTGAGTCTGAAGGATCGTGCTCCTTTTAGACTTTCTTTTATGCAAGAGAAATGTGTGAGTTTTACAAACGAGCCGTTCTGTCCCCACTCCCCTTTCTCTGCAGTGTGTAGCTCTGTGCAGGCTGCTGATTATTGACACACTGTTTGCTGGTTTTTGTCCAGAGGCCTCAAACCAGTGCCTGATGAAGAGGTAATCGAACTCTATGGAGGTACGCAGCACATCCCGCTGTATCAGATGAGCGACTTCTATGGCAAGGTAATGTAAGCCCTTGACTGCTGTGATGCAGCAGCTCCTTTAGTGGATAGGAAAACAGTGCTTTGTATGAGAGTATAAATGACCCCAGCCTCCCTTGGACATAGAGAGCTGCAGTGTGTGTTTTTGTTCCAGTGGGAATTCGCCCCAGAGGTTATTTAGCAGTTTAACATGTGAAAGCCATCTGCAAAGCATTTCTGAACACCGGGGCTATTGGCCTGGAGCTGAATGGTTCTGGAAGCTGATAGGAAGATGTTCCCTGTTCTTTCTTTTGCCAAATCCTGCCCCCAAGTTACCAGGGCAGGCTGCAGGGATGGTGCCTGCACCGAATAGTGGGTGAAGGGGGGAGAGAGTGAGAGAGTGTGCATGTGTGCAGACACATTTAAGTCTGATTTGGTGTAGGGTTTTCTTTTTCCTTCATGAAAGGGATCCCTGCTACAGCTCATCAGACCTCTTCAGTGGGCTTTGTCTGTAGGGTTGGCATCTGTGATTGTTTTCTTTTGGGGGCAGGAAATCGTACTGTTGCAGTGAAAGACCGAAGTAATGCCCATAGGAACTGTGGAGATCCTTTGGTTGCCTGAACTAGAGGAAGTCGGGAGAGATTTTCTTCCACAAGTGCCCGATGTGGTTCTATGGGCCAGCAGGGCCGTTCACATCCCTTTCCCCCCAGACTTGCTTTGTTTCTTGACCTTTGTTAGTTCAGTGGCCTACAGGGAAGCTGGAAGAAGAGCAGGCTTCCTCTGCTTAATGCCCCTCTGAGCCGGCAGTCTGAAGCTCCAGCAATGTCACCACTTGATTTCTCTCTCTCGGGAACAATCAATCTGAGCAGTTGCGTTCTGATGAGTGTATTCTCTGATTATAGCTCAGCATCATTTCCGGTTCTGAAATATAATCTTTCTGTTCAGGATTTGATATCTGTCCATAACGTGCACTCAATTATCCTCCTGCTGTGCTGCCCTCCTCACTCCCAGCAAACTGGGATGATTTAACCCTTCTTTTTAAATAGTAAATGTATGGGAGAGCTGCAACCCTACCTAATGCCAGCTGAGTTACTGGGTCAGGATGTAATTGTCTGTTTCGCCTTTATGCTTTTGTTGTCCCTTCCAAGCGGTACTGGGTGATAAGATTTGCTGGTTTTGGATTTGCATTTTCTCTTTTTTTCTTAAACATTTTTTGTTCAATACTTGTCTGTTTTGGTTTTTTTTTTTCTTTTGCTTTTTAGGGTCCTTCACTTAAACAGTTTATGGACATCTTCTCTCTTCCTGAAATGACACTGCTCTCTTCAGTCATTGATTACTTCATAACTCACGGCATTGAGTTTGACCAGGTCCATCTTTACAAGGATATATCTGTAAGTAAAATGTCAGCAGTCACACAGCTCATACCACATCAGAGCTGCGAGCTCTTTTGCCTGTGAGCTTTGCAGTTCCCAAACTGAATGGCTGTTAGTGAGCAGTCTAATAGGACTGTGTTGTTGCCACTTGAGAGATATATAAGATAATAAGATATATGTAATTATTGTATTATTATAAGATAAGATTATTACCACCGCTGGGGGATACCATTTGACTTCTTAGTTAATGCTATAGATGAGATGCAAGTGCTTGAAATCGCTGTCCTAGGTGACATTTGTTGACAGATGGTGTGTCCCTGGTAGTCGAGCCTCACTTTGTGCTTTTCTCCATGGTGTGGGGTTTGGGGTTTGTACCTTGTGGGAATGTTCTGCTCATCCTCTGGCAGCAGCCTGTACATACACTGTTCATCTGTACTGCTGCTTTTGTGATAAGGATCCACCTTGTCAGCTTTGCTGCAGCCAAGGATTACTGCTTGTGTTCTGACCTTCTGTTGGTGCTTGATAAGAGCACATCAGCCAGTTTCCCACAAGACTTGAACTGTTTTTGATTGTGAAGTGGGGAAAATGAGAAGCAGGAACACAGCTGACTCCAGAGGTCTGGAGTGTCTCCTGAGCCTTCCTTTGAGGTCAGAAGCGATTTGCTCATAGTTGAAACTTTGAGAGCAGGCGGGTGGTTGCCATGGCCTGATGCTCTGCTTTGCAGTTTGTGCTCAATCCCTCAAACTCCCGAGTACTAATCCTGGCAATTGTCTCTGCATCCATTGCTGAGGGATGTGGTTGTTCCTGAAGGAGTGACTGAGGCAGGCAGAGAGGTGACATACAGCTGAAAATCCGTGCCAATGCCTGGCATTGCTCCTGGTCGGATGGCAGCTGCTTTGTGCTTTTACCGGACAGCCTTTTTCTTTTTTTTTTTCTTCTATTTTTTTCTTTTCTTTCTTTTCTTTTTTCCCTGCACAGACACACGTACCAGCCTCATCTGCTGCTCCAATTCAGGCTTGCATGAGTTAAGACATGTCTGAACCTGATACTCTGCTGTACTTCTTGGTGGTGACCCTAATTGCAGCGTTGTGTGTTTGGGAGTGAGCACCAGAGACACTGAGTCAAAAGCACAGTCCCAAAGGCAGCAGTAAAGGCTGAAGCACACGTGTAAATCTGTGCTCCTGACGTACCAGTTTGGCTGCTTCATCTTGGGAAGTGAGAAAGCTTCCCTTGGAAGGAATCTTTAAGTCCTGCAGAAAACGTACAGTTCTTCCCTTTCTCTTTTTGTTATTGCTGTTGGGATGGGAAGAGTGCCTTGGAATCTGTTTCTACTCTCAAAATGTAGTTTTGCAATGCCAGGCGTTGCTGCTTTTAATGCCAGTGCTGGTCAGGATTAAGTTGTTTTCTTTGTAGTGTTCTCATTTCAGTCTTACAGCTGGACAGGGCAGTCTATTGGGGAATTAGTTGTGTCCTCTGCTGCCTTTTTATCAGTGAGGTCCAAGTGATGAAAGGAGACCCCTCAAACTCTGCTTTGAAGAGGTGCCTCCTCCACTTGCATTGTCCCCCACCTAAGCTGTAAACTCAGATTCTCTCCCAGCTTTGAAGGAAATTAATTTCAGGCTGACTCGCAGGTTTCAGCTGCATGGCAGTGAGCAGTGACTGCGTGCTGCTGTGTGCACCTGTACCCCCAGCAGTGGCAGTGGTGAGTGTGGGTGTGCAGTCTGAAGTCTCAGAGGAGTACACTGAGTGTAGCAGCGATTTAAGTGTTCTGGGGAAAGGCAACCTTTGTTTACCAATCTAAATGGTCATGGATTAAAACAGTACCTTTAAGCACGTGCAAACGCTGCTAAACATGTTTGTGCTCTGGAAATGGCCATGTGTATTTGGCGTATCCCATTGGATGGAGACTTGTGAAAGATCTTAGTTGGGTGTGTCCAAAAATGTGCTGCATCTTGGCCTCCTGCCTGGAAAATAGAAGATATTTGGATGCCCTTAACAGCATTATTTTAGCTCGCCTCCCTCTTGAAAATTGGACAGCTCTGTTTTGGCAAACAAAGAAACCAACCCAGCCCACCAACACTCCCAGTGGATGCTTCTGTGCCCATTGGCTACCTGAGGCCAGGGCTGGGAGCCTTCCCTGGCTCTTGGAAGCCAGGAATCACAGATATTCATCTCTGTTGTTCACTTTTCCAACAGTGCACGGTTTGGGTTGTAGTTGATAAAGCTTTCGCAGGCATATGGAAAGAAGAAGAGCCAGCTAATGTCCTGACTGAGGGAGGTTCTGGAGCAGTAAATGGTTTTGGAGTTGCAGTGTTGATAGCCTTGGTAGCAGTGCATTAACATGTGATGGTTTCCAGGAGGAGGAAGGAAGTAGTGCTTTCCTAGAATCACAGAGTATATGTAAAACTGAAACTTTTTCCCTATCCTTTTCTTCAGGATGCTATTAGAGATGTACACGTGAAAGGAGTGATGTACAAATGGATTGAAAAAGACATGGGTGAGTTTAGCAGAGCTCTGCTGCAGAATACATTTATATGTGTCCTGTACTACATGGCACTCTGCAAAAGATTGCTGCACAGGTCCTACACTAAGTCTTGACTGTGGCATATGTAAAGGCGGACAAGGCTTAGAGTGGCACTAAGGACCTGGTGATATTCAGGGTCTGATGGAGGATCTTGTTTTAATGGAGGAAACAGGTACATCGTTGCTTTTGTGTCTGTTTTCCTTCTGCCTTTAAGCAGGGGTTGGTCGTCCCTGGCATAGTGCGAACATTGCAAAGGCAGTCTAGGAATGCTGAGGAGGCTTCCATTCAGAGTGGAAAGAAGCTCCTGGTATGATCATGGCCTGGATGGATCACCATCCCCCTTTCTATCTGGGACCAGCCCTCCTTGCCAGTCTTTTCAGTTCCTCAGGCTCTGTCATTGCTGTAGATGGGATTGATGAGGAAGGCTGTTTTATCACATAGTGGTTCACTCCCCGCCATGTCAGGATCTAACTTGGTCCTTTTGCATCCCTGTTGATTTGGTGGTCAAGTTTGGTTTTGTTTGATTTTTAAAGAAACATGTTCATGCCCTCTGCATGTTTCTTGATTGATGTCTGTTTTATTCCAATTCAGAGCAGTATATTCTGCATGGTGATGAAATCTATGCTGTCCTAAACAGGCTGGTGAACCACAAGAAGAAACTCTTCCTCATTACAAACAGTCCCTTCAGCTTTGTGTAAGTACTGTTAGTATGCAGTGATGTGTCACCGCAGCACAGCAAGAGCTCTGCGGTGTGTCCTCATCCAAGCTAGATTGTTTTGCAGCAGTAGAGATGAGGGCACTGTGGGGACCAGCTGTGCTGAGCACACACCCTGCTGCTCTGTACACCGCAGCCTTTCACTTCCTCAAGAAGCTGTGAGGTTGTGTCTGGCTGCAGTGTAATGGAGCTGCCACTTTTATTACTTCTCTGGACTTCCTATGGTGACAAGAGAAGGGTGGGATGCCTGCAATCGGTCAAAGCTCACATCAGCCCTGCCTGCAGTCAGGCAGCCTTGTGAGACCCTGGAACATACTTTGCTTTCTTCTTTGTTGCTGAAATGAGGGTGGTTTTAGGACAGACTGTTGTGAAGATGCAGTGTTGGGTGAAAATGGTCTGTTAACTTTGCTGTTCCTTTTTCCCCTAGGGACAAAGGGATGAAACACATGGTTGGCAAGAACTGGCGGGACTTATTCGACATGGTCATTGTGCAGGCTGACAAACCCAACTTCTTCACTGATCGGCGAAAGTATGTGCCCCAGTGCAGTACTTCTCCTACCCTCCTGAACAGCACTTTGTGCTTTGCTGTGTATAACTTAGATCTGTTATGCCACCATCTTCCAGTGCTGTCTCAGATACTCTCTGAGGCTTTTGCTTTGGTCAACAAAAAAACAACCCATCTGGGAATAAGTATCTCCTGGGTAATGCCAAACAGAAAGCATGCTCCTGAATTTAGCTATTTTAGGCCTCTGGAGCTATTTTATGGCCCGGGCTTAACTTAGATTCTAGAGGTATTAGTGGGCTTCACTCTTTAGAAAGAAAAAAGGAATGGTATGTATGACAGCTGGCTGTTTCTTGGCAATAGGTCGAGAGAGTGTGCCAGCATGATTCCTTTTCCTGTTCCTGAAAGCAAATATCTGTGGTTTCAGTTACTGAGTACGATGATGTTTTGTAACTGGCAGCTCTGGAAACCTTTGTACGTGGCAGCTGGGTTTTGTGATCAGCAAGGAGATGTCAAGGGACCAGATGACAGGCAGAGCGCTGTGCTTGCTTTGCATTTCTGTTTGTTGGTCTGGGGAACTTGTGCCTGCTTTGTTGCCTCAGCTTATGACTGACCAGGAATATATCCTATATTCAGCCCTCTACAGAGCCAGATGTTCTTTCCTCTTCCTTCCCCCACTCCCCAGACCACTGGCACAACCAGGAGTAGATCTGTGTACTGAGCTGACTTGATAAGATTTCTCTCCATTGGATGTGGAGTGGAGCTGTAATGATCTAGATCTTTTGGAGATAAAAACGTATGACTGTGGTGCCTGAGGGCCTTTCACATAATGAGCCGGTGCAATGAACAACGTTCTGACATAGGGAGATGAATTTTCTGATTTGAATGTTGTAGTTGCTGGGTAACAGTCACTAAAAATCAAAAGAAGTTGAAATATTCCCCCCCTTTTTTGTTTTATTCCAGACCTTTTAGAAAACTGGATGATAATGGCTCACTGCAATGGGACAAAATAAACCAGCTGGAGAAAGGGAAGATCTACAAAGAGGTAAAGTGACCTTTGGCTGCACCTTTCTATAAAACTGGAGCCTGTTTAGCGATAGCAAAGACTGCTTAGCACTTTTTGGAAAGAGCGATCTTCCTGCATGAGGAGAGGTTTCACATTGAAGTGGAGGAGAAAAAAGGGTGATCAGAAAGGGTACAAAGCCTGGCTCTTCCCTTCCTGAAAGACATGGGCATCCAAAGGGTGGGCTCTGGTGAACTTGTTGCCTCAGGGTGTTCTTGCAGCTGGTCTGTCCCCTGAGATAAAGTGACCTCTGTCGTTAGGACGGTTTGTTCCTGGTTTTGTGAGCTGCTGGATCCCACAGGAAGAATATGTTAGTGAGGCTGCAGTCAAGTAGCTGTGCCCTGAGGAGAGGAAGTCCCACAAATGCAGAGGCCTGCCAGCCTCCACTCAGCAGTGAACAGCGGGCATGGTGCCTGGCAGCAGAGATGGGCATGGGCTGGAGGTGTTGCTGCTGAGCAGCCCGCAGGTTGGTGTGCCCGCTGATGCTGGCACATTAATCTGCTGGCACTGATGGGGGCCTTTTGCTTTCCTAGTGGGTTTTGTTTCCGTTGTGACTCATGTGGAAAACTTGTGTAGAGATGGGAATCCCTGAAGTCTGTGTTTGCTGGCAGGATGTTTGGAAAGCTTTGAAAGCAGCTTTAGCTGGTGCTTTGGGGGTTGGTTTGTTTTACTTAGCTGTGAAGCTGCCCGAGCTGCTTGGCTTCGTGGGTGGGGTAAGCAATTGCTGTAAATGCCAGCCGGGTTTTAGTGCTTTGGTTGAGATGGCAGTCAGTGATCTGAGAACAGCCTGCAGTGCTCCTTACTGACATCCTGCCCCTGTGCATCGTGTGAGCTGAAACCCCGTCTTAGCTCAGAAGCCTCCTTTTGTTGTCCATGTGCTCCCTTTGACTTGCTGTGCCTTAGGGCACAGGACTTCCTGACTTGCTTTTTGGGGTATAGGGTTTCTGGCTTTTTCTGCAACCTGAGGAAGGGCAGGAGTTGTAAAGGCAGCTCTCATGGTAAGAGGAGGTAAGGGAAGATAGAGAAGGATAGAAGCCTTTGAGTTTGGGTGGTGGGTCAGTGAGCAGGTTAACATCTCCTGAGTGCTCACATCTACTTGCAGTGACTTGTACACGACTTGTACACTACTCTGCTTGTACAGTGACACATCCAGCTGTGCTGACAGCGCTGCTGAGGTGGCAGCCCCATTCCACACACACTGAGCATGAAGACGTCTGTCCTGTACTCACTGTCCTGTTCTCCTTTTACCTGCAGGGTAACCTCTTTGATTTCCTGAGGCTGACAGGTTGGCGTGGATCCAAGGTGCTCTACTTTGGTGACCATCTGTACAGCGATCTTGCGGTGAGTAAAAAGCTGCAGGTGCTTTAAGTGCTGAGCACCGTGGTGTGTCAGCAGGATCTGCCTGTCTCCAGGCTGAGCACTTTGGGCAGGCAGTCATCCAGGAGGTGTGTGTGTGTGGCCAGACTTCTGCACATCTGGCATCACTGTGTATTTCAGAGTGAATCCCTGATGCTGCTCTACAAGCCCAGATTGTTCCAAAATGCCTAAAGCTGCTGGGGGGGGCTCAGGAGGGGGAGCAGCCTAAAAGCAGATGATAGCAAGGTTGGAGCAAACTTGTTAGAGTGCTGCTGAAGTGAGGAGAGAAGCAGAGCAACCTGCTTATCTCCAGTGGTAAGAGGGCATGAGAGAGGCAGTGCTGTGGTCCTGTTGAAGGTGTGCTGTGGCTGGTGAAGGATAGGAAAAGGCTGAGGAGGGAATGCAGCGAGCCCGTGTGACTGCTGTGGTTGTGCTGGTCAGTAAGGCAGGGCCCTGCTCTGAGCATGCAGCTCTCAGCATACTGTGCTTAGTGCTCTGTAGGCTGTGACTTTTGGGATGCTTCCTGGACATAAGCATCCTGCTCTGCTGTCATGCAGAAGGGAGCAGTGCAGAAAGGGCACCTGAAATACTTTCTGCCAGTAAAGAATGACTGTTGGTCTGTGAGCTTGAGAGCAGCTCATGTGGAGCCCATGTTTCTAGATGCTTCTTGCAGCTGATCCTGGAGCCTGGGAGATGGGAGTTATGGTGTGACCAGAGCAGACTGTTAGGATGGCTGTCCCCTGAGGATCTGCAATGGGAACAGAACACTTTTCTTGGAAACAGGGTTGCTTGGCTTTCAGTCTTCATGCTGAACTCACAGTTGTTTTTTCACCCCGACCTCCAGGACCTCATGCTGCGTCATGGCTGGAGGACTGGAGCCATAGTCCCTGAACTGGAGACGGAGATTCGGATCATAAACACAGAGCAGTACATGCACTCCCTGACCTGGCAGCAGGCTCTGACGGGGCTGTTGGAGAGGATGCAGGTAAAGAGCTCCTGTCTGAGGAGGGTGTGTAATATGCCATATCCCAGGTCTGAGACTTGGAACTGGTGTAGGAATCAGAGGATATCATAACGTTCCTGTGTTCTCAAAAAGCATCTTATTCTCCTCAAACAGGGTTGCTGCAGGGGCCTCACAGGTGTGTGGGTTATGGGAAAACCCTGAGGGGGTTGGAGGGGACTGAGGAGGACTCGAGGTGTGGCTTACAGGGCTGATGTAACCTGGCACTTGCTGTTGTCTCTGCAGATGTATCAGGACGCGGAGTCAAAGCAGGTACTGCTGGAGTGGATGAAGGAGCGGCAGGAGATCAGGTCAGTGCATTGCCCTGCTCGCTTACGAGCTCTTGGGGGCTCTCAGGCCTGCACTGGCTCTATTTGGTAACCTGTTGTGGGGAAGGGTCTGCGTTGGGCTGCAGCTGTGCAGTCCCACAGCAGGAGAGGTTGGACAGACCAAATACAAGGTGGGGAAAGAGGTGGTGGTGGTGTCAGCCTGTACCTGGAGGGCCGTGGGCTGGCTGCTGTGACTCCTGGCACTGCAGGCATTGCAGGTGGGACCCCACCTGTAGTAGGGACAGCTGTGAGGAAGGCAGTGTGGTGAATGCTCCTTGTGGTCTCAGTGCACAAGGGTGGTCTGCCTCAGCCCTGGGTGGGAGGCTAATCCTGAAATATCCTGTGGGAGTGGAGTGCCCAGGGGTTGTAAAACACTGAGGAGGAACCTGGGGTCACACCACTGGACTTAGGAGGGCTGCTGTGAGCTAGAAAGGCGTGGATTCTTATCTGACTTGGCATCATTCATGCTGGGCCCAAGAGGGCTTTGCCCACCGGTGCTGAAGCCAATGTTGTTTTGCAGTAATGGCCAAGTTGCCAGTTGCCAAACAGTGATGAGCACAGCTGCTGTGAGAGTCTTCTGGGCAGCGTGTGAGGCTGTGCAGTGCCTGGAGCACACACAGAGCTCACAGTGGCTCTCACTGGGCAGGGAGCGAGCCTGAGAAGTGCCTTCCATCAGCGGAGCTCCATCTTTTTTTCCCTTAGGTCGCTGACAAAGAACCTGTTCAACCCCCAGTTTGGAAGCATCTTCCGCACCTTCCACAACCCCACGTACTTCTCCCGCCGGCTGGTGCGGTTCTCTGATATCTACATGGCGTCCATCAGTTGCCTGCTGAACTACGACGTGAATTTCACCTTCTACCCACGGCGCACCCCCCTGCAGCACGAGGCCCCACTCTGGATGGATCAGCTCTGCACAGGCTGCATGAAAACCCCCTTCCTGGAGGAGATGGTGCACATTCGGTGAAGGGCCGGCCATTATGGCCAACAGAGCAAGTCTGTACACATTGCCAGCAGCACCAGCACCACTAAAGCCTGTTTGACACTTATGTGTGGGTGTAGACTGTGTGTGTGTTTGCTGCTCCCTGCTTTATATCTAAAGGGGCACAGATAGAGTCCTGAGCTGCTGCTGGGGGCAGGAAGCACCTCCATCTCCTGTCTGTACTGACATGCCCCAAACTAAACACAGTATTTGAGGTGAGGCCTCACCATTGCCGAGTACAGGGGCAGGATGACTTCCCTAGTGCTGCTCACCACACCATTCCTGATACAGGCCAGGATGCCATTGGCCTTCATGGGCACCTGTGCACACTGCTGGCTCATACTCATCCCACTGTCCATCAGCACAAGGTCCCTTTCCATCTGGCAGCTTTCAGCCGCTCCTCCCCACACCTGTAGGGCCGCATGGGGTTGTTGTGACCAAAATGCAGGACCCGGCACTTGGCCCTATTGAACCTCACACAGTTTGCCTTGGCCCATCCATCCAGTCCATCCAGGTCCCCCTGTTGTGCCTGTTCCCCCTCAGGCAGATCAACGCTCCCACCTTGTTGTCTGCAGACTTACTGAGGGTGCACCCAATCCCCTCATCAAGGTCGTTAATAAAGGTGTTAATTAGGAGCGGCCCCAGCACTGAGTCCTGGGGGACCCGCTCGTGACCGGCCCCAACTGGGTTTAACTCCACTGACACAACGACCCTTTGGGCCCGGCCATGTGCCCAGTGTGCGCCCATCGGACCGAGGGCAGACAGAGCGGGGGGGGCTGCTCCGAGGGGGTGGGGGCCGGTAATGGGATGCGGCGGGGAGCGGAGCAGAGCGGGACGGACGGGACGGAGGGGACGGAGCTGTTTATTCTGTGCGGCCGGATCCGTCAGTGCAGCTCGGCGGGGTCCGGCAGCAGCGCGTCCTGCGGGAACCGGAGCGTCAGCGCGGGGCAACGGGGGAGCGGGGATAGGGCGGGGATAGGGCGGGGATGGGGCGGGGATAACACGGGGACATGGCGGGCATAGGGCGGGGATAACGTGGGGCGGGGCGGGCGGCGCTCACGTGCAGCGGCTCGTAGTCGGGGCCGTGTCCCCCGTACAGCGGGTTGGGGATGGCGACCAACGGGCGCTGGGGCCGGGCCCTGGCGCTGCGCGGATCCACGTTCCCCCGCGGGCGCTGCTCCTCCTCCTCCTCCTCGTCCTCGCGCAGGTCGGCCTGGATGGATGGGGGGGGTGTGGGGCTGTGCTTGGAGCACCGGGTCCCGCCCCGCACCTCCGCTCACATCCCCGCCCCCCCCTCACCTGCCGGTACCCGAACTGCCCGTCCCGCCGGCTCCGTTTCACGCAATACGCGGTTCCCGCAGCGGCCGCCCCCAGCAGCGCCACGCACAGCGCGGACACGGCTCCTGCGGCAGCGCCGGCAGCGCGAGACCCTGCGGCCACCTGCGGGAACGGGGCGTCACGGCGGGTGGGGATGGGGGGTTTTGGGGGGGTTTGGGGGGTCCTGGCGCTCCGCTCCCCCCCACTCGCCTGCTCGAGCTGCGCCGCGGGCGGGGGCAGCCTCAGCGGCTCGGCCAGGACGTGGATGACGCCGTTGGCGGCCGCGATGTCCCACTGCAGCACGGCGGAGTCGTTGATCCGCGTGGTTTCCTGCTGCGAACACAGCGGCGTCGGTCTGGTCTCCCCGCGGCCGGACCCGCAGCGCGGGGGGGGGCAGGGGGTGACCTGGCCGAGGCCGGACGTACGGAGCGCTCGGTGCCGTTGCCCGGCGGAATAACGGACACGCGGAGGTCGCGCCCCGCCCGGGACGGGACGGCGGTTCCCTCGGTGAGGTCGGAGCTGAAGAGCAGCAGAGCCGAGACGTGCAGCTGCAGCTCCTGCCCGGACAGTGTCTGCGGGGAGCGGGCCGGGATGGACGGAGCCGGGATGGACGGAGCCGGGATGGACGGAGCCGGGATGGACGGAGCCGGGGCCGCACGGAGCCCCGATGCCCCGTCGGGAGCCGCGCCCGCCCCGCGACCGTACCTCATTCTCCGCGAAGCCGGAATTCACGGGAACGAAAAGCGTTTTGGGAGCGGAGCCGTCGGACAAATAGGCGAGAAACTCCAGCCCTTCCGCCGAGCCTTTGGCGTAAGCGAGCAGCAGCTGCAAAGGATCCCGTCGTCAGCGCTGCGGACGGACCGGGCCGGCCCCGACACGGCCCCGCTCCCGGCGCGTCGCTTACGGAGTAGAAGGTGGAGAAACGCGAGTCCTCGCTGAGCACGTCGGGCAGGCGGCCGCGGCACCACGTGCCGTCCCCCACGAAGCCGTCGGGACACGCGCACGTCACGTCTGTAAGGGAACCGATGCGCCCCGCAGGGTCCGGTACCGGCCCGGCTCCCACCGCCCACAACCCGCCCCGGCGCGTCCCTCCCGCACCGCCCCCCGCAGCCCCCGCCCGCCCCGCTCACCCTTCTCGCGGTAGCAGAACGCGTCCCACGTCTCGCTGAGGTTGCTCCGGGGGCCGTAATCCACGATGCCCACGTGGTTGGAGCCGCAGCTCGGGGTGGGGAAGGCCGTGGGGTACCCGGCGGTGCCGTTGTCCATCCACCCCACCAGGCACAGGTGGAACCCCATCTGCGGGGAGGCGGAGCGTCAGGGGCCGGGGTCGGGATCTCTGCGATGGCCGCGCGGCCCCACATTGCAGCCTCCTGCCACCCAAAGGGCCGAGGTGTGCCCCATCCCGACGGCACCGGGGAGGCTCAGTTTCCTGGCTGTGAGATGCTGCCCCAGACCCCACTGCTGGGTCTGCAGTGGGCCTTGCAAAGGTGAAGGCAACTGGGGGGGCTGAGGAAGAGCCCAGCAGCATGGGCAACCTGCGTCCGGGGCACAGCACGTGGCCCATTGCCCTGCTGCTCCATTGCCCTGCTGCTCCATTGCCCTGCTGCTCCATTGCCCTGCTGCTCCATTGCCCTGCTGCTCCATTGCCCTGCTGCTCCCACCTGCTGTGCAGCCGCCAGCTGCCGGAACGTGGCCAGGGCAGCCCCCTGTGCAGCACACGCCTCCTGCGCCTGCACGTAGGTGAAGTCGTACTTCTTTCGGGGTGACTGCAGATGGAAAACACCCATGGTCTTATCTGCAAAATGGAGCCACAGAGCGTCAGCACAGCACCAGCACAGCACCAGCACAGCACCAGCACAGCACCAGCACAGCACCGCCCCGGCCTGCACCCATCTGTGGCCCCGCAGGCTCTCACCGTGGAAGTGCAGGTCGGTGCAGATGGCCTCCCGGTGGCACTGCCCGTTGCTGTCCAGGCATCGGTCCGTTGGCGGCACGGCCTCCTCCAGGCACTGGATCCCATCTCCGATGTAGCCCTTCTTGCACTCGCAGCGCCGCTTGTTCTGCAGCACAGAGGAGGGACGGTGACGCCGTCATACAAGCAGCAGCAGATGAGCTGCACTCCTGCAGGCCCGGAGCACTGCCACAGCTGTGCAGAGCTACAGCACGTGGCCTCCATGGGCTGGCAGCCTCTGTTCCAGCCCTGCATCCAGCCACGTGGGAACCCCCCACAGCATCGCACAGATCACTTCCAGCACAGCCGAGCTGCAGGGATGTGACATGTGGTTCCAGCGCTGCATCACAGGCCCGGCCCCACCTGCCCCACAGTGAGCAGCTGTGTTCCTCTGCAGCTGGCCTTCGTGGTCCCTGAGGGACCAACAACACCCAACAGCCCTGAAATGCCACGGCTGCGGCAAACCCTGCACCCATGGGGCAGAGATGGGGGGAGAAATGGCCCCAGCGTGACCCCAGTGGCAGCTTGGACCCGTGCACTGTGCGGGGCTGAGCACAGCAGGTGTGTGGTCTGCATGGCAGGGATGCTGCCCCATGTGGGCTGTGCTCACCGGCCCGGTGCTGATGCAGTGTGCGTGCTCGCTGCAGTCCCCATTCCTGCCGTCAGCGCAGCGGTCGATGGGCTCACAGCTGTAGCCATCCCCCCAATACCCCGCAGCACAAGTGCAGGAGACGTTGACTCCGAGCTGCGTGCAGGCAGCGTGCGTGGCACAGCCACCGTTGTCCTGGCTGCACATGTCAATGGCTGCATGGAAAATAGCGTTACCATCAGAGCACCGCTCTGCCCTGCACGGCACCCCCAGCACGGCCTACCCCATGGAGCTGCGCTGAGCCCCCACCTGTGCAGGCTCTGCCATCCCCTTCGTAGTGCATGTCGCATTCGCAGAGGTTGCCGGCGCGGCAGGAGGCCTGGGGGTGGCACGGCGGGGAGCAGGTGGGCTTCATGGCTGAAACAGAGTGCGGATCAGAGCCACGCTGTGCTCCAAGGGCTGCGGTGGGACGGCTGACAGCCCCACAGCCCCACTGCAGGTCGGTCAGGGGATGGGGCCGCTGCTCCCAGCCCTGGGCCGTGGGGAAGGACAGGGGTTGGCACCTCACCCAGGCGGACGTCGCAGCGCTCTCCAGTCCAGCCCTCGGCACAGAAGCAGAAGCCGTCGCCGTGCAGCCCCCCATTGCACACACCGTGCTCCGTGCAGTTACACTCTGAGGGACAGGAGCGCTGCTGTCACTGCAGGAAGGGCCACAGCCAGCAGCGTGGCAGGGCACAGCACACACATCCCACTGCCTCCAATCCCAACTGTCTGCTCCACACGTTCCCACGCAGGTGGGCACCACCCAAAGCCGCCGTTGCTCAGCACCCCCTGCCCTGCTCTGCTCCTGGGGCACAGCAGCTCCTCCGCTCAGGGCTCCTTCCCTCCCTGTGCTGGATGCACCCCAGGGCCAACGTCCCACCAAGCTCCCAGACGGGCAAACCAGGAGGAACCACTGAAGCCAGGGCCAGAGCACCAGCACCAGCAGCAGCACCAGCAGCAGCACCAGCTGTCCTGCAGCGAGCTCTGCGTGTCCCCTGCACGTCCCTGCACTGGTGCAGGTGTCCCACACTGATTCCTGTGCTCACCCAGCCACCCCTGTCCACCCTGCAGCCACCCCTGCACCAAGGCACCGCTGCAGCCTCCCTGTGCTCCCCATACCGTGGCACTGTGGTCCATATCTGCCCGGCGCACACAGCTCGCAGCTGGTCCCGATGAACGCCTGGCTGCAGTTGCACCGCCCCGAGCCGCCGATTTTGTCGTCGCAGGTCCCACGGTTCCCACACGGCGCCTCGAGACCCCCCGGGCAGGCTGCGGGCCGGGACACACGTGAGGATGCGCTGATGCGCGGCCCCGCTATGGGGCAGCACCACTATGGGGCAGCACCGCCCGCACGGAGCTGACACACACACACACACCCCGCCACTCGTGTCACGCTGAGCGGCCCGGGGCAGCCCACGACCTGGGGACGGGGCTTGGGGAAGAAGGTCGGCGTGTGTCCAGGCTGGACCCTGAGCCAGCCAGGAGCTGCGGTGTGGGACGCACAGAGCTGTGGCTGTGGCTGTGCTGCCTGCGGACGGACAAGCAGCGCCACTGCCCGCTGCTGCCCTCGGCTCCGGGGCTTTCTCCAAGGGAATCCCCTGTTCCGGGCTCCCCACGGTTCCCCATCCCCAGGTGGGGCTCTGCCCCGGGGCTCCATAGCGCTGCCTTACCCTGGCAGTCGCGGCCGTAGTGGTTGGCGCAGCACTGCGGGACCCACTGGGTGGAAACGCAGTTCCTCCTGCAGCCTCGTTTCAGAGGCCCCCTGGAAGAGAAGTGTCTTCTGAAGGGTTCCCACGGGGAGGAAGACCAGGACGGCCGCAATGGGTGGTTATGGCGAAACAGGAACGTGTTCCTGAACAGTTGGTTTTCGAAATAGTGGCAGCCCCAGGTTCCCCCCTGCGAGGAAACAGGCACAGCACAGGTTGCCACGTTGATCGCTGGACACCACGCCCCTTCCCCCTCGCCTCGACCCTCCCGTGCCCCCTGCCCGCCCCCACAACCAGTATTGGGGCTCCCTCGTGCGGGGGCTGACAGCAGCAGTACAGGGGACGCTCCTGACAGGACATTTTTAACACCCCACATCCCCACCCCTCCCTAAGCAGCCAGGCAGAATTCTTTGGCCATGGTGGCTCCACAGGGCCGCCCTGTGCTGCTCCAGGGATGGAGCTGGGCCTGTTACCCGCTGCCACCCTCACAGGGTCTGACCAGGCTGTGGTCCCCAAGCCCATGCTGCTCGACCCACCCTGCTCCACCAAATGGCACGGCTGAGCACAGAGCTCAGCACACACGTGTGTGCCTTCATGATGCTGCTAAGACACGCAGGAGGTGTTGTCAGCAGCCTTCAGCAGGATGCCAAGGTGCCAGAGGTGGGAGCTTTACCCGTTGCACTGAGCCAGCAGGGCAGGGCGGCTCAAAGCCACAGGGTCCACAGCTCTCCATCGATCCCTGTGGAGGGAGAAAGAAACCCCACAGCCACTCAGTATGGGCTCTGCTCCTCCCCTCCTTGCTGACAAAGGCTCAGCAGACAGCACGGATCCTCGTCAGCATCACCCCAAGTGCTCACCTGCAGCTCTACAGAGATGAACTCATCGCAGCGAGATCCCAGATCTGGAGGCTCTAACAGCCTGTCGATGCCATAAGCAATGCCCCCATTGAACTCCATGTGCCTCTGGATGATTATGGCATCACCATTTCCCACCAGAAGCTCTCCCTGCCAAAGGAAGAAAGCACCTCATGGTCCTGGCACATCCTGCACCCTGGCTGCACCACATTCTGTCCATTCTGGCTGGTGATTTCTCAGTCACCCCAAGAACTCTTCACAGCCTCCATGCTCACATCCTTAACCACCCAAATGCTGTTTTTCACAGCCACCTCTTTTAAGAAATGGTCTTTCCAGGTCATGGCAGCAGCAGGTTGGTGCTGCAATCAGGCCGTCACTGTGTGCATCTGCAGGGCCCGTGTGCCTCTACCCTCTCCATGCCATGCCATGGCAATGGGGCATCCCAGCTGCTGGGCAGCCCTGCTCCATCTTCCCCTCCCGCTGGTGTCTGAGCATCTGCTGCCCATGGCAGAGTGGGACCGAGCACCTCCTTCACGTACCACGTGGGTTCTGCTGCAGCGGAATGAGACGGTGGAGCCGTGCATGGTCCGTATGGACTCGACCTGGGGCATGTTACCAGCAACAATCTAAGAAGGAAAAGTGATCAATAGGATGGTTTGGGTTGGAAGGGATCTTTAAGATCATGTAGTTTGAACACCCTGCTGTAGGCAGGGACACCTCCCTCCAGCCCAGGTTGCTCACAGCCCCATCCTGCCTGGCAAAATATTGAGCAAGGTCGCTCTGGTGCAGCCATAGGCAGGTGTGTGAGCTGCGAGGCACCAGCCTCCTTGCTGTTACATTTACCTTTGTGTCTCTGATCATGTGTGCCTTGAGGTAGGAGGCCAGCATGGCCCGGTGCTCCCTGTGGTACAGCCACTCCTGCCTTTTCTCTGGGAGGGCATTAAATGCAGCATCTGTCGGCCACAGCATGGTGAAGGGTCTGTGCAGGGGGTTACTGATCAGCGGCAGCAGCTCCGCATCCTGTCCAATACAAGAAGGGATATGAAGAAAAATTCACAGGCCAAAATGGAATGTTCACGTGTACACAGCAGCTCCCCAGGAGGCAAGGGCTCACCTTCAGCAACCTGCTATAAATGGTGTACCCAAAGGTCTCTGCTGCTTCTGTGATGTTCAGCTGCACAGGGAAGGAAAACTGTCACCAAGTGCTGCCAGGACTGGGGTTGGGGAGAGGGGTTATCAGGGCAGCAGTGTCAGAGCTGCTGGGAGGAAGATCCCAACCCTGTCTTCACCCCACAGCAGTTCTTTGGGCTTCAGACTTACCTGTGAGATCTGTGAGGAAATGTTACGGCTCACCAGGTCCCTTGGAATGAGGATCTTGTTGATGAAATGAATGACCCCATTCATGCCAACGATGTCACTTGTGACCACTTTGGCTTCGCCATTGAGATAGATGCTATTCTGAGAGAGAAGGGATGTAAAGAAGTGCTCCCACAGAGCGCTGCCCTCTGAGCCATCCGCGGGCTTTCAAATGACAGCAAAAGTGACAACCTGTCAAGCAGGACAGGGAAGGGAATGGTGGCAGAGAAATACCTCTTTCTCGGTGATCTTTATCGTGTGGCCAGATAAAGATGTAAGGGACTCCTGGGCTTCCAGGTCACTCAACAGCAATTTCTGGCATCCCACCATGTGGTAACGAAGCAGCTCCTGGAGGAGACCTCTGCTTTTCCACTCCTCAAACTACAGAGAGAAAACAGGAATGCAGGGGAAATTTCAATCAACATCACAAAGGTTGCCCAACTCAAGAACATACGAGCACACTGTCCATGAGCAAGTAATGCCTATGATACACAGCTCTTGGGATTTGTTCCTCTACTGGGAGTATGGTGCCTGGGAAAAAAGCCGGGACTTGGGACTTGAGGTGTAAAGCTGCCCAACAGGACTTAGGTTGGTGGTGTTAGGAGCCTCCATCACACCAACACCAAAAAGCTGCTGGTTGAGAACTGCCCAGTTCATGGGGTTGTGGATAAGGATCTCTCCTCCCATAGGTCTCCTCTTCTTGGTGGGAAGAGGCCAATGGAAGTGGGACTGCAGGGTGTGGGGCACAGGGTAGGAAAAAATAGTCACTGCACATCACTGATTTGCATCTCTGAGGACTATAAGACAAGGCCTCCAGCAAGCATTTCCTTACAGCAGGAGCCATGCCCAACCCTGCCCAGAGAGGCTTTCAAACCTCATGCTGGTGGAGAATGGAGGATGCATGTAATGCTCTTCAGTGCAACCCCATTGCAATGATTGAAGCTTGCCAAACATGAGGGTGTCTGGGATGGGAGGACACTCACCGCTGTAGAGTTTCCTATGAAGTCTGCCCGTGGGACGAAGACAGTGAAAGGTCCTGCCCCACTGAGCTCCTTGTTTTTTTCTGCCTGTGGCAAGGAAGCATTTGTGGACAACAAACAGCAAACACAGTTCCAGTTAGCAAGACCCTTTGCAGAAAATGCTGGGTGAAAATTACAGGTGGAGGCAAAGCCATTTGTCACTGACCAGTATCATCTTAAAGAACACAGATGCATCTTCTATCCTTGCAAGCTCCTTAAACAAAGAGAAACAGCTGGTGTTAGCAGAGCTCCTTCCAAACAGCCAGCACTGTGACCTGCCCCTTCCACTCCAAGTCACTCTTCCACTCTGGTAAGACACTGGACACCAGAGCCGCCTTGCCCTCCCTCCCCTGTCAGCACTGTGGCCATGGAGGACATGGAGGTTACAAAGCAGGCAAGTGTTCACATCACGGCTCCCTTTGGAGCAAGGTTGCTTTACTGCAATTGTCACCCCAAGTCAGAACCCCAAATCTACCTTCCCTCCTACACTATGCACACACGGTGATATGAGACTACAGACCTGCAGCTCGTGCTCAGAGGGAGGTTTGCTGTGGGGCAGGAGGCTCAAACACAAAAGATGCTGTGCGTGTTTCTCACCTGATATACTTTACCACGGCAGGTGAAGCCATCTCCAACACTGTGCCAAGAGCAGGAGCAGTTTCGAGTGCCAGGGCCTGTGTATTTGCAGAGCCCAAAGGGACTGCAGCCTCCGTTGTTCTAGCAAGAAAAGTGAAAGGCTTACACTTCCAATTCTGAGCACATTCCACACTAAATGGATGCTGAGAAACAAGCCCACATGCCTTCCACTCTATGCTACTCTTCCTGCACTGCTTGTCCCAAAGGAGGGACACCCCCATCCTAGTGCCATATGGCTGAGATACTTGCAGGTCATTGTGAGAAGCAGTAGAAACCAAAGACTCCATGAGATTCCTTATGTGTAAAAAGGCAAGACAGCTGGCTCTAAACAAACATGTCAGCCCAGTCTTTGCTTTTAATTGTTGGGTACAGGAATGCTTCAAGGCTGTGACCTTCACGCTGGTAATAGGAAAATGCAGACGAACCTGTTCACACAAGTTGATGGGGTTGCATCGTTTCACACCATCTCCACTGTAACCAGGAAGGCAGTTACAGGCAACCTGGAGGGAAAACGTGCTTCGTCTGAAACTTGTGTGCAGCAAAGGAAACACAATGGCTAAACTGGATGGAAAATGTGCTGTTACATCTGTCCCACACTCCATTCCTTCATGAAGAAAGTCATGTTTGTGTCAACAGCCATAACCTGAGACTACCTCCAACCTCTGGTCAACAGAAAGTATCTGCTTTGGAGGAAGCAGCAGGCTTCCCACATCCTCCCCAGGCAACTGTTCTTTGTGGGAAGCAATAATTACAATGCCAGCATTGCCATGGAAAGGACAGTCTTTGGGAGAATGACACATCTGTGCCAACTTACATAGTAACGCTGCCCTGACATCCATCTTATTACTCACCTTCCCTGGGCCTGTTTTAACACACTCTGCGTTGGCGTGGCATTCCCCGCTGCTTTCAAGACAAAGATCAATTTCTGCAGCAAAACAATAAGGCCACATTATTGCTGAGGGCTGCCCAAAGAGGTGAAGTGACAGTGAGGACCGTCCCAGCTTCAGAAACACCCTCATGGCAAATAACTTGCAAAAGCAAAGGAACAGACAAGAAGTGCAAGTTTGATTCTTTGCACACATGGGTCTTCAAGCCATGATGAACTTGCCCCCTGCAAATGCCACGTCCATCTGAGCGTGCTTGGAAGGATAGAAGAGGGCTGGACTCTCCCGCAGCTCCAGCCTCACCTTGGAGCACCACGGAACATTGGCTGGCCAGTGAGACAGGTGCTGAGGGCAGCCAGGGCCCCCTGCATGTCTCTGGGTGGCACTGAGACAGGGCAGCAGAGACCACATCACTCCTCAGGACCTGGGCAGGTTCTGAGCACAGCCCTGCAGGTACATATGTACACACAGAGAAATGTGTGCATGCACCCCATCAAAAGGCAGAAATGGTTGAATCAAGATCAGCCACTGATTATTGACTCTGAAACAATGTCTGCATGAACAGACAAAAAGAACAATCAGGTTATTTGCTGATTTGATCTGAAATGTGAATTTCCCTTTTGCATGAGCCATGTCTTGCCACCATCACCAACACATGAACTGAGCACTCACCCCTGCAGAGTGTCCCATCACCAGCATAGCCTTCCTTGCAGACACAGGTTCTTTCTCCCGGGGACACTTTAGTACACACAGCATGTATGGAGCAGCCACCATGATCAATAGTGCATGGATCTATTTCTGTGATCACAAACAAAAGAAGCAGAACCAACTTAGAGCATCTAGGGAAGATAAACAGGGCCAGAATGATCATTCAACTTAACAAAAATCACATTGTCTTATTAAAATCCCTTTCTTTCTCAATGAAACTTCAAAAAGGGCAGAGCTGAAAAGGAACTACAACATCTACAAGTGTTTGGATTTCTCTGCTACAATATTATTGCTCTGAGCTACAATATTACTACTCTTGTCTGTGCCTGTTTGACACAGTCAGACTCCAGAGTAGCACCCTGAAATCCTAAAGCTTTTTGGCACAGCTGCTTCTTCCTGATTTCAGCATGGTCAACAATACAAGGAGTGCGACATTTTAGGGAATCAAAGCATTTATATTACAGGGATTAATGGCCAAAACTGCTGTAGCTTTGCCACTGCTGCTGTTGCACATGAACAAGTACAATCCACTCGTGCATTTCTCTCCATAAGGACTAAGAACTGCCCTGCTCCACCTGCCTGTCTTTTTCTCTCTCTCTTGCAAAACCTCCGTATGTGTGCACACTCCACAGATGTTGGCAAGGTTTAAATCTTGGCCACGTCTGACATACCCTCACAGTGCGTCCCATTCCCCGTGTATCCAGCAGAGCAGAAGCACACAGGTGGGGAATCTGCAGAGGCATTCAGGCAGCTGAAACAAGACAGAGAAAAACAACCACTGAGGACATCTTCTGATTTGCTTGGTCAGCAGGAAACACACTACACAAGCCTGGTATCTGCAAGCATTTACAGTGACCACAGGAGGAACATGCCCAGAGTTACTGACTTTACAGTACAAATCATCAGCCTGCAAGCATCACAGATAAGCAGCAAATGGAATCATCCCCAACACAGGATTAAATCCTGCGAATTCAAAAGGTCTTGCAGACCCCAAGGGCTCCTTTACAACTCATCAGCCCACAGAATTTTGGGGGGGGAGGGGGGAGGGGGGGGAGGAAGGGCAAGAGAAACAGAGAGGGTCTATCAGTGGCTTGATTTGCTGCATGACTAAGGGCAGACTTGGAGCTGCTTGGAGTCTCTGCTTTCTCTCATCCACACACATGGAATCTGTTTCCAAGAAAGATTTTGTGTTCAAACAAACAAAACCTTAAGGGAAAGTGGATGGGGCTCAGCACCAGAAAGACTGAAGAATGAAACTGACATTCATGTGCTATGAAAGAGCAGAAACTGTCTCCAAGCCCCCAGTGATGCCCGACACACAGGATCACTCTTCCATAAAGCATAACCAAGAATGGGTCTCAGAATGAGCCAGCCCCATGGCTGTACTTACTTAGCCATCTGATGGCAAGTGTTATTGCATAAGTCCACCTCAATTCCTGCAAGAGAAAACACAAACATGACTTGGCATTTCCAGAACAACACTCGCTGAGGATGTTTCTGCCATTTACAGCAAAGCTCCTTCCAAACATACTCCCTGTCATCCCTGATCGGTGATGGGGCCTCAAAACTGCTAGGAGTGAAGCAAGGACTGAAATCTTATTATTCCATTCATACTGAGACCTTTGGGTTTGCTCCATTCAAAGTAAAACGTGGTTTTGTTTTATGCTTTACATTTAGATGAATAGGACAGCTCTACTCAGCTTCCATTTCTAAACATTCCTCAAACATTTGATGTCACACTCAAGTTTTGAGTACACACTCAAGCTCAGGGTGCAAACCTAAAGAGGATTACTCTATTTTCTCTGTCAAACCAGCAGCATTACACCACAAGCCCCATCATATTCACATACTTTCTTGGCAGGTTGGGCCCTTCCACCCAGGAAAGCAATCACAGCTCCCATCCCCTTGCAGTCCATCGTTGCATATGCCATTGACACAAGCACATTCTGTGGGGTAAGAACAGATGTCAAACCAACCAGGTCTCACTGCCATTTCAGTGTCTGCTCTATTCCTAATCCTGTGCCACTAGCTGCCACACAGAAAATGTTACGGGAGCATTGGCTCATGTTCCTTTGCTGCCAGATCCCAGTGCCTGGGAGCAGATCACCTCTACTCCCTGCAGCTTGGGAAGCAACAGGATGAGCAGCAGAGCAGGGGTTGCTCCTTCAAGGATGAAAACGAGGCTACAAGTGGCTGACCACTTGTACTCAACTCCCACGACCCTTCCTTGGTGGCCCACCAGCTGTGGGCCTGTTTCAGAGGTTGTAAGTCTGCTTTTCTCTCCTTGAGAGCAGAACACGAGCTGTAAAGTACCCGTTACTGTCACCTGATTTGCAGTCAGCTCCATACCGGCCCACTTCACACATCTCACAAGCAGTGCCATGGAATCCTTCCAGGCATTGGCACTCTCCGCTGCCCTCGATGCCGTCCAGGCATTCCCCGTTCCCGGAGCACCACTGGCCTGGCTTTCCTGGGCACATCTCACACATGTGTCCGTAGTAGCCGGGACAGCAGACAGACTTCTGGGAACCAACAAAAGCAGGTTGGGGTGAGCTGGCTGTTGCAGCACAGATGAAGCAGCAAAAACATGTCCCCCAGGCTCACAGCCTTACTGTGGAAGATTCTCTGCTCCCTTAACTATGCAACAGACATCACTTCTGACAACAAGTGAGAAGGGCAGCTGTATGCAGGTTAGGGCAGAGTGACACCCTCATGCAAAGGCCTCATGCAAAGGATGTGTTTGGCTGCTTGAGCAATGCTGGTCATTTGGTGACACAAACACTGCACTCCATGCCCATCCAGCTTATCTCCTGCCCGTGTCCCATCACTGTGATACTCCATTGCACAGAGAGAGGCTCTGCCAGAAAACACTTTGGTTCAGAAGCCTCATTTCACTGCTTTCTCTCTGCATTCACCCACAGAGGGAGGCGACCATGATTGGACTTTGTTGGATAATACAGGTGAAGAAAAACTTAATTCAGGGAAGAGAGGCAGAGGTGCCCAGAGGGGGCTGTGATGAATGAAGCTCTGCCTGTGGACATGCTACATTTCCCACTGCCTCTGTCCCTTCCCCATTTTCTATTCCCACCAGACTTCCCAGGGTGATGTTTCAACAACCAAGAGGGGTCAAATTCACACAAGCCTTTCTTTTACCATTTCCTCTTCAGGAATGTTCTCCCAGTTGATGTTTTCACAGAGCTGGTGAGGGCACCGTAATGGTGAGACCTGTTCCTCACTTTGGTTTGGCTCCATTTAGTCATCAGTTACTCAGAAGGGCACACGCACAAGTGAAATACCACCAGCCATGCCTCATTTCCTTAGGAAATCTGGCTATAAACATTCAACTCCTTCTTTTCCTCTACAGCACAACCCAAGGTAACGATGCCAGAGCAGCAGACACAGTCCCTCACTGCACAGACATTTCCGTTAGCTTTTTCCCCCGTGCCCTCTATCTCCAGGATGGGGAGCAATGCCCAGACGGTCTCAGCCTGCAGCGGCACACGCTCAGCCAGGATGTCAGCTCAGCACAGGCTGTGTTTCCACAGCTGTGTTTAATGCCCTACTCGCTTTTATCAAAATGAATCCAAACCAAATGTTTTTCTTACCAGAGAAACTTTTGCACAAGTGAAATGGCAGCCCATGTCCCCAGAGCGCAGCTGACAGCGAGGGAGATTCTTGCTTCGTGGAAATTCCTGCCAATGTAAGTAACGTACATACAGATAGCAGACACTGCAGTACTCAGACACTGTATATGTTCTGACACATACAGCAGTGCTCCTGCTTAACAGAGGAATTAATCTTTTAACCTTCCAGGGACAGCACTAAAACCCGGATATCATGGGCTGGGAGCAGTGAGCCACCTCTGGGCCTGGCGTGAGGTTGCCCACAGCCTGCCTCGTTACCTGACAGATCTGTGGTACTCATGTCAGCATGAATACTGAGAAAAAGTAGCTGGCAAAATTTTGGCATAGAGTAATGATCAGATGTGGCTGCGAGGCAATTCATGGCCAGCAAAGAGATGAAATGGTGACTGTGTTCCTCTCTGTTCCTCAAAGCACTATCAGCAAACAGTCTGTGAGATGCCACGTGAACCAAAGACTCACCACAAGAACTGATCCTGGCGGACACTTGATCCCCTTCTCACATTTGCCGCACCTTGACTGGGCACAGAGAACAGGACAAGTCACATGTGTGCCCTCTACCTTTGTAGCAGCAAGACTCTACTCCTGGAATACAAATGGTGCTGTACAGGCTGCTGGCCGGGACAAATACACTTTGATCTGGAGAGCAGACTCAAAACACTGAAAGAAGAAAAATCACAGTGCCTGATCCCCATCTCCTGGCTGCCGCCAAAGGCTCCACACAAGGTCTTATTTCTGGCACTCTGGCAATGAGACTGCACCACTAAGCAAAGCAGAAAAGATAATACATTATCGTCCTCCTGAACCTCTCAGCCGAGGTAGGAGTGTCTGCAAGCCTGAAGTTCCTGCATGCAGTTCTGCCTCAGTCTGACCACTAAATCTTCAGATGGCCAAAAGCCACAAGGTGGATGGAGGCTGGACTTTGGTCATGACTCCCACGTATTTTGCAGGGGAACTTGTAGCCAACAGACTGGAAATCATCATTACCCTTTGTATTGTGGTGGTGTTGGCGGTGCAACGATTCTTCTGTATCTTCAGGACCTGTGAAACCCCGATTAATACTCCATTCCTCGTCTCAAAGAATTTTCCATCCAAAGGAATATTATTGACAAACTTCTGCAAAGGAGAAGGAAAGGGCTGAGATGATAATCTTCAACTCTTCTGCACAATGACTGACAGACAGCCACAGTCTGGAACTGTAATGGTGTCCAAAACAGATATGGGTGCATCAGAGGCAGAACAGTCTTCCCTCCTTACCTGGGTGCTGTTTTGATAAAACATTAACCAGTAGGAGAGCCCTAACATGCTGCTCTTATGGACTCCACTTCTCAAATCTGTTGGCAAGAGTTTCTCTCCCAGTACAACGTGGAACTGCACTGTCTCATTGTCCTAATCCACAAAAGGAAAAAAAATGAAATAAAAAAGTCAAACGATAGGACTCCTGACTTCCTAGACTACTGTTCAGTCAAAGGTATGGCATAAGAAGAGTTCCTAAGCATTCTCTAGTAGCTAATTAAGACCGCAGAGCATCGTAACTACTGATCACATGAGGACTGATCACACCTTGATGGTTCTTTCACTGGATGAAGCCACAGAAGTTTTTTGGAGGCTTTCAGAAGGTTTTAAATTGGCACATACATCTTGGCTCGAGTTTATGATCTGACATTACGTATGTCCCTGCAAATTTTGCAGTACATGTTGGTGCTGCTTACCAACTGTGTCACGCCGGCAGCACGGCAGTACTCCTCGATGGAATTATTTCCAGGAACAAAGACTGTGTATTTTTCAGAGGACTCAATCTTTCCAATGAGCTGGTATTGCTAAAAAAGGCCACAACAATGATATTAGTAATTACACCTGTACTTACTGAAGCCAGACTACATGTGAGATCAATTACAAAGGCAATAGCACTAGAGGAAATGCTTTAAAAATGGGGATACAGCTTCTGTTCAGCCACGTGTCTGACTGCTTGCTCCCTGTGCTAACCTAAGCACAGTCCCTTGATTATTGACAAGCCTCCTACCAGCATATGGTTGCCTGCAGTACACTGGTCATCTTTCATTGTAATAAGATGACACAGGGACCCAACTGCAAGTATACAGTCCTTTGGCTGCTAAAAAGATCTTCCCTAGAAGATCACTTTGGGATGGTAGGAAACAGCTGGTCTTCCTTTACTCCCCAGTTGGTCAAAGTTTAGGCCTTCCTGCAAAGGGTCGGTTGGGCACCTGCTGACACGTGTTCTGACAACCACAATAGAGCTGCTTACCTCTAGCAGCTTCTTGAACGTGCTGAATGAGGCAACCGCATCAAGCTGTTTCTGCAGCCCTGGAGGACTGGGTGGGATGTCTCCTAAAGGCGGCAACAGAACCTGCAGAAAAAAACAAGCTCATCAGCAAGTTTGCACAAGAGAGTCTGAAGGAAATAATTTCTGCCCTGCTTGCAAGAATAGCAAATAGAAATGGCCTCATTTGGCACAATTCTGCAAGTCTTAACTCTTCTATTAGCCAAGAGAAGAGGAACTCCCTTCCCACTTGTCCCAGAGATATATATACTTAAAACAGCAGTATACAGGAAACATCTGTCAGAACCTTGTGACAATCAAGTGTATTTTTGTCATTATTGTTCTTTCGTACTGTCCATATATACGTTATTCCTTGGCTCCATCTCAGATGTTGCAAACACCAACTTACTTGCTATAATGTACTTCCCAGTGTGACACAAAGCAACATACCTTGCTGAGTATATGAATGATGCCATTGCTGGCAGGGATGTCACTGACAACTAGGCTTGCATTCTGAATGGTGGATACCTGCAAAATTATCAGAGAGAGAAGCAAAAGCATCAGAAATCACCGGGCACGTGCAAACCAGACACATTGTTCAGGGCTGCACACAATTAATGTGGGTGCAGTTTTTAGAAGGTTCCTTTGTTGGAATCCAACAGTGACCCAGCCAGGTTCTCCATTGGTTACAGCAGTTCTTGAGAGGCTTAATTTGATGCTGGCACATGCTCATTATAGAAGAAACTCTTACACCACTCTCAGTGTTTATCTGCCATCTGGTCCGTGGGTTGAGGGTGGGTAATTCTGTCCTGTTGTACTTTTTGAGATTTTCATCAGTGAAGACACCTTCAAGAAAGTGGGCCCTGAAGGGAATGCAGGCAGATAAAGAAGCGGTGAGGGTGCTGGTCGTAACAATGGGGAGATCAGGTCATCCCACCCCACATCCACACATCTCTCACATGAAGTAGGCAAGTGTGTGGTGAGAATGATGAGGAATTACTCACCATGAGGATGGCCTTACACATCCTTGTGACAGGGAAAATCTCTCCCTGCACATACATGAAAAATAAATCCACTTCCAATTGCCTGAGCTCTGTTACATTCCAAATACCTACTATATTATTTGCCCTTTATGCATTTAACCACGTTTCTGTGTTTATGTCTCCATAACTCCTTCCTGAGCACATACAGTTTTGTTATCATTGTCAGGCATGGGAAAGCAAAGGCAGGACTCTCCTCATACCTGACTAAAAATGGCAGCATGTACGGGGTCAGCCAGAAATCTTTCTCACTCTTGTTCAGGCTTTTGATAGCTTCCTCTGATGGCACCAAGGCAGTGACATTGATTCCTGCTGGGATGCTGAAGAGAGATTTCTGTTGTCGAAAGCACAAAGATGATCAAATAAGATGTGCCAGTACCACAACTGTTCCATCAAGTATAACCCACAGCCACCCTGCTTTGGCAGTCCTGGGGGATGGACGTGCAGAAAGATGCATGCAGTGTTTGCAGAGCAGGTTCTCCTGCCATGTGGTACGAGTGCTGCTGGCAATCAAATGGTACTTTAGCCAAAACACCAGACACCTGTTTGCCGAGGAGAAATCTGCAGCTTTAAGCTCTACTTGCACATTTCAATTACTTTTCAAATCCTTTCAGTCAAATCCATAAACTCTTTTTGAACGCTGAGCATCGCTTTTAGAGGAGGGACTGAAATTATCCCCAGCAAAAGCTGCACATGCAGCTGAACAAAAGGCTCAGTGAGATGCCACACATCACTGCGTGTTTCCACAGCCTTGTTCCATCATAAAATCCAATGTTTTCTACATGCTACACGGTAACAATTTCACCTTCACCGTTGTTTTGTTTTTCTCTATTGGAAAGGAAAACTGGAGTTGCTCATCCTATAACAGCAGTGTTCACGCTGACTTTACTTCTACAGAGCTTACCCATGTGGACATCCCATGGCCGTTCTTACCTTAATCCAGTCATAGAAGCCTGCAAAGTGGGAACTCCTGGCCAGCTCCTTCCAAAGAGAAACAACAGAAGTGTTACCTCCACCGAGCACCAGAGCTGCAGCACTGGGAGTCCCAGGGCAGGGCACAGGAGCCCATTCATCAGTAGTGACTTTGGCATTCCTTTCCCACCTCATACCAGTAAAATAAAGCCAAACTCTAGCCATTAAAAATGTGTATATCCTACCATTGAATAATATATATTCCTAAATAAGTAAGTTATTTTCAAGTTGTCTGCAATTGATGCTGTTTATCAGGGACAGGGATTGAATCCACAATGGACTTTGATATTTCTAATAGCAGAAAATGGGCCTACTTAACTCTGACCTGAAAAAGTTTCCAATAGAGAGCATTGCACAGGACAGACAGGGGTGAAACAGCCTGGAAAGTACTGCCAGTGATTTGTTGAACACATTGGCCTTGGTACCACCGGCATCCCTGTGGTCTTGGGCAAAAATGAACTGCACTGTCTGGTGCTGGGAGAAGTCAGCTCAGGTAACAGAGAAAGGAAAAGGGGGAGGGGAGGAGGGCTGTTTCTCACCAACCTCAAAAAGACCTCTGATATTTCTTCTTTACTCACTTTCAGAACATCCCCATAGCATATCATGCCATCTCCAACATAGCCTTCAGGGCAGGCACAGGACCTCTCCCCTCCTCCAAGGGGTACACACATGGCCTGCAAACACAACAGAAGGAGAAACTGGAGAGCAAACATAGGTTATGCAGCGTTATACTGACCTAGGAATCAAACACTGGCCTCCCACACCTGGGCTAAAGGAGCACACACAAACATTTTCCTCCTGTTGCCTTTACATGCCACTGAGTTTATACCTTATGCATCAAGGCTTAGTTGATTGCTTTGGGTTACGTGAACTCACAAAAATCAGAGGATCTCCTTAGGCAGATCAGAGATTCAATCTTTATAACACCTCAGAGGCGTGCCAGCAGGGTGATATAACATCAACTCCTGCAATACTCTGGATGCTGTGGCTGGAAACAGCTGTGACAGGTAACAGAGGAACCTTCACTGCCATGCTCACCTCTTCAGCTACTCACCATGTCATGGCAGCCACCGTTGTCCATGAGGCACGGGTTGATTGCATCGCAGTTGTGGCCATCGCCAGCATAACCTCTCTTGCAGACACACTTACTCTGCAGGAAAGAGACATTTCAGATCTACGAGAGCATCTACATTTGCAACCCAAAATAGTTATTAGGCAGCAGTATCTATTCTTAATTGATTTTTGCAAGTACCAGTGCCCCGCACAAATAAGCAGGTTTTGCTGCTGGCCAGCCCAGTTTCTACCTTCATTCAGCAATCCCACAGGGCAGCTTAGGAAACATACATCCACCATCAGCCTGCTTAGCACAGCCCATACCTGACCAGGGCCGATATAAATGCAGTCAGCATTGATGTGACAGTTCCCTCTGCTCTCCTGCATGCAGTTGTCTATAGCCACACAGGCCTTCCCATCTCCAGTCCATCCCATGTTGCACTGGCAGGTGGCATTGCCAGGGCCAGTGCTGGTGCACAGGGCCTGCAGGAGAAGGGAGAGAAAAGCATTATACTCAGCAGAGGAGAGGAAGGAGTGCTGTGCAAATGCAGAGACAAATCTCCTCCATCAGACTAAGGAGAGTTTCTGCATGATCAGCTCTGATTGCAGCACTGGGGATGGGGGCTGGAAGCATCTTATCCAGAAATGGCCTAGAGGATACCATCATGGTGATCCTGGACACATCCTATGTTTTCAGAAAGCTGGACACTTGTGTTTAAGGTGGCTCAGAACTCCTGGGGCATTCCCTGCCACCCCATAAGGTTCTTCCGTTACAGAAAGAATATTTCCTGAAGAGGAGGAGCCCAATTTTCTGCCCGGACATGGAGGCGACAATGACTGCAGCTCTCTTATCTGCAAAGATTTACTGTGTACCCAGTGCTATCCCATTTCCTTCTATGCATTCCTCTTACTGAGGGATCGAAATCACAATACAATCTGACCATTTGGTGGTTGTTTCCATTGTGCAAAACCACAGCTCTTTACTAAGGATGATTAGACAGCTTTGGAGGTTAGAGAAATAGGAGCTGGAACTCACAGCCAAGCTATTGAGTGAACACATACTGAGAGAGCACTGGGAGAAAGGGAAAACAAAACAAAAACCTGTGCAGCTTATCTCTGTGGCTGCCAAAACATGTGGACAACCAGCCAACTCCTCCCTGGGGTGTTGCATTTGGCCACCAAACAAATGACTGACCTTCTTACAATGACTGTCTTGTGGTAGCTGCTATTATGCCCCACCTTACAGATAAGGAAAGACAGGCACAAGAGCAGCACCCAACAAATCAGAGCGTCCTGGATCCCTGCTCTGACTGTTCAGTGCACAGTGCACAGTGACTTTCTGCACATTCTAATAGTCCAACCCCACTCACATTCGGAGAACAGCCTCCTCGTTCTGGCTGGCTGCACAGATCAATGGGCTGGCAGGAAAACCCATCACCTTCATATCCATCCATGCAGATACACCTTAAAAATATACGACAGCAGTGAGCAAAACAACAGTTTGAGCCTCGCAAGCAAGAGCCTAATCTCTACTGATGCAGGTTGACTGCATCACTTGAGCTGTGCAACAGAACATACATGTCTATACAGTATATGTCTGTACAGAGACAACATGAACACCCGAATGTGTGTGTCAGACAGACTGACCTTGCTGTGTCATTGAGGCTGCAGACAGCGTTCTGGTGGCAGTACTGGGACAGCCCACTCGGGCCACAGTTCTTGGAGGTCTTGTCACAGAATTTCCCAGTATAGCCTTCCTTGCAGGACCAGGATTGACACACACCCCCACTGCCAGGCCTGTTGTCACACACACCATGGACACAGCCACAGTCTGTCAGGGATATGGAGAAAGATCAGTAACTGTCAAAGGTCCCGAAGCCACCACACCAATGGCGTATGGTAGATTCTCATCTTTCCTTCACAATCCTTTGCAACATCAAATGATTATCCCTGTTCTTAACAGACAGGTGCCAGCTAAGAGGCATCCATCAAAACAGCAAGGGAACGGAACCTGGGACTGCTTGGGTCCAAGAGGAATACGCGCTTCTAAAGACAGGCTCAACCTTAGACCATCAAACACAAGGTCCTTATTAACTGGGACAGGAAAATGTCTTTTCTTTTTTACATTTGTCCAGTTTCCAAGACCTGTATTAGCACTGTCATATTAGCCATTCTTTCTCTACTGCTGTTTGACAGGATACTTGCAATGACATTTCCATCACTTCTTTCACAGAACCCTGAATACACAAAAACCTGCTCTCTACCTTTGCCCCACATTTTCCTCTCATCTCTCTCAGAATGACCAACCTTCATCGCAGTTCTCGCCATGTTTGTTTGGGTTTGAACAGATGTGGCAGGCTATTCCTTTGAAACCTTCAAAACACTGGCAGTTGCCATTCCCATCTATGCCATCACTGCACTGGAAAGAAACAAAATGCAGAAGATACAGAAACTGAGCAAACGAAGGCAAAGCCCAGGTACTGATGTTTATCAAAGGCACTTTTGACAGCTGCAGTAAAAAACAGCACTTTGAAGAGTGGTGGTAGAAGTACAGAATCCCACTTAGTCAGTGCTGCTGCAAAAGCCACAGCATGATTCATATCAGAGCTGAAGGGCTAATGCCCACTGATGAGTACCTGCCATCCGCCTCGGATGTTCCGTGGCCAATGCTTTGGGCTTTGGCCTGGAGCACCAATCCAGAATTACGCTTACCCAGAACAACTGTTACCATAAGGAAAATCACCCTGCATTGCCACTCCAGAGGAAATAAACAAACTACTCTCTCTAACCACCCTGACTCAACTTCTCATTGCAGCACAGCAGGATCTTTCATACTTACATTTCCCCGGCCATAGCATGGGTTGGTGTATCCCCCTGGGCACGGCGTGCAGTCTGGACCAAAGAATCCTTCGCAGCACCCAGGTTTCTGAGACAAAAGCAAAATCCTTAAAGCATTGAGAGACATAGAATCTATTGCCTGGGGTTGTCCTGCTCTCACAGTCCTCAAATCCAGGTCCTCCTTCCTGTGATCATGGGCTATATTGAAATAGGCTGTCTCATTTGTAATCTGTGTTTCTAAGAACACCCATAATTAGATCATCAAGTTCAAACATCAAATTTAGCTTTAATTCTGAAAGTGTTTTCCAAAGATACATCTCTTTCTGATTGCAGCCAATTCTTTTCACAATAAACCAGTACTTTTTGTTTGGGTTTGTTTTATTTTTATGGCTTTTTTATGCCAACCTTTCTCTGTACTTCACCACTAATATTGTCCCACTTGCTCCTTGTTTATCATCACTCAGTACTTCTTTTGGAGGGAGGCAGCAGTCCTGGATTGCAAACCTTGTCACAGTGACCAACAAAAGAGGAATCCCAAGACAAACATCCGTCTGCTGTTTAATGAGACACCCTCAAATCTGTACAGTTGGCACTGGGACAGCTTGAGAGTTGCAGTCAAATATGAGGTCTGTAAACTCTACAAGAGCCACTTTTCTGATGCATCTGACAGTGCTTCATAAACAGGATGCAATCACTTCACAGCTTATGGCACTTTCACTATGCTCTGCTTCCTCTGGGAGACATGGTAAAAACAGGGCATGCAGAGAACACTGCATCATTTGTCCTGTGGCTCCTTCTAGCTTGGCTGGTTGAAACTGGTGTGCTTTGTCATATTTATTTAATGTACTGGAGCTGAACTGAGCTGTTTTGTGACATTCATAGCAGACTAGTGCTGCGTTTTGCTCCTCACCTTCCAAAGGAGGGTGTGCAGCCAGCCCACCTGCTGGGCCTGGGGACAGACCTTTGCATGGGACAACCTGCCCTTGGCTCCCACCCCACCCTGGCTCAACTCAAGGAGTTGGACTTCTTCTCCGTGGATCAGGCAAAGCAAAGCTAAGCTCCTTTCAAGGGGTACAGCCTTCCATCACACTCACCACAATGGTCTGATTGCAGTACCGGGCACATCCCCTCTTCAAGACATTCAGTCCTTGTGGATCATGGACGTAGACACATTCTTTAGGGAATGGTGTTAGTTCCTGTAGAAACAAATCAAGTCAGTGCTGCCTGGTTACATCCGCTTGGGAACCTTCCTCTCTGCTCTTCTTGCTGCAGAGAGCAACTGCATCTGACCCTGAGCTAAGGAAGTTCACAAAGGAGCCAAGGTGAACACCATCCCAGCACAGCACGCCCAGTTTGGAAGGAGGCAGTGAGGGCTTCCTCTCACTGCCCTTCTGTTCTAACAATAGTATCTGTGATAAAGGAGGGGGCACAAGCAGGGGGAAAGGGTGGGGGAAGGAGCTGGGGGAGAAAGAGAGAGGAGGAAGTGGGGGAGAAATAGAGAAGAAATGACAGAAATACCCAGAAATAATCACCATTTCTCTGCTGCCAGGTGGGCAAACACTGCTGTTGAGGGCCTCACAATCCACACATGAGCCCTGTTAAGAAAAGAAGAGCGGAAAACTTCATCTTCCCAGTGAATCCCTTCCCCATGCCAAGAATGACACTGAGCTACTGTTCCACTGAGTATCCAAAACATCACATGTGTCAGAAGCATTCTTAGGAGGGAGTTTCCACACTCTGAAACAGGGTAAATTTATTGCTTAAATCTATAGTTATGAGATGTTTGCATCTGACTTCAGGATAGACTCTGTCTCCATCCTGTGAGTCTTTCAGCATTCTCAGCTGAATTAGTAACTCTAGTGTGAAGAAGAGAATGCAAGGCCTATATGAAAAGGCAAACATCTTTCTGAAGCAAAGGTAGGATGAGAGCAAGGAAAGAATGACTAAAAGAAAACAGCCAATTGCTAACAAAGCAGGACAAATCGCCATTGCCCAGATGTAATTTATGGCTAAGATGAGAATGGGCCAAGTTGACTTACGGTCACAATTTTGTGTTGTTCTTCATTGCATCTGTGAGGCAAAATGGGAATTATTGAAGGAGGGATGAAGATGCCGTCCACTGTATGAATAATACCATTTGATGCCACAATGTTTCTCATGTTTAGGGGGATCTGTGAGTCATCCATCAGAATTCTTCCCTATTTGGCAACACAAATAACTTATCTACACAAGACCAATGCAGGAAAGATAATATGCAACATCAAATGCAACTGCACACAAGTTGGACAAGAAGGAAAAATAATTCAGTGGCCCCATTTAAGTCTATTTTTAAAGCATAGGAGTAAATGGAGATTGGCTGAAAACTCACTATTTAGAACCTTATCCAGACTTTTTTCTGAGAACAGGAGGTTTTGCTGAGTGAGTTTTGGTCCATACTTACATCCGAGCTGATGTTGATAGATAGTATCTGGTTAGCCATAGTAACGATGTGTGGCATCACTATCAGTTTCTCCACAGTTACCTGAAAAAATGCCGCGGAGGGAATAAGCAGAGCCATTTTAGTACAGCATACTGAGTTCTTTCACAATTTTCTCCACTTGCAAATACTTCTAAAGGGGATTCAGACTTCACAGTTTCCATATAATGAAATATCTCAAACACACACAATTGCTGTGCACACATTCCCTGTGTCCAGCACATCTGAAATCAAGTTCCTATTAATAGTGTCTCCTGTTGATATAGGTGGTACAGGGCATTTTCCAGTACATAATGAATGAACAAGTAAAACTTAGCCAGAAGCATAGTAGATACTTCATTCTGTTCTAATAAAAAAGCTTATTTCTAAAGGCAGAGGAAACATAAACTGCAGCTACTGCACAGAGAAACTTGAATGTAAGGATTTGACAGAAATTCTAAGAACTGCCATAATCACAACTTTTGTGTCCAACAAGTGATTAAAATAAGTAGTTCAGCTCGTTGCCAAGTTGTTGTCATCAACCGCAAGAAAAACAGCGCTTTGCTGCCTGCCTTACCGCTGCTGAAGCGTAGATATGGTGCTTCACCAGTTCCTGGAGCTTATTTATGCCCTATGGAAAGAAGAGAGCATAATAACTGGGCAGCCCTTCAGTGCTCAGGAGTGAGCATTGTCATGTTAACAAACGACTGACAATGCCAATGTACTACAGCAGCAACTTCACTTGGAAAATAAATTCCTTCTTGTTCCCCTACACAAAGGGGGGAAGAAAACCCCAAACCTCAATTAATTAAACAATCTGGCTAAATCTCATTGCAGGTTCCACCAGCATTCAGTTGTCTACCAAAGCCTTGCAGAAAGAGAGACGTGGGTTAACCAGCTCCAGGAAAGACAACTTGCAGCAGTGACCAGACCCCTTGCACAAGCTATGCCAGCACAGCCCACTGCAATACATCTAGTTCAAGATGTGTTAGAGGATTATGAGCCCTCACCTCTGTGAACAGATAGATGAGCCTTCCATCTCTTAACTTATCCACACCATCATTGCTGGGTACAAACACAGTAAAGGGGCCTGGCCCGTCCAGTATTGCTGGCAGGCCACAGTTCTGCAAAAACAATAAAAGATTTAATCAATGGACACAGCATGAGTTAGCAAGGGAGATCCATCAGAAAGGGAGAGGAAACTCTAAGCAACCCATCAGGTGTAGAGACTGAAAGGCCAGTAGGGACAAGTGGCAAGGTTTGTCATCTAGCAGATGTAAATGCCATAGAAACAGGCTGGGGCTGACACAAAACATGTTTACCTCCAGGATAGTTTCAAATCGGCTGAATATCTCCATGGAAGCAAGGATCTCCCCAATGGTTTTCTGCAAGAAGATACAAAGAGAAAGAAAAACATTCTTATTACAATGTATTTGCTCTTTCAAAGGCATGGCAATCACTATACCTGAGGTATGCAGAAAATGATAATGCCCTCCCAACAGGAAATATTAATGCATTTATTTGCTATGAAAGGAGAGACCTTACTCATGAAATAAGAACTGCTTATCCAGGCACTGTGAAAGCATCACTGCAAGGACTGGATCTGCCTTGTGCAGTGTTGTTAGCTACTTTTAAAGGTGTGTTTATCTGGAGCTGAAAGCAAATTAACAGCCTTTTTCTTTTAAAAATGCCTTTCAGATTTAAGGATCTCAACCATGGAAATGGATATTTTTTAAGTATTTATTCTACCAAACCATAAACCAGAAGTAGAAATGTCTGCATACCTGGGGGTTTCCAATGTTGCCAGTGTTACTTTTTTTCCTTAGGGTGTCAACAATATGTATGATACCATTGGCTGCTGGGAGATCCGGCTGCAGAATATTGTACAGTTCCCCTGGCGCATCTTGGTACCGAAATGACTTGGTGTACGCCTGGGTAACATCACAAGGTTATTTTCATGTATACATTCATGGGATCACAACAGATCTACATAACCATTGGGTTAGCGAGGTGAAGACACAACTGGGTTTACTCTGTAAAAAGTAAATGTAAGGGATGCCCTCAGTGCAGAACAAACATCTCCCCCCTACATGAGTGTGGGCAGTATGTTCATCCTGGAGCATTCTGAAACCTTATCAGGGAAAGGAGACCTAATCAGAGACAGTCATCTCCAGATTTAGGTTTGTGTGAGCTTGAACGATCGTTCCCAGCTGTGGAACATGGCAGGGTGCCTCGACCAGCAACCTGCTGCACTGAGCTGCCAAGCACCAGGAGAAAGACAAGCTGCCTCCTGGGCACCCAAGCACAGCACTGGGAGGCAGTCCTGAAACTACAGCTCTGTCTGAAGCTTTTATCAGCTCCTAATGCAACAGGGTGTTCCATAACAAAGCCCAGTCAGGCTCTCCAAATTATAAGGTACGCATTTGTCCTTCCATACTGTACACAATCATGCACTGAAGGTGGGTGTACAGAGGCACACGAGAGGTGCACCTTTGAAGTGAGCCCCAAGGTACTGGTGCTGCAGCCGCAGCCTGGGTACAGGCATGCACAGCTTCTCTGTGCTCTTCCTGAACTGCTCCTCCCTGCCCTGCACTTCAGCTCACATCTCTGGGAAGTCTGGCTGAAACAAAGGCTTCCCGGATCAAAAGATTCCTGAGTAAACAAACAGGAAAGAAATGTGTAAGGCCCATTGATAAGTCCTGTTCAGATGCCCCAGCTCCAAACAGCGCTTTGTACTGTTGGTGCAGGCAGGGTGCATGCAGTACAACCCAGAACTCAAGGCCAAGGTTGGATCCTCAGAGAGGAAATGTCCGGCTCTCCCTTGGCCAGCTGTGAGTGAGCATACTGGAAACGTGCAGGACGGAGAGAGAACAGTGGGTGCTGGAAAACATGAGTCAGCTGAAAAGGAACCAACAGGGTAACGGGAAGAGGAGAGACTCAGCATGTAGCTGTGTTTGGGAACATGAGCTCCAAGGAGAAGCATTTAGCCCAAAGGGTGACTTTGCTGCAGAATATGGCAGCAAAACCTTATTATTCCCTGTGAGGAGTGGAAATGAAACACTGTTATGCTCACAGATGTGCTGAACAGAGAAAAGCTTTTCTTGCTAAGAAAGCACAGTGATGAAACAATGTGCCCAAACTCCGGTCAGTGCTACATGAAAACAGCAGTCCTGGGCTTCAGTTCAGGAGTTCTTTACCTGGTTGCTGAATGTCAGCCGATGTCCTGACAAGGTCCACATAGTCTTGGCTTTAACCATGTCTTCTATCAAATGCAGGCCGGGAACAATGTGCATCCTGCACAAATCCGCAGCAGTAGTACCCTGTGGGAGTAGAGAGCACACAGAGAAATGATATGCTCTTCCAAAAACACCATTTAATTAAAGAACTCTAACTTTGCTATAACCAAAAAAAAAAAAAAAAAAAAGCTTTGCATATAATGCTGAGCTTCTCTCTTCATTTTGCTTCACTGGAGAAGCGCTGTGGTTTTAAAAGTACTGCCAGGGATGTGACATCCTCTGTGAGACTGCAGTTAACAAGGCAACAAGTGGTCCTCACAAGGGAGTGCTCCTCTTAACCATTTGTCATCAATTTTTACAGGCTGCAGAACTCAGGCAGAAAGAAATCTTAAGGTGCCAAACCTTTGCTAAAAGCAAGCAAACTTACGTTTAATTCCATTTTATCATTAATTGGAAGCAGGGAAGGTACGAAGACAGTGAAAGGCCCGTATTTGGTCAGCAACACCGAACAACCAAAAGCTGTAAAGAGTGATAACACAGCAAAGTTACTTGGAAGTGACCCACAATTGTCCATCTTCATTCTGTTGTCAGTGGCTCATCAACAAAGTCCCTATCAACAAAGGTCATTTGGTATCAGGTCCCTCTGTGCTGGAGTTGGGAGCCCAGAGCTCATAGTGCAGCTGCCCATATTGCAGATTGGTGTGGAAAATACACTCAGAAATGAGTGTTGGCAGCACTCGTATATAACAGGGATTGCCAAGTGCAGGCAGTGCGGGTGGAGGCCGGGTGGTGGTTTGAGGGATCAGGCTTGGCTCACACCCCACAGCAAGGTTTCCTCCTTCTGTGGATGTGGTGCCCTTTTCACCAGGGCTGTCAAATAACCGACACATCCACCGCATTCCTTGCAGCTGCCTCCTCAGTTCAGTGCTGGTAATGTGAGTTCTGAGATGTGATGCGTTTAATTTTGCAGGCTGTGGGCACGCACTGTCACAGCTGTATTACGATGAGAGGCTTTCAGCCTCTTGCTGACACGCTTTGCCCCCTTGGCTTAATTCCCCAAACAAACTCAAAAGGCACTTACCAAACATCTTCCTGGCGACATTTAATTTCCTACTGAACGTTCCACGAGAGTTATGCTTGTTTATCTCACTCATGAGGTCTTTGTAGCAGCTTCTCCCATCTCCAATCTCCCCTTCTTTACACACGCAGCTGGAGTCAAGAAGGAAAGGTAACTAAACATTACGAAGTTCTCACACCAATTCTGACAAACGTGAGTAGGAGAACAGCAGCATCTGCATCTGGAAGAGTAATTGCTGCTTAAAGGTGAACCTCAGAGCTTAGTAATTGCTGCCTCATCTAAGGGATGTGAAATCAGATGCATGCCTCTGGAGCCCCTAACCAAAGATGAAGATTCTTTCTCAGATACAATCAACATAAGAGCAGCCTGCTTTAGTGTCTGGGGTACAGACAGCCACTGTGTATTTATTAATGCCTTTCTAACTTGTTATTAAGCCAGTGTCAGTCACTACAGCATCTGTAAATGTGCAGTAACTCACAAACCCCACAAATGTAAGTGAAAATCTTGTGAACAGCTCTTACACGACCCCTGAGCGTCAGTGGGAAATGCTGGCCCCATCAAACCGCGTAGCTTCAGGTTGCTTTAGCTTCAGGGTGCTCTGGAATTCAGGAAGGCTTTAAATGCTCTAATGACTTCTGCAGAACAGTTTATCTACATGTGAAAACCTCCGTCCTGATTCACGCACCAGAAGGTCATTGCTCAGAGACTACTTGAGATCGCTGCCCAGTAATTGACATTTTTTCCTGCTTGGGCTTTTTCGAGCACCAGCTCTGCTCTCTGGTTTGTGGACACGAGGCCGTGTGCTGCAGGGCAGGTCTGACACCACTCTGGCCGCTGAGGGCTGAGTTCCAGCTGAAGTCAGGGGCTGTGCAGGACACACAGTTCTGCTCTTTGGGAGCCCCTGTCAGAGTGGAAAGCCACAGCGTTTCAGCGCTGCCCGGAGCACACAGCGAGCAGGCTGATGTTCACACAATCATAGAATCGCTCAGGTTGGAAAAGACCTTAAAGACCATCGAGTCCAACCACAGCCTGACCATCCTGCCCTAACTAAAAGCCCCCCGCTCAATCATGGCCCACATCCAAATGGTTTTTAAACACATCCAGGGATGGTGGCTCAACCACATCCCTGGGGAGCCCATTCCAGGCAGGTTAAGTGCATGAGCAGCACTGAAGAACCACCAAGGAGATGGCAATGTTCTTCCCATCTTCAGCCTCTCAGAGAAGCTCCAGCTTTTCTTGGTAACTCCGTATCCCCAGAGAAGCTTTCTCTGGTGCCTGGCAGGCCAAGAAACAGTCCTACGTCTGGCAGCATTTCTCATCTGCAGGGCTAAACATTTCTAAACATTGTGCTTGGGAGTAATAAATGAGATCTGGTGTTTCTTCCCTCTCTTCTGTCATTCTGCAGCTCCACTTCTTGCTTCTCATTTCAATCTCTGTTCCTTCAAAATCTGCACTGGATTTCCATTCTAGCTGCAGAATGAGCTTTAAAAGCAATCCTGGAACTGGCGTACCTGGGATTTCCATGGGAATTGATTTCACACTTGGAGGAGAAATCACAAAAATACGTCTGGCAGTCATTGGCAAATGAGGAACATTCCAGTGAAGGAGGCCGTGCCATCATGCCAGGCTTGCAAACACAAGATGCCTAACGGAAGACAAAGAACTGATTACAGAGATTACAGATCATGGTATTTCACCCTGCAGACCCTGCCACCAAAAAAGTGGTCTGACTGCAACATGGAAGGGGAGGAGGGCAGATCTGAGCTCACACAGTGGTGAGATCATTGGGAGGGCTCCCACACGTCCACCCTCAGCAGGTTGCTGACACACTGTTATCACTCTTACCTCTCCTGGGCCTTTGTAAATACAATTCGTTGTGTTTTCTGGGCAGCCTCCATTGTTGTCAACACAGAGGTTTATGGGCTGGCAAACCCTCCCATCTCCTTGATATCCTTCTTTGCACGTACATTCATACTTTCTCGGTCCAAGAAACTTGCACACAGCAAAGGGGGAGCATGGAGAAGAGGTGCAGGGATCCTGAGCTGGAAAGAGACGAGAGGTGTGAGAGCATCTACATTCCTGTTTTCAATATAGAACACATACTTCACTCCACACAACTAAACAAATACAAGTGACAGAAGGAAGATGCCTGGATTTACTCCCGAATTTCATTGTGTCTGATGATATCTGAAAGCAGAGTTTGGTCAGCAAGAACTGCAAAAAGCAGGTGAAAAGAGAGCTATTGCTCTTACAGGATTCCTAAAAACCAGGCTATTACACTTCTGCAGTAGTCACTGTATTCATGGCGATCACATATGCCGGAGAAGGAGGCAGAGGACCTATTATGTCTCTCACCTACACACACGCTGCCACTTTTCCTGTAGCCCAGCTTGCAGTTACACATCGCAGTCCCGTCCTTGACCACACATTCACTGTTGGCCTCACACCTCACACCTCTGCAGAGGGGGATCTCTGGAATCACACAGCAAAGAGTTTCCCTTGGAGCAGGCAGGGCATTGCTGGGAGACACAACTTACCTTACAAAATGCATGGAAATGAAAGCAAACGTTGCTTCCACAGGCCCAAGCTGGCATGAAAACCAGGGGCTATAAGCAGTGACAGACTTGCAGCTCGGGCAGTGGGGTCCCACAGGGCTTGGAGGGAAGGGGTGAGATACCAAGTTTCCAGAGAAACCCCCTCTCCTCCTGGGACAGGGGCATCCAGGCCCATCTCACAGTTCCCTCTAACAGCCCCTCTTCAGCTCACGGTGCATTTACCTTGGTCACATCTGGGGCCGGTGTAGCCTCCATAGCAAGTGCAGCTTCTGCTCTCAGTGACCTCGCTGTTGCATTCCCCGTGCACACAGTCACACACTGAAAGTCCAAGCAAACCTGGCCTTCAGCTTCAAGGCAGCATGAAGGGCTCCAGGCTCACACTGCCTACCTGCCCTGGACATTGGCGCCCTGATACCCCACCACTTATCCACAGCAAGTATAGCTCATTTCAGAAGTGATGCCATGCCAGTGTGGAAGGAGGCAGTATTAAGAAGATCTGCTATATGTGAGATCCAAGCACTGGGGACACTGTGAGTGCAAGCATTGGGATCACACCCATGTCATCTGTGTGGATACAAGGGAAACAGGAGATGGAAGGCTGCCCTGATCATAGAGTGATTCAAAATGATGTATGTGAGTAGCAGTATTGTCTGTATTTATTTGTATGGGCAGCAATATGAATGGAGAGAATATTGGAGCAGTGACAGGAATTTGAGAACAGCTGGGAAAGGAGCCCGGGTTGCTCCATGGCACATGGGATGTGGGGAAACTGGGATAGTCCTGGTAATGGGAGAGAGGCTTTGCAATAGGAAGAATGGACTAATCTGAATGAAATGCTGAGAATCATTTATGTAACAGGACAGCATGAAGGGCAGAAAGACAAAACGCCAGGACACCTGTTATCCAACACTGCCAGCCGGCATCCCCTCCTCCCTGCCTGCACCCCCCCTCACTCAGCTTCCCCTTTACTTGCTCTCAGGTGTTTCTGTGCAGGTTTCAGTCTTCCTTACCTGACTGGCAGTCCGGGCCAAAACGGTTTCCATCTCGACAGTCCTGGCAGGCAAAACCACTGTACTGCTCCTAGAAGGGGCCCATAATGTGTCAGATGTGATTTTTCTACACCACTGCATTGCTGCAAACGTTGCTGTAGCTCAAATTATCTCTGTAATTCCGCTGTCCTCTGGCAGCCAAAGCCCTGCAGTGCTGGAGTGGGTGCCACCAGCCCCACACAGAGGGGTAAACCCACAGCCAGAGGGTGAGCAAAATGCCAGCAGAACTCAGATGGGCTCCAAGGAAACAATCTCCAGGTCATAGACAAGAACACATCAGCGGGTGTGTGATATCCCTCTGGAAAAGGAATTCACTGATGCTCACGGGACATTACGCATTGATTTCATAGGGCCTGAGGACCTTAACTATGTATTAGAATTGACACAGAAATCCAAAATCAGCTTTTCTCAAAGTGGGGCTTGAGAGGTAGGATTTCTGCTTGTTCTTTCACAGTGCCATTAATTAAGGGTGCTGTAAAAGGGGGAAGTTTCAAGTCTGTCCAGCCAGTAATTTTAGAAACACTGCTTTGTATCATTCACGTGTACAGCAGTTGTTCATGCTTCTGTTGTATGAAGACTAGAACTGTAATGGGAAAAAATGGAAAAAAACCCACAACCAGCCCTTTCTTTTTAGTCTTTCTTGATTATCTGGAGAGGGGGAGGACCTGCCCACCAAGGTGCAATGCAGCCTTGGGAAGCGTTATCTCCCTGCTCTGGTTACTGTATGGCTCATCAAGAGGATTTCAGGGCTTCTGGCAGCCACAGGCAGACACTGATTATTTCAACAGATCAGAGGGTTAAATTCATGCAGTTCTTTCTTAATTTCTTCCTAGAGATCCTTTCCAATGCCATAACCTCTAACAGCACCCTAGTGCTGCTGCAGACCTCGCTGGTCCTCCACAGACACTGATGCTGGAATAAAGAATCTGCAACCAGCCCTCCAAGCAGAAGTCTGGCCTTCATCACAGGCTGCAGCACAGACAGCCCCCGCTCCCTCAAATGGGACAAACCCCTCAGAACAGCCCATTCACTGACCCGGCAGATGCAGGTTCCATTTCTCTGTATGCCATCCAAGCACACCCCATGACCACTGCAGGGATTTTCAGAGCCTCCTGGACATTCTAGCAGGCAAGAGGACAGATAAAGTTAGATTGAAAAGCCTAAACTGCATCCCAGGTTTTATCCCTTCTGCCTCGGCGTTCCAGCTGTGCCAAAGCACAATGGCTTCTTAACCAGCAAAGTCCTATAAGGGCTATTTGCACCTTGGGTTGGACTAATGCGCATATGGCACAAGAACTCCAGACCAGAGGGACACCAGAGAGAAGCATCTTCCTCTTCCTTTGGAAACTTTCTTAAAGAGGAACAAAAACATCCCTTTCCAAAGCAATCTTTTTAAAGAAGAGACAAAAGGAAGTTCCAACAAGAGGGGTTATGTTACGTGCTAAATGGAAGCGGATGCAATCCATGTGAAGCAAAGAAATTGCTTCAGCATTATCTTTTAAACCTCCGAGACAGATAATGGAGACCACGTGAGTGCTTAGAAAGCAGCAGCGGGAATCATGAGGACTAACCAACTCGAGGCATATTTAACGCCTCCTGTTGAAACTCTTTTTGACTTACTGAGCAGCTGGAAGTATTGCCAACAGACAAAGAACTTACCGTAACACTCTGTACCCCAAAATCCTGGGCAGCACCTTTTCTCCTCAATTTCCTTCTTACAGATGTGATAACACCCCGCCTGGGAGAGGGTATTTTCTCCTAACTTGATGGTATACCTTAAAAAGAACAATCCAAGGTTCCTGATTACCACACAAACACCCCACACACTTATGGAGGGTTTCTAAGCAAGCACATTGCTGTGCACTAACTCTGAACGGAAGAGAACTTTTCCCTGCCCCAGTACATGCACACGGAACTTCCCCTCCGGTTACACCTTCCCTGGGGCTGCCTGTTGACCTGGACTCCAAAGACTGGCTGTAAGATTCTGCCAGGGGTGGGTGTGAGACAGGACCGGGGAATTCTGAGGGTACCCAGACAGAAACTGCAGATGCTGAATGGTTCGATGGCACAGAGACAGAGCAAGGCTCTCCAGGGTGACTTTTGACTCTACAGCTAAAATGAGCCCCCCCCTCCCCTGCCAAAACCAATAACACTCAGTAAAGCTGCCTGCACTCGGGCTATTCTCACACTTTGTTTTATTGTTGGCACAACATCCTTCCCCAAAAGGAACTTGGAATTGGCTTTGGATTCTGTCTGACTCCTGTATTAGTCTGTAGCTACTGCACAAATACTACAGTTATTTTTAAAGTGTTTCTACAGAATAGTGAATCACAGAGAACAGTGGACAATGGAGCTATATATTGCATTACATTCACTACTGAATAGATGTGCAAACAATAATCTATAGTGTCTCATTGTCTAAAAACTTATGGATAAGTTCAGTTTTCCTTCACCCTTTTCCTACTAGAGTCAAACTATAGAAACACACAACAGAATAAGAGCAAGGAAGGCAAGAACAAGACCTTAGACCATGAAGAAGTCCCTGGGATTTGCAAGGAGAAAAAAGCAACAATAGGGGCCATAAATCGATTTTGTGCATCTGAAATCAAAACTGCTTGGATCGTTAGAGCTCAAAAACCATACACATCACTGTTACCCCTTGCATAGCAGGGGTCATAAAACAAAACCTTCTTACCTGCAGCCCCTCACTCCAAGTCCTTGGGTGGCCCTCACCCAGCCTTTGGGACAGGACATCCTTGGCACCACAGCACAAGATGTACATGCTGTGCTTGAGGTAAATGTCATCTTGACGTTGCATTTCATTGATTTTAACTTAAAAAAAAGGAAAAAAAAAAAGAGAGAACAAAAATGGAATAAGTTTGAAACTGGGCAGTTTTCATTTTTCCAACTATTATTATCTTTGTCATCACTGCATCCTTCTTTCTGCAACCACCAATGGGGAGGGCAGTGAGCAGAGGGATGGTCTGTGATGCTTTGAGCCTGTGGGAAGGACCTCACAAAGGCAAGAGGATCAGGGAGGAGACTTGGATAATAAATATGGCTGGTGATAAATTCAGCACAAGTACCTCCACCTGAGCTGAACAACCTCTCCTTAGGGGCTCAGGCATCCTCTCAGGGCTTTTCCATACCCTTGTACCCACCAGCTCTGCCTCTCCAAAAGAAATGCAGCCAGAGCAGATGAGAAAGATGCAGCCTCAGAGAGAGCAGGCACCATTGCATGCCAGCTTGTCACCGAAGCTCACAGATGACTCTCCTTGTATCCCTAAACAACTTGAGCCAAGTGACTGCACAAGAGACCTCTTTGCTCATTCTAAAAAGAGGAAAAGTTCCCCGCTGATGATGGCAGGGAAAAGCTGGGAGGCAGGAGTTGTGTGTGTCCCAAAAGGTCACCAGCTGGAAAAAAACCCACAGCTCTCCTCAGTTGTACCTCTATGGACACCGCACTTCTAGAAATAAAAGCATTAGATCAGATTCTGGAGGAGATCACTACCCGGGGTGCTCTTATGAAGCCAGTCCTGAACAACACCGTCAGTGCAGCAGCTCTCCTGTTGCCCAGAACACCCTGCTTTGGATTCCCACCAGCAACCTCAGCCCAGCTCTGCTTCCTTTGAACCCGAGTAAGCCCAAGTGCATATGTTTGCCTCAGGACAAAGGAGGAAGTCCACAGCTTCCCATTCCCACCTTATCAGCAGCCCAGGAAGGCCCTCCCAGCTGACAGCCAGCAGACCCTGTCAGGAAAACCTCCTGAGAGATAACCCTGCGGTCCCAGCTCCGCAGGGACACATCCACAGAACAGTTCCCTGACTCACACAAATTCCCTCTGCCTGGAGCTGCTGACCTTTCCCTGCCTTCCTGGAGTTACCTGCAGCCATCCATGCAAAGATGCTCCCCACAAACCAACCAGCTCTTGTGCCTGTGATGGTCCCTCACAGGGATATTCATTTCTAGTTGTGCATCTGGGGCACCTTAATATCCACCTCCTCCAGAAGGACTCCCTTCCCTGCATTATAAATAGCTTGAAAACAGTCTGAGATCCTCCAGATACTCCTCCCCGTGCCCTGTGACCCAAAGCTTCACCAACTCTACGTGTGTTTTTTGCCACATCTTGTCCAGTTTTTCTTCTGTCCACCATTGTGCACCCCATTTCTAAACAGAGAAGGATGCTGTGAGAGGAGCACCTCCTCCCTGATGGCACCTGTAAGTGTTTGCAATTCATTTTCAGAACAAAACAAAGACAAGGCAGTAGCCGTGGAATCTCCCGATCCCAAATTCCTGGGACACTCGGTGAAGCTTAGGCAGCTTTCCAGTCAGACCTTCCCCTTTTTGGAAGGAAATGTGCTCATGTCAGCAGTGACCAGCAGGAGGAAAGAGGAAGAAAAGAGCAGCGTGGAAAATGGAAAAAAAAAAAGTCTCTTCTTATTTGAGTGACAGAAGTGATGAAGTTGTCATTTTCTGGAGTGATTTGTTTGGAAAGCAGAAGAGAGAATCGAGGAACATGAAAGCAATGGTTTGGATGCTCAGGCTTTGAAGAGGACGAGAGGCAGAACACAGCTGGAGCCACAGTGCTGCTGGGGCACAGCCTTGTAGAAAAGAGCCGTGCTGCTCCTCTGGCCTTATCTGTGACCACTCCACATAAGGCTGGAATCGCTGGGGATGAAGCAGCAGGAGGAGAGTCTGCCTGTGCATCACAGCACGGCTGCCCATAGCACAGAGGATCCGTGAGGTCCCTGGTGGCTGTGCCAGGGGAAGGGGGTGAGGTGAGAGCAGGCTCTGCTCCCCTCAGATGCTGTGAGCCTGAACTGCACCTTGGTTTGGGTGCAAAGCAAACAGGACGGCTGGTGTTCTCAAACAGCTCCGAAAATAAAGGAGGCTTTTAGAGCTGCAGCCAAAAGAAATTCAGGGCCAGGGAACCTCTGCTCACACTGCGAACATCCTGCCAGGGCAGGGTGGTTCTTTCTCGCTTCACCCACTCACATGCATGAGCAGCCACGGCTCCCTCTGCTTTGCTGAGACACTTCTGAGCTTCTGGGTGCTGCAGTGCTTCCCACACTCCTCTCTTCTACATTTCCAGGTGCTTGTGTTTATTGTGTTCAGTTTCAAGAGAATAAGCTGGGGGCTGTTTTAAGGGCCAGCTTTATTCCCTCCATTTTCTTGCTTTATCACATCCTCCCAAACCATAACTCAAACCCTTCTGCAAGACAAAACTCCAGGGAAGAAAGAAAAACATATTTGGACTTCAGTGTTGGGCTCCAACAATCCTGGGAGCCAGTTCTGGAAACAGCCATTATCTAATGAATCACCAAGTTTCCAGTGCTTTTGCCCTTTACAAAACAAAGCTGCAGACATTTGAGTCACTACTGCCATACAAGAAGTTCTCAGGAACACTGCAGCCAAGCAGACCAGCAACTGCTGGACATAACAACACTTCGTGTTTGCCCAAGAAAGATGCTTCTCAGGATGAGGATGAGCAGCGCAGCTCAGACATTTAAGACAAAGAGCCCTTCTCTCCCTCCTCTGCTCCTTCTGTTCTTCCTCCAGTATCACCTGCACTGACCTCCCTGCAGAGAAACTCTGCATGTTCTCACACCTGCTGCACCTTCTGCACCAAATCCCAAATCGAGCTAACAGATCCACGCCATCAATCAGAGCCCTGAGACACATCTAACATCACTGGAAACCAGCTGCCACAAAACCTCTCTTCTCTCTCTCTCTTCAAACCATATTTGTGCTCAAGTCCCCATAAATATCCTGCAAGTCCAAAAGGTTCCCAAGGTTCTTACCTTATTTAAATGCTTATTAGCTGTGTACGCCCCTCAAATTAGCCTTGTATAGCCTATGAAAATGCCATATAAATAAACAGAAGCTTCTACCTAAATTTCTGACACTGAAGAATCTTTCCAGCTCTCTGGCCTTTCTCAGGTTGGGGCTTCCAGACTCAGAATCATTTTAGCACATCTGCCCACTCCCCTCAGAACTCTGTGCCATTCAACACAAGGGAATCCTCCCACAGCTCAGATGCCCAAGGAAGAGGATTTCCAAATGCCTCACACGGCTTCGGACTTTGTAGGCCAGTTCATTCCTTCAGCAGCAGAAAAGACAAGGGTTGGAGCAGCAGGTGGCACAAATACAACACCAGAGTGAATTCTAGCCAACAGAAAGGGGGATCAGCTGCAGAACCAAGACGGTAGACACACAAAGGCATCCTACACTCTTCTAAGTGCTAAACACAAGAGTGGAGGTAGAAGAATTGAAGGAAATCTTCCCATTGAAAGTACGTGGTATTCCTCCCTGGGGAAGTGTGAGGAAATGTACCTGGAACTAATGGATTCTCCCTGCGGCGCATCAAGAGTTCATGAGATTTTTGGAAGCGATTTAGAAAACCCTCCAGGGACGTGCAGGGACCTGAGCTGAGAGACACCCGAGGTACAGAAAATAGCAGCAGAAGATCCCCAATGATTTTCTATCACTAACATTGCGTTCAGTGCTGACCATAAACACAAACCGAACCTGATCACAAATTCAAGCAACTGGCTTCAGCCTCAAATTTGGCTCTGCCCTTTAGGCGACCCACACCCACCCCAGAGCAAAGAATGTATTTCATGGGCTGAAAGGTCCATTCTGCATATGCTGCTCTGCACCCAGCAAAAGGCACGTGAAAAACAGAGGTTGGAGCGGACCATTCTGTAGCACACAAATGTACATAAATGAAGGGCTGTTTGAGGAGCACTTAGACTACAGCTGGCACACTTACCCGGGCGGTCTCGCAGTCGGCCGTGGGAGTGAAGCACGCTGCTAAGAAGAAAAGCAGCAGCCCAGGAGGACGCATTTTCATTCTCCTACAGGCAGGACCCTTCCCACACAGCTGTGCTGGTAGAGGCTGCAGTCTCTGTAAGATAAGACCTGCTAGGAATCAGACCCAAGGCAAAGCACAGGTCAGCAGTGAGCAGCGCGAGACCATCCTTGCACGGTGCTCCTTGGCTGCGCAGCCTTTGAACGTGGATCGAGTCCTTCTGCCGCCACCCCTCAATCAGAGCAGCCTTTTACTTTCTGTTCTCTTTCTAAACGCACAAGCAGAGCTCCTCACTAAAAGCTTTACTCAAAACAGGAACGACGACGGATTTCCTCTTACATATCAGTTCAAAACAGAAGGAAGGAAATCCTTAGTTTTCAACTAATTGGAATGAAAAGAGGTTAACTGTGTGCTTCGCTGAAGGCAAATCCAAAGGGCAGATTTGGATCCCCCAAATTCACATGAGGGTGCAGCAATTTCACTTTACCAGCGAGATCAGCTCACCCAGAACCTGCCCAGCAGTGCAGCCAGTGACTGCCTGCCCCAGTGTGGGTGTGAATGAAGCGATGCAGGTGTGAGATGCACTTCAGAGCAGTAATGGAAGCACATCCCACCAACCAGCAAAACACTTTGTGCAGCGGGCGCTGCTCATTTAAAGTATTTCAGTTACTCATCGAGACCAACACTGCATTTTGTAGGTGCTCTGCCAACAGTGGCAGAATATACGATCCCCCAGAGTCTCTGCTGACACCTCGATGCACCCAAGGATGAAAATTCCTAAAGGTGGTTAAAAAAATACACACTACCCGAGGAGCTGCCTGACATGGAATTCCTCCTATTGAATATCACAAACAACTGCAGACTGAAAACTGACTTTATGCGGCCTTTGTTTCCCACTGTACGGAGCAGCCTAAGGATTGCTTCTCCTGTAGCAAATCCCCCTGAGCAATGAGGAATCCTTTGGTTTTGAGCCATGAATAGTACAGGAAAGTGCAGAATGAAACCAGGATGGGAAGCGACTCCTGCATTTAGATTGAGAACATTCATATTTTCTCATCCCCTGTGCAGACACAGACATGCATGCTAAGATAGAATGGATGTAAGAGGTGCTGTACTTACTAGTGCTGTTACTTGGCCTTTATGCCTTCCCCCATCCTACAGAGCAGCCAACACGATGAGAAGAAAGCAGGTTCTATAGCCTGAGCTAGCAGGGAGCCGATGAGGCAGATGTACCAGCCCACAACCCAGCCTGATGGCTCAGCCCACTTGTCCCACGAGGGGACAGCCCAGCACAACGCTGCTCCGGGCAAGGCCAGGTGCCCAGAAACTGTTCTGTACCCCATGGAGCAGCGAAATGAGGAGACAATGCAATGCATGCCTGTTCTGCTGGGATATCAGCATCGCAATGGGGCAGTTTGTAGAATCCCCAAAGTTGGAAAAGACCTGTAGGATCAGCCAGTCCAGCCACCAGCTGAGATACCCTTGTAGATGGGGAGCACCAGGATGGAAGCTGTGCAGTGCTCTGTGGATTTACAGGCACGGCTCCATGCTGGTCATGGGCTCTGAGCAATGAGGCTGCTCCTCCACCCCATGGTACCTGTCAGGCACGTGCAGCTCAAGCAGCCTGCAGGGAACTCACTGCTCGGTGGTGGTGCTTGGAGAGCTGCCCGTGACACAGGGGACCATTGCAAGTAATGGGCAACCACAGACACACGGGCTTTCATGGTGAAGACAGCTTACCTTGAAGCACACGTAGAGGCACACCCTTCCTTTTTACCAAAAGCCTGATGTCTAACTGTGCGTTTCCAAAGAAAAACGCTTTTCAGCAGTAAAAAGACACACAGAGACTGTTCCTAAGGCTTTCCAGTGCTGCCTGCCATCGCTGTATCTGGTGAAAAGGAAGGGAAAACTTTTTGGAATCCCCATTTGAATCAAACAGGATACGCAGTAATGAAAAGGCTCCCAGTCAGCCTCACCTGGCCATCATTCACATTAACTTTACAGCAGAAGGGCATGGAGCTAAAGATCCGAGTCTCATCTGTCACCAGACGCGGCTCTTCTGACCTAGTGGCAAAGGCAGCACGATTCAGTCACCGGGCATGAACTGCTGCGATCACAGCTGCTGGGGCTGCAGCACCAAGAGCTGTGCCAGCACTGCATCATCTGCAGCATCCTGGGAACTGTGTCAGGTGCAGCACCACCCCACTCCGAAAGAGCAGGTGGCCACAAGCCATTACCAGTCATAACATCACAGCGACACAATGAATGAACGCTGGGTGCGCAGCGGCGCGATGCTTCTAAACCTGTTCAGGGAAGGATCCAGAACTGCTTTAAGAACTTCACCAGCAATTAAAGGAACTTGTGAAACGGGACACACATAAGGAGTTTCTGTTCCCAAGCACCTCGTCTCCAGGCCGGGCATTTCTTCCAGCAGCCCCTTAACAGTCACAACTGAGCAGCCATTACGGTGAAAACTTCTCCATCTGCTCACAGGGGGAAGAAGGAATCAAAAATCCCGGGTTTGGGTAAAGAAAAGGATTCACACACAAACCCCACCAACCCGGCAGGGCCGTGATTTAAAACGCTGCATCACCAGCCCCTCTCCATGCAGTGCTCAGCCTGGAGAGCTTGGGCAATTTCCTGCCATTGAAACCTTCTGTTTGAGCAATCTTTCCTGAAACGGGAGCCCAGAGGAACACTCTGCCACCCAGCTGTCAGACCGCAGCCACTCCTCCGTGAGGGAAAGATAGGAAGGGTCTCTCGTGTGAGTCAGCAGCGCATGGAGACTGTGGGCCCTATGAGGCACTGAACAGCTCAAGCTACAAGTGCTTTGTGTAGGAACAGGGCTGGCTGTGCTGAGCTCAATCACACCCCACAGCACACAGCATTGCTGTTTTATTTTCTCTGTTGGCAAGTTGGAAGGAACAGGAATTGTGAAGATGCTGCTGACCCACCTGTCACCACTGACTCCGGGTTCCTCCCTGTGTGCTCCTGCCACGACAGCCTGGGCACAAAGAGCTCATGAGTCCAGAGCTTAAATCTCTGACATAGGCAGGTGTTGTCTGAACCTCGGCACCTTTCTGATGTGAGGAGTTTCATATCCCTTCGTCTACACCCATTTTTATCTCACAGGGTTAGCAAACGTCCCTTCTTTATCAGGTAAGCAGCAGGAAACAGAAGCTGGAATCCGCCTGCCTGCTCTAAAGCACAGCTCTGTGCTTTTCCTCGTGGTGCTGCTCCTGAGACCAGCTGTGTCTGCAGATGAACACCACAGGAGGAGGCTTCTCCGTCAGACCCTGCATGCAAGAAGTGGCAATATCATTTTGGAACCATTGCATACTCGCTACAGTACAATAAACTAATTCCTTTCCCACTTGTTGCTTTATTTCATCCTTTATGATACGCTCCAGGAACAAAATGCACCACTGAACTGAACGTGGTCCCCTGCAAACACAAGATATACTTGAGTTAGGACAAGGCCAGGAGAAAACTGTCAAATTACACTTTATTTGTATTGACAATATAGGCAAAAGAAAGACTTTGTGTTCGGAGATACAAACTCACTGTTTGCTGACAAAACAGTTACACAGTCATGTTGGGTATTTCCACTTTCAGGACTATATACCGAGGAGACCCCCACAGGCAGCCCCTTCTACTGTGCTAAATAAAAAGGATGTTCACAAAACTAACTCTGTATGAAAAAGTGCCACCCGCTCGTGTCAGAGATTCTACTGCTTCATGACTGGCAGCAAATAATCGCATTTGGCCTTAGAAAGGAAAAAATACATAAAACGAAGGTCATTAAATAATAAGCATTAGCAGCATACCCAAAATACATCTTGTACAAATAACATTGCACTTGAGCATACACAAGCATCTGCCATTATTTACACATTAGAATTTGTGTGGAATAGCAATACTGATATATACAGAAGAATCAGCAGAAACCTTAACAGCCCTAGAAGACAGTGCATCTAGTGTTGACTCCTTGATTTTTTCCATACAGTTTCCCAGGATGGCTCATGAATTTCATCACTATTTACTACTGCATAAAAAATAGACTTTACAAAAAGTTCAACCTCCAGGTAACGCTTCAGAATAGTCGTGTGGACTATTGAACGCACTAGGAAGCACAGGAGTCCAGTTTAGCTCCTTACTGGAGTCACAGAACCTGACAGGTGCTATTTGAACACTGTGCTTTACAACAGACACTGAAATCACCCGACTGTGCAGTAACTACCCAGTGAGTTCCAAAGGCAGCTCCCTACCACACAGTATCTCCCACTGTCTTGCAAGCAACGAAATTAACCTCTCTCTGCTTTCTGCACTTGGAATGAAGATGTACCACTGGATCTCTCTGCTCCTGCTGCCTTCTTGTTTAGCATTTCCCTTTGGGGCACTGTCAGCATCTCCAAAGTGATTCAGTGCTAAGTTCTGCATCAGATTCTGATTCTGAACATCGTCAAACACAAACGTAAGGGCCTGTGGATACATTTGGTAACCCATAAGGACTCTGTCCAAGTCCCGGATTCGCCTTCCATCTGCAAGCCGATACTTGTCTCTCTTTGGTGGCTCCTTAGCAAATTCAGGTAGTGGGTAACAGATATAATCTTCATCAAAGAGGAACAAATCAGAGCTGGTTAATATTAGTGTTTTAGGTTGAAGCGGACTAGTGTTTTGGGCAGATCCTTCAGCAGGATTCACTTGAAATGCCAACACATAGAGAAGGATATGGAGAGACTGAAGATGAGTTAAATCATCCATCTTCTCTGCCACTAGAAAAGCAAGGTCCCCAATTTCCTCTTCACTGGGATAAATAAATTTTACTCTGCTTGAGTGAATCAGTTCATAATTCTCCATTTTTCCTGCAAGAATAATAATGAGATAACAAAACTTAGTAATATACAATGCTTTGAGTAAGAATAAGCAACAACCTTTGGCTGTTGGATGCATCTGGAATTCAAGTTGACATTTACACACATGTAGTTTTAGTTTAACACACTGGAATTGTTTCGTTTGGTTTGCAGACATTTACTGGAGTCTGTCATGCATTACCAACCTACATACTTCCCATGTGCAAGACTAATTATGTTTAGCAATTCTTTTCAGATAAGGCACATGTAAGATAACAATTAAGATAAGTGAGTTTGGATAAAGTATCAGGAACAAATGGGAATCAACTGACACATGCATCTCTCCTAAAGTAGAAGTTCTCTGCACAAAGCAGAAACGCCTCCATCCTTGTAGAAAAGGCTACTTACCAGTGTTTTTACTCCCAAATTCAGAGTAGAAGTCTTTATCTATTGGTTCCGGTGACGGTGTGCGTGCAAGCAATGACAGAACTGCCATAAGCTGCTGCATGAAAGCGTGAGTGTTGTAACTGTCTCTGGTCAGGCAGGTGACTATGTGATCTGCAGACTGTCCTGCACAGAAGACCAAACAAACCATTCATACATTCAGATGAGGAACTACCATAACCTCACCACCAACACGCAACTGTCTTCAAAAAAAATTCTTGTAAGCAATTTTTCTCCTGAAAATCTGCATCACTGAATAATTTCGTGAATACAAAGTCTTCAAAACCTTGGAAAAGGACAATTCTTACAAGTTTTTTAAAAAACAAGAACATAAATTCTCTTGGTTTAAAATGATGTGTGTTTATGATTTAAGTTTGACTAGCACTCTACAGGTTCACCCTTACATTGTTACCATTTATGAAGGTGGTTTTTTTCCTTTTGCTTTGTGTACTGGTCATACGTCAGCTTACTTTAAAACATTTTCACTTATAACACAACTGGAAAAATATTTCAGAGCACAGACGTATGGCTCACAGGAAGTGGGACTCCAGGACAAAGTAATACAGCCCTGAAGACACACCTGTGTCACTTCAACTAAAAATGCAGTCGACATCCTTTCTCCTGGAAACTTAACACCTTATTTTACATCCAAAAAGTCAACCACCAACTACACATGTTGCACTGGGGACAACAGCCTGTAGTTTAGTGCAAGCCAAAGCCTCAAAGCAACAAAAACATCTTTGGAATTCCTTTCAAGCTGTCATTAAAGTCAGGATAATTCAAGAATTTTAAGATATTAAGATTCCTATATACTTTAATTACAGGACGTTGCAAGCCCATTCATACAACACCAGCAGCATTACATTAATTCCTTTTCAGTAAAAGAAGCAAAAATAACACTTCCATCTCAAAGATAACAATCCATCTGAGGCAAGATATAGACAAGGAAAAACTTAAAGCATAATGCATCCTCACCAGCAATTCTGAAGTATTGGTCAAACAGGCCAACATTTACTGACTGCAGATCATTCAGCTTTAGCACAAGGCAGCAAGAGAGGTGGAAGGAGTTATTTTCACAGTCCGAGTTTTCTTGGTTCCAAAAATCTGTTGGATAAAGTCAAACAAAAAAGAACAATCCTATTTCTTTCCATGACTATAGCTGCAATTTTCAGGAAAAATATATATATATTGCATGTAAATAAAGAGGGCAGAAGAGCAGTTAATTTCAAAGCATCTTGTCCCTCTGTGAAGAGCGTTTCTTGAAGAACTAACTACACAGATTCAAATCAGCAGACACCCCTTATCAGCCACTAATAGCACTTATGAACCACTACTATGAGTAGAATACACAGTAAGTTTCATTATGCTTCACTTGCTATTATGAATATGGACAAGTCCTTTAACTGCCCAGGTGATGCTGAGGACTATCAAATGACATCTGAAAGAAGCCTGGACACAATGACACAAAAAGGTTTAAGAATGAGCCATGACTCAAAACCCCAAACCTGATTTTTATTAAGATAAAAGCCCCATTAAAGCACTTCACAGAGGGCAGAACACGCCACTCTTCCTCAGCCAGGAGTAACAGTCAAATCTGGTAAACTCCACACAAAGAGTAGACACAGAATAAGCTTGTAATCTCATTAGGGGATCAAAGTAAACAGCTGCCTTACCTGACTGATGCTCGTCAGCATGATTGAAAGTATCATCCAACAGAAAGTAAATAGCCTTTGTTGAGAGAAGCACACAAGCCATCACTTCCACAGTGGGAGCTTTGTAAAACAGAACTGAAGACCACATGAGATGCCTCAACTCTTCATTCTCCACCTAAAATGTAAATAGTATTTAACAAATAACTTGCACACTGATCCTTCAGTAGCTTCATCATCTCAGATGCAGGTTTAGATTACTGCAAGACTGTTCCCACATCTGAAACACTGCAATGTACTACAATCGGAGCACGAGTTTACCTCTGTCTGTTAACTGATGCTATCTTTGTTTTAGAGAGAAAATGGCTTCTGCCATGGTCTAATTATTCCCCATTTCCTGGGGGAAAGAAAAGAAACATCTCTATAGTGCATGAGAAACTTTTGAGACACCAAAGGCAACTTTATAAACAGATGAGTAGCGTCTCCTACCCCTCAAGGCTATCAATCTGCACAAGTTTTCCATCAAAATGCTTCCAGACCTGGGATAACCTAAATTTAGTTAGAAAAAATGTTGGGGTTGTTTTTGCTTTTTTTTAAAAAAAAATCAAGATTGATATGTTAGCTTTTAAACACCTAATACTGAAAGGTCACAAGGCACATTCTTATGTAGCCAGGCTACGTGCAATACCTCTGCAATGTTGCCATGGAAGAATTCAACTAGGGCATTTCCTTTAAGCCCAGCCACATACTGCAGAGACGCAGAAGCGTGAAGGTGAACTGGAATCTGGTTATCTTCAGTAATCTTCTGAATAAGAAATTCAGATGGATATAAAGATGACAGAGTCAGATGAGGCTTGTAAAAGCTAGGAGACAGACAAGATCCAGAAAACAAGATCAAAATTTAAGCAAATCTACAGCTCTTCCACTATGTAACAACTACCAACAGGCAACTTCTAGTCTTAGCAGTTCACTCTAAATGAATCATCTTGAGCACTGCTGTCTATTCTGTCACATCATCAGCCTGCAAGCATGTAAAATAAGAAGTCTCCTTCCATAAGGAAATACATTTTAAGCTGCAACCACAAAAGATTAAAGAAACTGTACCTGGACAGGTTCAAGTCCAGGATAACCATTCACACATTAAAGACCAACAAAATGAAGATGTAATCCATCAGTACTACAGGCCAAAGACAATTACAGTGACAGCTGCAAACAGAAGCGAGGCCACACTCACTTTGACACTGTGCAACAAACCTTTCATGGGAAGTATTACCTTGCTGACTGACCATGTCTGCTTGACTCCAAGACGTGATTTCTTGCAGCATCTGATTTGTTCAAAGCTTTGAAGATAATAATAGTCTTAACATTTTTCAGAAGTGTCCTTAAAAGGCTGTAGACTCTTAGGAAGTGGAATTTCTCATGAGGTAGAACAAACACTGCTGTAACAAATCTGTATCCAACAAGCAACTCCAGCACGTGCCCATCCAAAAATGAACCCTTCTGCTGGATGGACCCATGAGTTGGATGCAGCACAACTGATGCTAATGGAATACTATTCAACTTAAGAACACTTCTCAAGTCTTCTGTGCCTATCAATTTACTCGGCAGTACACTGAAATCCACCTTTATTATGTATAAATGCTGTGGTGTTAGAAACAGCCAGCAGGGATGGAACACACAGGGACACTGGTCAGAAGATTTATACATTGAAGAATAAAGTGCAGAGCACAAATCATTTTTTGACCATGCTCTGATACTGCCAGCTGACTCTGGCTGATGCAAGGTTTTCTGAACATCGGATTTATTCCCATAAACAAGGTAGGTTGGGAAACAACCTTTTATCTCCACATCCTCTGATGAAATGCAATTCAATTCCACAAGCTGACTGAGAAACTCTTGGAGGTTTGCACTTCCACAGTACATTGTGGAGCTTGGTAACACTGATGTGCAGTGTTGAGAATGACACGTGTGCAAACAGGAGTAAAAGTCCTGAAGATTCTGGGAGTCTGAAACAGCAAACAAGCAGTTATCGCTGTTTTTCAGCTTCAGCATTAAACAAATTTCTGGCATGAGGAAACCGAACTCTGTCAGGTCAGCATATGGAAAACACAGTATTAATTTCAAAGCAGAAGGGATATGCTGGCAGTTTCCTCTCAATTCCTGAGGAAGAATCTCAAACACAGCTAGAAGATCATCCGTCAAAACTAAACAGGAAGCGAACTGCCTGACTTCTTTATAAATATGAATACAAAAACTCCAGAGAATTTTGACTATGTTGATGCTCTTCACTTCTGCATCATCAGCTGATTGAGTCTGTGAAGTACTGAACTCAAAAGCCTGATCTCCTTCATGAAGTCCCATTTCAAAATATCCATCTTCTTTGTCTGTGGTTCTGGAACTGGCTGGAAGGTTTCCTTTATTCTCTATAAAGGAGGGAGGTGCTCTCTGCACAGTCTGTGCTATCAAGGCAGAAAGGTGCTGGGTAAAATCCTGGTTTGTGGCAGTGTATGACATGCAGTTGAAAGGCAAGATGACAGTGTTACAGGGGTCAGGCACTGTGCAGTGTTCTTCCTCTGGTTGATGCAAACTTCAAAAGAGACAACACACCACAGTAAGTACAAACATGAGCTTAAAACCAGTTATGGCTGTCTACAATTGATAGTGCTGCTTGTCAGAGCTCTGAGGCCTATTCTTATTACTTAAGTCAGCACATATTTTAGAACATCCTTGTAAAGCACACAGCCATGAGTTATATAGTCTGGTAATGTGGAATTTCACAGACAGAATTTGACTAAAATTTTCATTCACCCTCCATTTCCCACCCCTATTAAGTATATCCTACAAGTTAAAGCAGTTCACAATACAGCTGTTGCTGTTTTTGAAACTCCCAAATACGTTTCAGGGTTCACAGGACAAAAACCACAAACACAATGAAATCACTTTTGGTTTAAAAAAAACAATTAAAAAAAACAACTCAGATGCAGCATACAGCGAAAAACAGTTTTGCCATAAAGGCCATATTTTAAAAGTGCAGCATCCACTGTCGTTACTGAAAAACTAAGGAGGATTCAAAACAGAACTTATATATTGCTTACCATGTATTATCACCTCTTCCATACTCCAATAGGGAGACAGGTGCCTGAGGAGAGGAAGAAAACATCAGGAAGCTTCCAACTACTTACAGCTGCTGCCTGACTGCAGCAGGCATGAAAAGCAAAGTTAATGGGTATGACTGTTTACAATGGTGGACAGTGATAGGACAAGGGGGAATGGTCTTAAACAGAGACAAGGGAAATTTAGGTTGGATATTCAGAAGACGTTTTTCCACACAGAGGGTGGTGACGCACTGGAACAGGTTGCCCAAGGAGGCTGCGGATGCCCCATCCCTGCAGGCATTCAAGGCCAGGCTGGATGTGGCTCTGGGCAGCCTGGGCTGCAGGTTGGTGACCCTGCACATGGCAGGGGGTGGAAACTGGATGAGCACTGTGGGCCTTTTCAACCCATGCCACTCTATGATTCTACGTTAGCTCCAGCTTTTTGGAACTAGCAAATTCAGAAAGTCCTGAATGCCACACTCATGGGTAGCTGAGCTCTGCTGTGAGGATTCTAGAACACTACCTTTTCTAATTTAAGTTGGACATTCAATTAGGGTAGAAAAAGAATGGACTCTGCTGCTGATTTTAGAACAGATCCAACCTGTGGCCCATATGTATCATTTCAGCACACTACAAATTAAAAACTACTGAACTACCACAAAGTGAGGCAAAAGATAAAGGAACTTGACAAAGACCAACCACAGTGGTGACAAAGGAGGACAGTCCCCTGGGATCTTGCCCTGCCTCATTCCCTGAAGGTGAATCAAGATAGCTGTGCTAAAGATTACTTTGGTAAGATTAGTTTACTATTAGAAAAGCTTACGAAGACTTAAGAAACCATCAAATAAAGAACTACAATTACCTGATTTTTACATCTTGAATCTGGTATTTCAGAGCATCTCTGGGGAACTGTATGGTCTGCAGGAGTCGATGCATTGAATTGCAATGAACTGCTCGCTAGGACTGTTTCTTCACAAGCTATTTCTAGAACAAACACAAATTCCTCTTAAAACTTCTGCAGTAAAACCCAAATTTAATGTCCAATGTTATCTGTCAAGTAAGTGGAATAAAAGTTACACAATTATCATAACTATAAATTACTAAAGCTAAATGATGTCTTCACATAACAGGACAGAAGAAAATAGAATTTTAGTTGAACTACAGAACTATTTTTAAATGCATACAAAGTTGTGTTAAAGACTGTTAATCTGAAGTTCAACATCAGTGCCTGGGAAGATTGTGGAACAGATCCTCCTGGAAGACATGCTAAAGCACATGAGGGATGAGCATCTGATCCCAGACAGCCAGCATGGCTTCACCAAGGGAAGGTCATGCCTGACCAACCTAGTTGTCTTCAGTGATGGAGTCACTACATCAGCAGACAAAGGAAGGTAAATGATGTCATCTACCTGGTCTTGTGCAAGGCCTTTGACACAGTTCCCCACTACATCCTCATCTCTTAATTTGGAGAGGTATGAATTTGAAGGGTGAACTATTTGGTGAGTAATGAATTGCTTGGAAGGTCATAGAGGGTTGTGGGCAATGGCTCTAAGTCCAGGAGCCCTGTAATGAGCAGTGGCCCCTGGGAGCTCCGCTTTATACCAGTGCTCTTCAACACCTTTATCAACGACAGATTACGGGATTAAATGCACTACCAGCAAGTTTACTGAGGACACCACGCTGAGCAGTGCAGTTGAGACAGCAGAAGGGAGGGATGCCATTCAAAGGGACCTTGATGAACTCAAAAGTTGGACCGTTGTGAGCCTAATGAGATTCAACAAAGCAAAGCGTAAGGTCTTGCACTTGGACTGTGGTAATCTCATAGTTGTATACAAACTATAAGAAAACTCCTTGAGAGCAGCCCTGCTGAGGATTTAGACGTCCTACTTAGTGAGAAACAGAATATGGGTCAGTATTCTCAAACACCTTGATCAGTGACAGGCGATGGGATCGAGTGCACTCTCAGCTACTTTGCTGATGACACCAAGCTGAGAGGTGCGGTTGATACAGCAGAAGGAAAGGATGCCATTCAGATGGATCTTGATCAAATAAGAAGTTAGGCCCCTGTGAACCTAATGAAATTCAGCAAAGCATAAAAGGTCTCGCACTTGGGTCAAGCTAATCCCAGGTAAGTATACAAACTATGAGAGCACTCCTTGAGAGCAGCCCTGCTGAGAAGGACTTGGGGGTCCCAGTTGGTGAAAAATAGAATGTGAGCCAGCAGTGTGTGCTTGCAGCCCAGAAGGCCAATGCTATCCTGGCTTCCATCAGAAGAGGGGTGGCCAGCAGGACGACAGAGGTGACTGCATTCCCCTCTACTCTGCATTTGTGAGGCCTCAGCTGGAGCACTGCATGCAAGTCTGGGGCCCCCAGCACAGGCACCTTCGTAGCATTTTCTCAATTTCTGAAGGCTCCAGATTAACTAGTATCTGTATCAATCCTTCAGAAAGTTCAGAGAGTTAACCAACCGCACTCCAAGGACATTCAAGACTTATCGCCTCACCCTACTCAGAATCTTTTTGAGCAGTTCAAAGCTGAGTATCAGTAAAGCTTATCATTACTGGATATAAAGGAACATTTGACATTTTTGCCTGTGATACGTGCAGCGCTGCACTGAAGCAATATGGAGAATTGATTTTCAGTATTACCACTGAGCCAACCAGCTCAAGAACACAAATGAGCAAATAAAACAAGCAGAATTACAGTGGATTTGTGCTTCTAGCCTGAGCACAAGAACTCCTGCATGCATCCATCTGGATTGATGGCACAAGCTTTAGCAGATTGTACCAAACTTTTTCCTATAGAGGAAGTACAGAAGATATTTATTACTTGAACAAAACACTGCGTTAGCAAGGAGGAAATTCAAATTGACAGGAAAAGCAGAACATTACTTTTTTGTTTTCTATTTCCTATACATTTTTTCTTTTTCCATAAGCCATTTGCCAGTGACATTTAATTTGAATAATACTTTACGGAAACAGATGGTGTCTAGAAAAAGTGCAGAGAAAACAATTCATAGAAATACTACATCAGGAAATTAATTCTATCATTCATGATTTAAGGTCTAACAGTTACATTAATTGCGTGGCTTATTTCAGAATTTTTAAACATATCTCTCAAAGTTGCAGTTGTAAAAGCACCCCTCGATAGCTGAATACACAGAAAAGAATACATTTGCATTGTTAGAGTTGAAAAATAACCTGCCTGTCCTCATTTATTTTCCTCACCACTTACAGCAGCCTTCCCTAAGATTTTACTAACTGAACAGTTCAGTTGGAAAGGACTTTAAAAGATCTTACTCTTAAGTACTTCCCACACACACTTTGGAAGAACTGTCAGCCTTAAGCACTGCTCCCACAACTGCCCTTTCTCTACCTTCTCCTTTTTCTGTCTTCCTTCAAGTTGACTGATGAAATTCAGCTCTTGTGAAGGGGGGGGGGGGGGGAGGAAGAGGGGAAACAAACTCCTTCAACCGTCATTTTGCAGACCAAGTACAGCTAGGGTAAGCAATTTCAGAACATGCCTATACATGTCAGTTTTTCCGCTAACAATCTAGGACATATCTAAACTGCAAAAAATAAAAAATTAAATCTATGGTCCTCCACTGATTTCTTTAGAATGATATGATAAAAAGTCCTGAACCCAAAACTTCCAGTACAGGCGAACAATACTGCAGCGAACAGGTCAACTTTGCTGACTCACATGCAGCTTCCAATTAGTAAGCCAACATTAGCAAACCTTTCTGCTTCATTTGGTTTTAAGCCCTATATCCATGCATATAATATTCATGTATATCAATGCAGCTTAAAAAAGCAGAACCAAGAGGCTCAGCCCAGCAGCACGATACATACATGATTACCTTGGCTGGAGCTGACAGGACGAGGCAGAGAGGGAGAGGAAGGACGAACAGTAAGGGAAGAACAGTTTGATTTGGAACTGGCAGCAGTGAGCCTGAAGTCCTCACTGATCTAATAAAGAAAGTATGCAGTGATTAAAGAAAAAACTGAAAGAACTATACAGGACACACTAGAACCTGAACTAATGTAAGTCTACATAAGCTTACTCAATTTTAGTAAAACCCAGCATCAGCTGTTTTGCTTCTCTCACATCCACTGAAGTTTGTTAACATTCATTTTCTTAGTGGAATTCTACTAAGAATTCAGCTTCAACAGTAATTTTCAACACTGTATTTCCTGACAAAATCAGCAGCAAGTTTTACAAACCACAAAGAAATAAAAACAGGAATTCTACTGCAAGGACAAAATATGTTCTGCTGTAATACTAAAGCAAGACTGACTAGCTACAATAGCACACAAATATGTAAGAATGTAAAGAGCATTCAGGTTCTTGATTCTTTTCCACCTCTAAACATCCACAGGAACAATGTTTGAGACTGTCATTATAGTAACCATCAGCAAAAGCAGTAAAATTACACCTTTGCAATATCTCTACTTGTCTAAATGTAAAATCAATTTATGGTCAATTGCACATTCACTGTAAACACTATCAAGCCATCCTATCTTTTTCTCCCCACTTCCTCTCTCCCAGATCAACATAAAAAGGAAGATCACAATTGCTGAAGTTGCACTGAAAATGAAGAGGCATCATCACAAGTTCATAATGACATTAAAGCACAAGCAAATAAAGGAAAAACTCAAAAGCTGCAGGAAACTTGAACAAATTCCCCATAGATCTAACTTGCAGAAATAACTTTAAGTTAAAAACAATGTCATAAGCAACATATCTCATTTGCTCCTCTCAGCACTGCTCAAACTCACCTTTTTATCAGAGTTGCTCAGTTTGTACTTCACCTCCTTTGATTTTTGTATAGCTTTTAGAACTTCGACTGTGTCCAGTTCCTTCTCTGTAGTAACAATGTTATCCAAACAAACCTGAAAACAATGAAAAAATATCTAAAACACGGAAAAACGAAGCAGCTCTACAATTTGTTTCAATTAAAAAAAAATTATCTCAGCCTAATGCAAACTACGTGCATCTCAGTAAACATTAGATGCAAAAAAATTATCACATTTGACCTTGCTCCAAGCTGATATGAAATTAACGTAAACTCAAATGGTTAAACTTCTTCAGTACCCTTTTAGCACAACTGTTTCAATACTAACATACTTGAACACAATGGCCTTGAACACCTCCAGGTATAGGGCACCCATGGATCTGGGCAGCAGTGCCAGGGCCTCACTGCACTCTCCAAGGAAAGAATTTCCACCTACATCTTAGCTAAGTCTCCTCTCTTAACAACTGTCCTACCCTGGACTCGCTCCAACAGCTCCTCCATTTCTTTCTTCTGCTGGGGTAACCATCACACTGCTTTACTTACCATGCTTTAGAACAGTTTTTTTCAGGTGTCAGCATCAAAGGAAGAAGTACATCGTGGCTTACCTCTGAGGCCCTGTCCCCAAACTGAGCAAGTACTTTGGTCCGGTAATCAGGGATGATGCTCAATGGATTGCTGGATAAGATCACCTTTTCTAAGCACGGGAGGCTTCCTATATTTTTTACTTCATCAATCTGAAAGTTTATGAATAAATTAACACAAGTCAGATAAATGAAAATCAGCATACTCACTGAGCATTTCTTGCCCAAGCTACAACACATGACAGCAGCAAAAAATAATTACAGTTGGATTTATTTGCAATTTCTCCCACTATAAGATACTGTTTGTGTTTCAGAGCACAATTCAGTTTGGTATTGATAATCAAGTTACCTGATCTATTTTGTTGCTGCTGAGATCCAAGTTGACTAATGAGTAGAGTTTGTTAAGACCATACAGACTTTCCAGCTGATTTCCTGATAAATTCAGAGTTTTGATGTTTCCTAGTTTTGTGTGAACACCTTCCAATGATGTAAGCTTGTTGTAGGATAAGTCCAGATGAACAAGGTTATAAAGATGCTACAAAAGCAAAGAACATCCATTACAAACAATACATCAAAATTCAACAGTATCAGGAACACTATTACGGCTTGTTCACTTCTTCTCAACACTGTTTTTCATGCTGGACACAGGCTTAAGCCTGTCAAATGGAAATTCACTCAACTGCTTTTATAGTGACCCAGAGAAACAGCTGCAATGAATACAAAGATGTCAACACTGGCAAAGAAATTAAAGTATACAGTGCAAATAAGAAACATCCACTGTAAGGATAGTGGGATGTTACAAGGGATAAGCAACTTGAACTTAAACAATTTTCCATAAGAAAATGAGCAACAGAACTCTGAAGAAAATATCTGTTCTCTAAACAGTCTGAAAAGAAAAACTGACCTTCAAAAGCATCATTTACCTGTAAGTTTTCCAGTAGTAACACTCCATTGTGACTCAAATCCAGGAATTCAATCTTTGGAATTAATTTCTAGAAGATGAGGAAAAAAAAAAAAGCCTGTGGTAAAACATTTCAGTTCATATATCAGGTCAGATTTGTTTCAGTATTTGCTGATGGTAAGAAAAAGGTAAAGAAAACTATCATCCTATGCGCAGTTTCTCAGGGTTTGCTTCAAAAAAAGCAATGGTTATGACACAGTGCAGCAAAAGAATTGAAAATGGCTCTTACAGAAAGCAATAATACAAAAAAATCCTGAACAAGAGAACTGCACTGCTAGTGCACCATCTCTAGCTGAGTTATAGAAGTAATTGCTTCCTTCTTCACAGGAATAGTAAAAGTTAAAAAGAACAACCTATGTTCATATTTGATACATGTTCTTGTGATGAAAGCCAACCTTTTTTTTGTCTCCTTAAGAGCTGAATTATCAAATAACAAACTAAGGGATGTATTAATGAGGGCAGCTAAGCAACATTTAAAAAAAAAAACAACAGTAGTTGCAAGTGAGAAAAAGAGTTCTAAAGCAAATGCAAAATCCTTGCTACTGAAACGTGCTTCAGAAGACCAGACATACTTTTTCAAAAATGAAATATTTCTTACCACTGAATCATCAATTTGAGAGATGTTATTGTGACTCATATCCAAAGTTGTTAAATTTCTCCATGTTGGGATAACTGCTGTCACTGGACAGCTTGCTGATGCACCCTCTGGCTCCCACTGATCGAACTCTGAGGCCTCAGGCACTAGGATTTCCTATTTAAGATGAGCACAGTAAAACATTGTCTTCAATGAGAGCAACTCGCTTCAAAAATAGTCCAAAGGTTTCTGTAAGGAACACTTCTGAACTTTATAATCATCCAGACTAAAGCTGTTGGTCTTAACAAGTGGGCTGGCTGGGTCAGGAATTTTTAGATCCACAGGAATACCAACATTAGCAGCCAATCAAATTGGAGAATATGAAAGAACAACATAAGGATGGAAAGTTATGCTAAATATAAATCCCTCACCAAATCAAAGCACAGAGAAAAGAAGAAAATGTACACATTCAGGCATGTGCTTTAAACATTTACCTTCATTGATGTTGCTGAAAATCGAACACTCATTGTGGCTAGAGTGTGCTTCGAAGAAGTCAGCCCTTTGATAAGCTTTCCTCCACAATGATTTATCTATTTAAGAAGAAAATTTTAATTTGTGCAACATCATAAATGCTAAAACAAGAAAATAAAAGACAGAAGAAGCAGTTAGAAGCCTCAATATCAGATTCTCTGCTCTGTTACCCATTTGGAAAGTAGATATGGCACTCCATTAAAACCTCCTGATGACAAACAATCAGGAGGTAACCAGACCAGAAATACCAGTACAAATCGGATGCCATAAAAGAGTACAGAATTGGTTATTGTTTCTCAAGAAAGATTTGAAATAATTCTGAACAACTGAAACTTCATCATTTGCAGTAAAAGTACCCAGTTAAACACTCAAACATTGCCAAGCACGAAACACTATATACTAAACTGTACTCATACAAATGGAATGTCAGGATATTTTCGCTCTTATTTGGTGGTTTACAAATAAAAAGCACTGTGTAGTAACAGATCACATTACAATACAGCTGTAAGATAATCAAGACAATGAAAAGCAGCTGTTTAGGTATATAGGGGAAACAACATTCATTTTGAGCACATAGTGCAAGGTGGTCTTAATTTGGCATCCTTATTTCCAAGAGCTGTTCAAAAAGTAGTCTTTAAAGAAAGGTTCCATCTTTCTCAATCTCTCCATCTCTAGCACCAAATCTAAGGATACAGTTATCAATATTAAGACATACACAGCAGAGCTTGGATTCAGAGCCTGTATAAGTAAGCAGTACCTCAGTCATACCTCTATTTGATGAAGCGATTTAAAAATAGATAGATCAAATGGTAAGAGATGCTCTTGTATGTTACTGGTTCCAAAAGGTCCTCCTGTTCCAGTGACCTGGTTATTGACATTTAAGAACAGTTTTAGTGTACATAATACAACTTACCCACCTTTCAGAACTGCCACCTTGTGTTTATATTTTGTAGCACACTGAGCACTGAAAAATACGACACAGTTGGCAAAACAGACCAAGGCTCCATGCTGAGCTGAACACAGCAGAGCCACATTCTCTGAAAAGAACTTTCAGAGATACACTGTTAGATACAGATACACTGGTCTAACAAATGTAGGCAAAGAATACAGGGCTGAAAAAGTAATACTTATCTACACAGCCCTACCAGCACCCACATTCTGTGAGCACGACCCTATAGAGACAGCTGCTGAAAAGCGCACACCACCCAGCAAATCAGCATTTTTGTTAGAGAACTACATACATATTTCAAGTTGGCAGAACAAGCATATTTAGCATGAACTTCTAAATGATTGTTGGGGTTCACTATCAGTAAAAGCTCTTGTACATTCAAACTAAGCTCCAAAAGTTCGCTAAGAATCACACCAAGGAGTGGAAGGAAAAACATCTCTAGTATTTGAGCACATAGAGCTCACCTTTAAGTACTTGAGCCTACAAGTGAAATCAAGAATATGACCTAGGTCTGTTTTGGCATCTCCATTAGCACACGTAGGCTTCCCCTGCAGCAACTGTTGAGTGACAGCATATAACTGCAGTGGTCTAATGGTAAAGACTTCTCCAGCCATTAGTAACTGCTCTCCTGAAAAACAAGAGTATGACATTAAACACATTGCTGCAGTGAGCTGCACTACTTCAGCAATTATAAAGAATAAATGGCACACGGAAAATCTAAGGTTAGAGAGGAAACATCTGCCTCATGTTTTAAAAGCTCAACACTGACATACCAAAACAACTCCATTTTTCTTGCCACTTTGAACAGTTTATTTAAAAATTTTGTAAGCCAGAATAATATAGGTGTTCAAAGAGGCACTCATAATACAAGCCCGAAGCTCCTAGTGCAACTAATGGCAAGTATTTCCCACCTTCACAGAAGTACAATCAAGGCTCACATAAACTTAGACATATCAAGTTTTCCTTCCCCAAAAGCTTCAAACCACTCAGAGAAAGCAGTGTTTGCTTATCCTAGCAGTAATTCTTGCAGCTTTAGCAATTTTGCTTAAGTGCTTAGTTATAGCAAACAGTTTCTTTGAGAGCAGGTTTAGGTTGTGCATTTCATTTTGATCTGCCAGCATCAGTACCTTATTTAACTGACAGGTCTCCCATTTTTGCAATTCTGGAGCAATAATATTTAGATATGTAAAGTGCATTTAATACACTCTGTCTCAGCACTCACTGATATAAACCAAACTTCCCTACATGAGACAGCAAGATGAAAAGGCTAAGGAAGACTTCTAATTGCCAGTACCACAGCCTGTCTTTTTAATCTTTATGTACTGAAAACTCAAATCTCTACCTGTCTGGAAATTAAATACCATCGGTGCACGAAGGCGCACAGATAGAGGAAAAATGTCTCTTCATTCACTGCTAATTTTTCCAAGTTATTTACCTTTGTGAAAGAGCTCTTCAGCCAAAGCAGCGGTGATCCCATTGATCTCCTGCAAAGAATAAATCATTTTAATCAGATGTTATTTACATTCTTCTAATTGCAATTTTTCAATGTGCACCTTTGCTGCTTTCCCTTCTTGCTACAGTGCACAATTAAAGGAAAAATACAATGGAACTGTGACCATGTCTTATTGATTTCTTTATAGCTTGAAAACGCTTCATACAAATGACCCCAAATCAGTTATTTCATACATTTTTTATTTCTGAGATAGAATACACTGCACTATATCTAAATAACTAGATTCTGCATGTATTAGGAGTACAACAGCAGATACAGCAACTATTACTAATCATCACAGCCCAGCTTGAAGGGGAGCTCAGCTATGAAGAAACTAAGATAATACATTCTCCAAACAAACAAAAATCACAAAACAACCCAGGAATTTTAAGATTTTGAGTGTCAATAAGACATAAGAAAAAAAACCACCAGTCCATTAACAATCCTACAAGGAAGAGAGAAAATAATTCAGCTCGTGAACTTCAACACTCTATTAAGCTCACTACAGAAAACACAAGACCACTTCCCCGTCCTCTACCTTCTTCTCTACCTTCCTGCTCCTACCTAAGTTCTCAGCTTCCACTCCAGGCACTGACAGCTCCAGGAGGAAAGCAGAAAACTGAACCCCCAATGTAAGAATTTCTTCTAAATGTGAAGGTGTAAGAACAGCGCACTTCCTACCCCCATTAAAAAAAAACAAACATGCTTTGTGCAAGCCCACAAATAGAAAATTCCCCTAGACACACACACACCTCATTTTAACATAGCTGCAGTGCAAACAGATAGTATGGATCATCACAAAATGAATGTGTGATGCATTCACTGACAAATCCCTCCATTTGTAAGGAGAGAATAAATTCACAGGGCATCTGAAACACTTCAGCTCGTTTTATGAGGTAAGTGTTTTAGAAAAGCGCATTCTTCATATAACTGACACCCCACTCACGGAGGATGAACAAAGCCTCCGCATTGTTGTACTGGAAACAACAAGCCAGAAGGAGCTGCATCCCAAACAAAATACAACAACTGCCTCTTCTTTCAATTACACCCATCTAGCCATTTTCTCTTTCATCACCTGAGATATCTGCATACATTTACAATTAAAACAAGATTATGAATTGGATGGCTTGGTGACTAGCACACACAAAAAAAATTCCTTTGTCAAACTTACAAGAGATCTCTGTCTTAGCACCAGCTACTTACGTGCTTCGACCCCACAGAAGCCCATTGTTTGCAGGTGCCTCTGGCCAGTAGTTTCTGGGCACTCTATTTCCAAGCAAAATTTCATATCTGCAAGTCATGCCTGGTCATCAGTGAAGATACTAAACAAGATAGGCCCTGGTACTGACCCCTGGGGGACACCACTTGTAATGGGTCACCAGCTGGACTTAACTCCATTAACCAATACCTGCTGGGCACGGCCCGCTGGCCAGTTCCTTACCCAAAAAAGCATATACCTGTCCAGGCCACAGGCAGCCAGTTTCCCCAGGAGAATACGGTCAGAGACTGTGTCAAAGGCTTTGCTGAAGTCTAGGTAGACTACATCAACAGGCTTTCCCTGGTCTACCAGTATGGTCACCCAGTCAAAGAGAAGATGAGGTTGGTCAAGCACAACCTGCCCTTCATGAATCCATGCTGGCTGGGCCTGATCCCCTGGATGCTACACACATGCCACAATCTGAGTTCAAGTTGGGCTTTTGCCTTCCTAACTTCCTCCCTGCATACCTTAGCAACATCCTTGTAATCTCCTCAAGTAACCTGTCCCTGCTTCCAGAAAACACAGACTCTTTTTCTACCAGAGTCTCAACAGTAGTTCCCGGTTCATCCACACCAGTCTTCTTCCCCTATGGTTTGCCTTATGGCATTCAGGGACAGCCTGTTCTTGTGCCTTTAAGGTTTTGATCTTGAGGAGCATGCAGGCTTCCTCGATCCCTTCACCCTTAAGAAGCAACTCCCAAGGGACCCCTGCTACAAGTGTCCAGAACAGGTTAAAGTTCAAAGTGTTTTAAATATATTTATGATAAGCCATCTATTTCTACTTCACATAGCTCTGTTAAACAGGGAAATAAAATTAAACAATCCCTACTGGAAACACTACAAGAAGAGGAACTATAGCAGCCTTTCTACCCAAACTACCAAGGCAAGAGCAGGGATTTTACTGCCTCAAGAACACACGTAGGTTGTCACAGATCGAAGTCCTACAGGAAGATAATTTTCCAGCAGAATTGCTGTGGTAAATATTTAGCTTTAGTGCTGAAGAGCTAACTTTTTTCCTGTAAATATTTGTGAACTCCAGGCAAAAACAATTGAGTTAAAGTTTATACTTCAATCTCCATTCCCCTAAACCAACAAACTGTAGAGTAAGCAACACTTTTACTTCTAAAATACGGAACAGAAGCTTTCATACACCAACAATGCCAGATCTTTGGGAAAGTCTTATAAAAGCATGAGCACAGCACAGCAAAAGACAAAAATCAGCTGAAAAACAGGGCAAGGAATAGGAAGAAATTCAGCTGAGCTCTCTCCATTGCATCTTCCTCTCAATAAAAAGTCCGTTCTCTCCTTGCAATACAAAGCAGTACTGCAAGAAAAGCTTAATGATGCACAAGAGACAAATGAACAATTTGTAATATGAACATGAAAGTAAGTCACGACTTCCTTTTTCTTACTGTAACACTGTCAGTTGGATGGAGCTGTGTCTCCAGGGGCCTCTCCATTAGCACGCTCTCCTACACAAGTGCTATTCTTCTTCATTTGGTCTACTGGAAACTGTTTCAGTGCAAGCCACAGCTCTGCCCATTACGGCTCAGTGGGGGAGGAAATGGATCAATTACATAAGGCTCCTCCTGAGAGCCTGCGCTGTTGACTTCAGCCTAATAACCAACACAGCTGCAGATTCATTCACTGCTTCCAACTATTCTACTAGGGATCTTCTGATCTTACTGTGCTGACAAGCAGTGCGGGCAGGGACTGCCTAGTACAAAGAGGCTGGTGTAAAGAACAGACTTGAAAGGGGCCTGAAAAAGAATGTCAGTTATTTTGAAAAGACTGCATGAAATTCTTGCTAAGTCAGAGAACTAAGGAAGGACACTCAGGACCACATTCTTATATGCTAAAAACAAAACTTACATAAAAATGAAAGTGTAAGAAGTGTGACAGAACTTTCGGAGCAGCAACAGGGAACTTGACTAGAAGAGTTTGCAGGTAGACTTCTAATTCCTTTTGCCTCTTCTCCACCAGGCTTTTGGAATTTTTTCCAATAATCTTCTTCGGGGGTAACAGGTTTTTATCTATTTTCTTTTCTGAAACAAGCTGAAAGGCAAAGAACAGACTTACTGCTCCCTGTGTGTGGTAACATCCTACCTTACATGGAAGACACAACTGAACATAGACAAGTTTCTGTTTGAGGCTATAGTTATTCAGGCCCATCTCTCACAGTTCAAAAGGGGAGTGTAACATGCACAGTTAATATTGCTCAATCAAAAAGGATTTAGTGTGGTGCTGTCCAGTAGACATTCCCACTGCTACTGAGAGAAGAAAAGATGTCCCATACAATAGAACTGCCTTTGTAAGAGACTAAGCCACAGTTTTAAGATCCTTACCTTCTCATGTAGGTCATGGAAATCACTGTAGCGATGTTTCACTGTCCACTGATGACTGCCAACACTGACCTCAATGATGTACACCTGAAACAAAGAACGTAAAGTAAGGAAAGAAACTTGTAAAGCATCTTAAAGAAAAGCCAACAGGTACACTCTAAGGCTATGTATGAAGCACGCAGAATCTAATCTCACTCTAATCTTGTAGTTAACTGAAAAGCTAATCCAAACTCTAAGATGACTTTGCTGAGGTAGGACACCTCACGCCGCGCACAAGGTTGTTCCACAAACAAAAGCACACAGATGCTGCTTCTTTTAAAGCCAAGTTATTCTTGCAATCCAAAAGCTAAAGCAAACAAGATTCCTAAACTGCTTTTTCTTAATGTTTCTGCTATCCAAGTCAGAATCCATAGCTACCCACAACAAACCTGACTTAGCAGCATCCCTTTTTCAATCTACCAAACTGCAGAGCAGGCACAGGAGCCTGGCGAGCACCCTGCTCCCACTTCAGTTCGGCAGGAATCTGGTTCTGAACCAATCAGAAATCCAGGTGAATCCTCGAGCTGGTTGGGCATTAACTGCTTAATTCCTTTTAGAGTAAAACACAGTGTAGCTTCCTGATCACTACAACTGCACCCAAATACTTAATATAATCCTATAAACCAAACCAATGCTTATTTAGACAAAGCTATTTCAAACACCCTATGTAGCAAAAGCGGAACACAGGGTTTTCATTGCAGCTGACATTCACTGCGCAATCAGCAGAGCTCAACAGGAACTTCACAATCTGCCTTCGGGCAAATCAGATGTAAGGCAATACCAAGGAAACTTCAAATATAGAAAAGAAAACAAAGTAGAAAACAGACAAGGATCAATAACATTAATTGTATATCTGCATGAAAACAACACATTAAACTTATCCAGTCCAACTTCACTCCTTGGAAAATATATCAATCAAATCTTGAAAGCATTTAGCACAGATGATAACTTGTTTCCCATCCCAGATAACACAGACATGGTTCATGGCTACTATGAGAATGAAACGTGCTTAGCTGGAAATTCCACTTGAAGAGATGAAAACCAGAGTGAATTTTCAATTAGTTACATAAAAGGCAGCCAGTCAGCACTCAGTGCCAGCCAGCACCAGCAGTGTCACACATTAAACAGATTCCTCTTGCATTTTAGAAGCAAAGCTGCTTCAAAAACCATCATTGCTATGAGGTGCATCTGACGCACAGGTTTGCTGAACAAAACACGTCCTACAGAGCAGCAAATCAACATGTCTGACTGGTGTGTACAGCGAAGGACACGTCAGTGTTTGGGTGAGTGCTGCACATGCAGATGAATGCTTACAAGAATTAGTTTCAATTGAGGCCTGCATATAATCATCCAGGCTGGCTGTGTTGAGGAACCGCCGGACGGGATTATTTACTTTGCTGATGACAAACCAAAAGAGGAGTAACCTGAGTGCCAGCAGCACCTCATATGGCTGAGGAAAAAGCAAGGGGGGAATTCAAAGAAATCAGCAAATTAAATTCAGAACCACAGCACTGCTATGCACAGAAGCCATAATAAGGATACTAGTTATTTTTAAATTCTGTGTGCTAAACTATGGCAGATCAAGCAGCACAGCTAAATGCAGCACAGACTGATTGTGCAATGAATAAAACTTTAGGTGAGATACTGAAAATCCAGTAACCCATATGGCTCCCAACTGCAAGCTCCCAACAGCACAAAGCCAGGAGCTCCCTCTCTGCGGACAATGCAAAGCAAACACACAAAGGTTCCACCAGGCCCTGAGCACTTCCAGAAACAGCACTGAGCCAAATGGACAGTCTGGGCAGGAACACATCTGTTAAGGCAGATGCTTCAGACGTACCAACTCCTCACAGCTCTCCCCATGTAGAGGCTGGTGAGTGCCCACCCAGCCACCTCACACGGGAGGTGAAACACCGCGCTGCACCTCCTCCCATGTGAAACCTCCACCTGCACTTATGACAAACTGCATTGCTCTGCAGCTAAACATGAAAGCATTCACACCCACGGCTGTTCAACCTGGGAGCCACCTCCCAGCGTCCTCGCTAAACTCTTACATGCCATGCATTTTGTAAGCCTTTCTACATGTTGTTACCATATCTAGTGCTATACTGCATTATTTTCTTACCCATTACATCAAGGCCTTCACAGTTAAGTACCTGCCCCCTTACAGCACGCCTTTCAGCTTCCCAAATCCTTACAAGTGAAATGCTTGCTTCAAATTAAGATACATAGCTTCTAACAGCTGCTAATGAACACTGGCCATCTCAGACTCCTTTCTGTCTACACCTCGCACAGCTTAACAAAACCCTTCTTCCTCTTGCTTTGCACAGAGAACCTGCCTCTTTGCAGCATCCTCCTTCCAAACTCCACAAACTTTGAGAAAAACAAGTACCTGACAGAGCTGCCTGCATCCACAGCCAGCTGGTCCCACACTGCAGAGCAATGAGGCATCTGCTCCTCCCTGCCTCCTCAGGCAGCTCCTTTACACCCACCTGAGGAAGCCACAGACTTTTCCTTAAATATCAAAGCTTATATTAAAAACAGCTGCACAAGACGAGAAAGGCAGGAGAACAATTTTAGGCCAAACTAATGCACAGAAGGAAACAAAGCACTGGCAGCCCTGAGGCCTTCTAGCAATGTGCCAGTCTCCAGTCAGCATCTAGTCCAGACAATAAGACTTCAGTTAACTCAGCTGCTAGCCCCAACCACCAGCTGGTTTGCTGGACACCACCTGTAAAGGCATAAGCCTGAACTGCAGCTCCATCCAGCGTCCCGATGGCATTACCCAGGGTACCACCACACCAGTCTGCACACCAAAGCAGCTGGCATTTCCCTTCCCCTGCCTGTAAGCTCCAGCAGAGCAAGGGGCAGGTAACACCCGGACATGTCCTCAAATCACTTCAATCTCTCTTGCACAGCTGCTGTAAAATCCCAGTGAATATCCTCAACATCAGCAGCTCTGAGTCACGGAGCACGCCTGGCACGGAAGCACTCAGGCATGTTGCACGTCTCACCACGGCACCGGGACAACACTGCCTGGGATGAACCACATCCTGAGCAGCACAGCTCTCGTGGGTACACAACACACGCTCTGCAGCAGCCACAAAGAGCTCAGACTGTTTATTTCAAGCTCCCAGCCCCTCAGCCCCGCCGTGTCCCTAAACGGAGCCGGTTTGTGGCAGGCACTTTGGAGAGCCGTTACTCTCCGTGTCGTCCAGCCGCGCTCACTCCGCCCCGCTCTGCCAATCGCTGCCCAACGCAGCCCGGCCGCGCTCCCGTCCTGCCCCGCGGGGCTCACACGGCCGGTCCCGCCGCCTGCAGCTCTCGGCCGCGGTGGCTCCATGGTGCGATGCGGTGCATCACGGCGAGGCCCCGCAGCAGCTCCCGGGCAGCGAGCAGCGCTACACCGCGCCCCGCCGGCACATGGACACAAGGACACCCGCCCCCAGCTCCGTCCCCACGCCGCTCCCCGCTGCCCGCCCTGCCCCTCGTCCTTCCCCCGGAGCGGCCCCGCCGGCCGCCAACGCCGCCCGGAGATCGGACGGGCCGCGGCCTCACCGTGTACGTGTCCACCAGCTCGGAGCCCAGGACCCGCGCGCTCCGCAGCGGCTCCTCGCCGTCCTCTCCCGCCGCCGTGTCCATGACGCGGTAGTTCCCCGCGGTAGGATCACGATGTCTCAGCCGCCCTCACTCCGCGGTGCCTCCGTTCCTCCCGCCGCTGCCGCCCCCCGCCGCGGCTCCGCGCCCGGCCCGCTCCGCCACCGCCGCCATCTTGGCTCTGCCCCCTCCGGGTGCGGCCGCTCTGCCCGCAGTTATTGGCTCGGCTCTTTGGGGGCGGGGATTGCCGCAGGGGGAGGCGGGATTGGCCGAACCTCCCGTCCGTCCGTGTGAGGGGGCGGGGCTAAGAGACAAGGGGCGGGGCTAAGAGACAAGGGGCGGGGCTAAGAGACAAGGGGCGGGACTTTGCTGTCCGGAGGATGCTCGTGTGCGGCGTGCAGCTGAGTAAAGCAGTGCAGCACAGTAATGCGGTGCAGCACAGTAATGCGGTGCAGCACAGTAATGCCGTGCAGCACAGTAATGCGGTGCAGCACAGTAATGCGGTGCAGCACAGAAATGCAACACGGCGCCGTGCTGAGCAGTACGGAGCCGTGCAGTGTAGTGCTAACGCAGCACTGTGCAGTGTAGTACTGAGCCGTGCAGTGCAGCGCTGTGCAGGCTACATGGGCACCAAGTTTCTGGGCGCTGGTGCTGTCAGCCGGGCTGCGGGGATGCAGCGGCCTTTGTGCCCCCGCTGTGTCACCGAAGCACTGAACAATCCCCGTCCCAAAGGTCGGCGCAGCCCGGCGGTGCCCGCAGACATTGCAGACATTGCTCCATTGCAGCCTCTGCTGCACATCATTGGGCGGGTGCACAAACCCACCGTGGCTCCGGCCGCCGCTGCCGGGTGCTCAGCGGGTTCGGCCAAATTCCGGCTCGCAGCCTGATTTCTTCAGCCGACAATGGCTTTTATTTGCGGAGTTGAAGCCCAGAGCTGCCCCCATCCGTGCGGCTGTGCTGCCAGCAGCACCGAGTCCACCAGAGGGAGCGCTGCACCCCCGGGAGCGCTGCCCGCCCGCGCCGCTCCGGTGTTGGTGCATCTCCCTGCCCCGAACAGCCGCTTGTCGCTGGGGTCGAAGCGCCGCCGGCTCCGATCGTGGGCTGCTCCATCCGCGCGGGGCCGGGCCGCAACCCGCCGCTTCCAGGAGGACGGGAATTGAGCCCAGCGAGCAGCGCCTGCCAGCGCCCCGGGGCCGTTCGCAGCCCCGGCCGGACCCTCAATGCTCGGGGGATGCTCCCGGTTGGATGCTCCCGGTTTGACCCTCAACGCTCGGGGGATGCTCCCGCTTTGCCCCTGCCCGGTGCCGCGCGTTTCCCCCGGCTCCTCCACATTCGTGGTCCCCGACCCCCGGGGCAGCGGTCGGGCTCCGTCTGACCTGCGTTATTCAGCGCGGCCAAGCGGCCCGTGGCGATGCGGCACGGTGCCACGCAGCCCGGGCACGCGGCGAGGCGCTGTGCGGGGCCGGGCCGCGGTGGGCTGGCGCATCCCGTCACCGGCCGCTGCCCCCTATATCAGCGGGGCCGGCGGGGCGGCGGCGGCACAGCGTGTCAGTGACGCCCCCCGGCCCTTCGCTCTCCCTGCCCAGACATGGATGACATCTATAAGGCGGCGGTGAGTGCCCGCCCGGGGCCGGGATGCTGGGGAGGAAGGGGACGAGGAGATGCCGGCACCGGGGCCGGGTTACGGGACGCCGGCGGGCGGCTCGGCTGGAGTCGAGTCCCCTCGTCTGCGTGAACGTCCCGGCGCTGCCGTGTCCGAACCCGGCGGGGTGGAAGCGGCGGCTGCCGGCTGCGGGCACATCCCGGCACGGCAGCGCGTCCCACGGAGCGAACGTGATTCGCGTGGGTTGCAAAATGATTGATTTGCACGGCTGAAAGGGGATTAGCGAGAGTTCAACCTCACCCTGTCGCTACTGGAGCTTTAAAATCATAAGCGCCGTTGCTTAAATCCCCCCTTCCTCAGCTGAGTGTTTTTCGGTGAGACTTTTCAACTCTCTGCTTTGTCCCGTGTTTCTGCCTGGTCCCTCCGCTGCCCGCAGGAATCCGGGCTGGGACTCGGGCTCTCTGGGAATGCGGAGCATCCGGCAGCTGCGCGCAGCGCTGCCCCGCGCACCCGGAACGCTCCGGTCCATAATAAGCTCAGCGCATCATTCTGTAATTTAGACAGAGCGATATGCGGGTGTGATGGGGATGGAAATAGATTCTGTGTGAATCGCTGCTGTGTGCCCGGAGTTAAAATACACCGTAAGAACTAAAGGGTGACTCTTTTTAGTTGTTTTTAACATAGAGTTGACCGGGTTGAAAAATACGTCCTGCAATGACAACTCCAAGAGGTTCAGAGGGAATAAAGGACTTTGCTTAGTTAAACAAAATGGAGGGAAACGAGATGTTGGCAGCTCTCCCTGTTCCCTGGTCAGCCCTTATAGCTGTGACCCCTCCCGGGATCCGGACGACATGTGAGGGATGGGCTGGGAAGCGCATGACGACGTGCAGAGTGCCCCGAGGAGCATGAGGAAGGAACAAGAGTGTGCCCTGTAAGATCAGTGGAAATCCAGCCCGTATAATGAAGCTTTTTAGCTAGTTATGTTCCCACATGGAGCAGGTCCTTGCTGTACTGTTTAGGGACTTCATGCATTAATTATGAAGAAAGCCTGGGGTGCCTTTCCACCCCAAAGTGGGCAAAAATCCACAGTGAAGGTCATCTCTAGCTGAAGCCTGTAGGTTTCAACCCGAGCCTCCTCCATCTGATAGCCCAAGCAGTGTCCTTGACCTGAGAAATAAGTTGGTGGGCTCTGACAGGGAGCTGCCAGCGCAAAAGCAAAAGGAGAAGAGGCAGAACATGGCTGTAATTGATAGCTGCTTCATGAGTCTGTTCCCGAGATTTTAACTGTAGGAAAATATCTGGCAAAATAAATAAATAAGATCTGAAACTTTTCGTGCCTGACTTCAAATGGAAATATGGGATGGAGAAAAGAGCAGGAAAAGCGAAATCCTGTGTGCTGGGTGTCTGCGTTCCCAGAGCGCAGCAGGACAAACCATTCCCAGGCTGGAGGCAGAGGAGGAAAAGGGAGAAAGCTGTGAACTGTGTCTGTGACCAGGGGCACAATAAACAGCTTGGGAAAAGCCGTGTAGTAAAAGCATCGCTGTGTGGTTCGGTTCCATCCAGCACAGCTCCACATCCATAGTGCTGTACAAAGCCAACATGCAGTAGTCAGAAAAGCCTTGGAAGTAAGGATTTGTTATTTGCTGCGTATATTGATGGCAGCAAACCTACAGGGGTATATACCAACATTGTATCCATGTCGAATTCCCTCGGTGCAGCCGCAGAACCCAGTGGGCCTTTGTCTCACCCACTCATGTCTAGATAAGGGTGTGCAGGCACAAAGCTATTTCAGGAGCATTTTTCAGCTCTGTTGAGCGGTGCAGAGTGTTGCCAGGGACAAGTGTCAGGATAACAGGCTGCGGGGCCGCATACCAAAGGCCTGGGAACAATCACAGGGCTCATCTTTATCTCCGGCACCTCCCTCATCAGGGCTTATTAATAGCGAACGCTGCCAGGGGGTCAGGTTACCCAATGGACTGTGGCCATCAGCTGAGCTGCCCGAATGATGCCTGCTCAGGGCTTGGGGTTCTTCCTGCTGCTTTTGCTTTTCACCCCACAAAGGCTCCACAGGGAGCTCAGTGCTGCTCCCTTCCCAATTCCTGCTAAGATAAAGCACTTTCCCTGCCTCCTGCTGCAAGCAGGAAGGGTTTCCAAGTTGTTGTTTGCCAAATCACTGCTTTTTGGGTGGAAAACCATCGGCCTCGCCTCAAGACAGAGTACTGCTGGGCTGAGGGGTTCTGCTCCAACCCAAACACGGTGGGAGTGGGTGTGGGGGTGTTGGAGTGTCAGAGGCAGCGTGGGAGGAGCATGTAATTGTAAGGGATGTTACTGAAGGGACAGGTGGATGCAGCGCTGGGGCACTGACAAAGCCCATGGCATGGCACTGTGCTCCAAGGGGATCTGAAAGAAATTCACTCCAGGAGGTTCTGGTGGATTCCTCTTTGCTCTCCTCATCAATTGTCATTAATTGCTGCTAACTGATAAGCTCCCGCTGGTGGATGGCAGGGGTAGGAGTGGGTAGATGAGCTGGGTAGCACTTGGGAGCAGTCTGCCAGCTCAACTCATCCAGCTCTGGGCGGCTGCAGGGACCATTTCTTCCAGCTGCTCCCATCTGCCTCAGTTTGCTTCCAATTCCAGTGCCCAGGTTCAGGGAATGACGGTGACTGCAGCCTGCTGCTCCTCGTGCACCATAACCTGCCTGTGTCATGTCCCCATTGCACTGAGGTGATACACTGACCAAAGAATTTACATGAATATTCAGGGTGAAGGAAAACAGGATGAGGGGAATAGAGGCAGAACCTTATAAGAGCAAATTCTGATTTTGGTAGCCAAGACCTTGATGCTTATGATTGTTTATTGAATCTGGGGCTGAAAACAACTGGGGATGGTCTTGGCCGTGGGACAAAGATGTCCCTCCTCTGACCAGGTCCCAGCCTGTGAGAGAGCAGCTCTTGGAGGGTTAGCAATGAGTGGCGATGAGGAATTAAAATGGATTGCTCTCTGTTTTTCACTTACAGGTTGAGCAGCTGACAGAAGAACAAAAAAATGGTAGGTGCATCTTTAACCTGATATGGCAGCCTGAGGAGGAGCTCCCAGGGCTCTTGATCCACTAGGATCACATCACAGGCAGCTTCTGTGTCCCCCGGGTGTTCCCACTGGGCAAACCCCCAGCCTGGGGGACAGAACCCACACATCTCTCCATTCTCTTCTCAGAGTTTAAGGCTGCCTTCGACATCTTCGTGCTGGGGGCAGAGGATGGCTGCATCAGCACCAAGGAGCTGGGGAAGGTGATGAGGATGCTGGGGCAGAACCCCACCCCCGAGGAGCTGCAGGAGATGATCGATGAGGTGGATGAGGATGGTGAGAGGTTCTGGTTTCCTCATTTGAAGTCCTGTCCTGTTGCTCAGTGCTCCCTGCTGCCTGTGGGCCTCGGGCAGGATCCACGCGGGACACAGCGCCTGCTGAGAGCCAGGAGCTGGGGTTATGATGGACCCTGAGTTCACCCCACGCTTCTGTGTGGTTCCTACAGGGAATTTCCAGGCTAATAAACACTATAAAAATGATTCTGCCTGTCGTGGCCAGACTACTCGAACCAATTTGGTAGTAACTGGTATTGCATAAATGTCACAATTTGTCAACATTTATCAGCAGGAAAGTCTTTCACCGCTCTAACATATATGGACATAAACACGTATACTGATCAAATCAGTGTGTGCACACAAAACCAGTGTGCAGGCTGGAGGGAAAGACTGTGACAAGAAACTGGAAAACAGAAAAGTGGCCCCAAATCATGCAAAGCCTTAGTGCCATTGAAAACAACAGTGCTACACTGCTGGTGCAAAAATAGTGCATGAATACCTGCCTGCTGGAGTTTTCATTATTAATGAGATGGACAGGTGCCTCCAGGGTAGGAATTCACATTCATCAAAGCTTCCAGTCCTGTTTTGCAGTATATTTGGTTTGCTGGGGCAAAATGGCTGCAAAAGGTAAAAAAACCAAGAGCAATGAATTCAATCCATGGTTTCAGTTGCTCACTCCAGCCTGCAGGCTGCCTCCTGCCACAGAGCTGCTCTGAGTTCGGTCCCACAGTTCCTAGCAGGAACTTTGTCCTCTCACTTGGCTTTACCTGTGCACCCACTGCCTGATGGTGTTCATTCTGCACACAGGCAGCGGCACCGTGGACTTCGATGAGTTCCTTGTTATGATGGTCCGGTGTATGAAAGATGACAGCAAAGGAAAAACTGAAGAGGAACTCTCAGATCTCTTCAGGATGTTTGATAAGTAAGAACCACGGGCACAGTGTGGGTGATGGGAGAGGTGAGATGGCCCCAGCTCACCTCCCCAGTGTGCGGGTCCCTTCCTAAGCTCCTCTGTGCTCACACAGGAATGCTGATGGCTACATCGATCTTGAAGAACTGAAGATCATGCTGCAGGCAACTGGAGAGACGATCACTGAGGATGACATAGAAGAACTGATGAAAGATGGGGACAAAAACAATGATGGCAGGATTGACTATGACGGTAGGAGTCTTTCTTGCCTGAAGTTTGGTTGTGAGTCGTTGAGCAGCTCCCATGGTCTCAGTTGTCTTTGGGGGCAGGTGTGAGCTTGTGCAGAGCTGGGCAATGCTCCTGATCCCATCCTGGCTTTGTATGGAGCTGGGGAGGTTGTAAAATGTTTGTAAGGACCTGGGCGTCCCTTAACTTCCTACTGATGCTGTACAGCAAGGTTTGCTTTCACTGAGACCTGCCCGTCTGCTTTTGCCACCTAAACACCAGCATCAGCACTGAGGGGCTGTTATTTTGGACACGGCGCTGTCAAAAGGATCTGCAGGCTGTTTTTGAGTGGAGTCTGTGGCCGGGGGTGACACTGGGCACTGGTGACATTTCCACTGCAGGCATGAGGAGCTCTGGCCATGGCCAGAGGAGCAGTAGCCATCTGCCTGGCTTCTTGTGCTTCAGTTAGATGGAAATAGAGAAAGGGCCGTGGAGAGCTGCCAAGCGCGTACTATGGCAGCTGTGAAAGCACTTCAGTGCCACCTAATAGCCCTCATCTCTGATGTCTCCCCCTTGGCAGAGTTCCTGGAGTTCATGAAGGGAGTTGAATAAATCTGAGGCCAGATGGACAGCCCGAATCTCTGAAACCCCTTCTGCTCTATGACTCAGCTTCTCGGTTCTGTCCCCTGGCTGCCGGCATGAAGACTGAGCACTGAGAAGGGTGGCCATAGGGAAAATAAAGAGTGTTGCTATCAAGTGCCTCTGGTAGTGGTTCCTTGGCAGTACAGTGAGCGCTGCACCTTGGCCATAGGCTCACAACCAAAGGGGACGCTCCTCGTGGCTGTGGGTGCCTGCCAGGGAGTCGCCATGTTGTGCTGCCCCACTGGTCACAGCATGTGAGGGCAGCAGGGGCCTGCACTGGTGCCTGCTGGTTTAACTGGAGCCCTGGCAACATTTTAGTGATGAAACATGAATTAACAACCACTTGTTCCATTACTAAAACCCCTGGGAAAGGAGCACCTCCTTTCCTCCCTGACATTCCTACAACTGTCCCAAAGACATCCCTCCCCTCCTCCCCATCCTGATGTCCACTCTATGGTATATACAGAGGGAAAATTATATTTGGAAGCACCTCTTCCTTGTCTCACTCTGTGTGGAGGGAGGCAGGTGGTCCTGCAAGGGAGCAGCGCTGTAGCACTACGGCATCTCACACTGAATCTGAATCACAACATTTCTCCCTTAGAAATCCCACCTGTTTGGGTGCCAAGGGTCCCGAGCAGGGCTTGACCCTGACACAGTCTCAGTATCCACATTCAGGGTGGCAGCAGGGTTAGGAGGACAAGTGGTGCCGTTTCTGATGCCTTGGGCACCGTCTTCTCTCTCCCCAAGGAAGTGTGGCATTCCTATGGTATTAGCAGCTCCCCCTGCACATAGCTGCCTCCTCCCATCAAATTACATCCCAGCACGGCTCACACATTGTGTTCATGTTGCTAAAATCAAATGTTTACTCAAGCAAAATAAATATTGGCAGGGCACAGCACCAGGCTGCTCTGTGCAAGCCCTGCAGGTGCTGCCCTTGACCTCAGGGCAGGTGTCACCATCTTCCTTCCTTCTGTCCTTCCTCCTAAAATACGTCTTCCCAGTGGGAAAAAACAACAACAAAACCAAAGCCACACAACAACACAACGAGCAGCTGTAGCTTTGCCTCGACGCACACTGTCATTTCTAACAGTAGTGAAATATTATTAATTCACACCAAACAGGCTTGAGGTTAAAGCAGCTTAAGTGAGGATGTGAGAGGGGCTGTGTTTTAACCCTGCACAAAGAGCAACAAATGTTTTGCCCAAGCAGAGCTTGTAACATCAGACAAAACAAAGAAATGAGCTCGGGCAGCAGATTGTCCTTAAAACCCAGGAACATCTTTAACCATTCATCTGGAAAACACAGACAAACTCCCCAAAGGTCAGGAGCCCTCAGTGCCACGGCTCCTGGGCCACACACAGCCCAGTGCAGAGCAAGGAGCCTGTGCTCGGTGCCCACTCAGTGCTACTACCCAAAGGCAATAGCCCCAGATAGAGCCACACCTGTATGCGAGCCCCCTTCAGAAAGGCTCAGGGAAGGGGTAATAGCTCTCCCTGCCTCCCCTCTGGGTCAGCTCCCAGGTTTCTGCTGATTCAGCAGAACTGAAGATGCACCAGAAGCCAGCAAAGGAGCAGAAAGGCGTTGGACTGAACAGCGCTGTGGTGGGAAGTGCTGCTGTTACTGTCCTGCCTTCAATGAACCTGCTGCCTTGATACCATGAAGGTCTTCAACTGGACGATTCCACAACAGTCATTTTCCACCTCCCGAGCAGCACAGCTCCCTTCACAAGACCCACTGGGGCCTCCTGCATCTGGGGAAACAATTGGGATGTTTTACCCACACCTGGAAATCGCACAAGAGGTGCAGACAATTGCGCTTCAGCCACACTCATAATCACAGCAATGCTACAGCTTAAAATTCAGCCTTTTTCCTTCTGACCAGCACAACGAGGTGGCAGGGAATTTCCCCACAGCCATTCAGCCAACAAGCAACCCACACTCCTGTCACATCTCAGTGGGCACCACTGGCAGCCCCACTGCCTTCTTTTGTCCCAACCAAATCCCAACACGGACATCTCCAGCACATCTACTACCACTGAGTTATGGACATGAGAGGAAATAAGGAACTCCCCCAGTTTAACCTCTCCCTCTTTTTGGCCCAAGTTGTGGCTCTTGGGGGAGACCTGGGCTCCACCGTGAGACCAAGGAAAAGGAGAGGAGCCATCCAGCCACATCTCAGCACTCTGCCCTTGGTTCAAGAGTGCCAGGAGTATGGGCACAGGTAGCAGCCACACACAACCACCTCTCTTTTCCCTCAGAGCAAAACAGGGATGACAGTGACTGGAGATGAACAGAACCAAAGCATTGTAGCAGCTGAAACTTGTTCCTACAAGAGCGGGAATTCTGGGGGATATTTGGGCCTTTTCGGTCCCTTATTGCTGAGGATCAGTGGGTCAACACGCTCAGTGTAAAGTCAGAAAAACTTCTGCAAGACCCATTTGTCTTAACACGTGGACTGTCGTCCGAGAGTAAGGCAGTAAATGCCACGGGGTGGGGTGGGTAGATTTCACTGTTGGCTAAAGCACGGGAACAACTGCATCAGGAATTTAACACAACATGATAGACAGCCAAGCGGCTTAGACAGACCTGCAGCTGGCACAGTCAGCCCTGTTACAGCCTCCACGCAGGAGATGTGCCTGGATACACACTAAGAAAACTCAGAACCCCACGTATGTGTGTAACTCACAGATCTGCAGTTTCCCCTGCATGTTGTATTGTGGTGCCACAGGGATTTAAGGAACGTGTCACACTCACAAGCTCTGCTCGAAAAAAGAAAAAAAAAGTGATCAAAACATCTGCTTTTTTTCCTTTTTCCTAATCAGACAGAAGCCATTCTGTAGAACAGCCCACACACCTGCACTGCCCAGGTGAGACACAGAGCTGTGCTGCCATGTGATGTAACATGTGCTACCGGATGCAGCCGCAGCTCGTGGGTGACTTGTCTGCTCGCGTTGGGTGGCAGCAGATTCAATTCCTACAATAGTTTGAAGCATGTTTGCCACAAGGGCAACAGAAATGAGCTGATCTATGCCAGATACACAACATTTCACTGTGCCAGATCCACTGCTGTGAGGGAATGCCTGTGGCAGCAGGCAACTCAAGTTCTGTTCATGCATTTTCTGCTGGAACAAGCTCCTGAGAGGTGGTGGAGGGGCCAGAACAAGGTGCATCAAGTCCTTCTCATTTTCACAACAAACATCAACGTCTCTGGTGATGACCGTGTCCCATCAGGGCATTCCCCACTGCTTTGAGCTCTCCTTCCCATTTCTGTACTCTGCACTTTCAGTGCAGTTACTCACCTCTGCAAAATGAGCTGCTCAGTGTTCGGTTACGTGCCCTTTGCACCCTATTTTTTTTCCTCTGTAGGGAAAACAGGAGCCAACCTAGAACTTAATACTGAGCCCTCTTCATTGCAAAGGGGAGAAATCATCAGCACGTATAAAAAGAATAACCTGATGTGTGTCACTGACTAAGCAGAGAGGCTCAGAATCATCCCCTTCTGATGGGATACCAAGGACTCAGTCATGTGAGTTTTGAAGTTTCTAAATGTCGAAGATGACAGAGCTCTGCATAATGGGAATGGCTCCAAGTGATCTGCAGCTGCCGGTTCCATCTGCCCTGCTTTGATCTGCTCTGCAGATGTCATCCGCCCAGAAAGGATCGCCAGCCTCCCTCAGCCAACAGAAAGCAGGACAGAATTTACGTGACTGCACATGCAAATCTAAGTGCAGGAATACCCACTGCAGGGCCATGCCAGCACAGGTACCCATCTGCGGCTTTCCCTTCTGTGCTGGCACATCATCCTCAAGGAAGGGAAGGAGGGAACTCTCAAACTGAATCATTGTGGAGTTATAAACTGCCAATATTCGGGCAGCGTCCCACAGGAACACCATGTGTGTGGGGAAATCACAGAGAGGTGCACATGACAACAAACCTGACACCGAGCTGCTGGAGCAGCTCACACTCCTGCCTTTTGCTACACAATGATGCCTGGATTAAGGTTACATTCCTCTCTGCTGCATTTTGTCACGCAGACGCTATTTTGGTCAGAAAGTCAGCAAGCCCATATTTGGGAAGCTGTCCCACTGAAGGGCAGCATGAAGGGCAGCATGAAAAGGCAGCTTCGAGGCAGGCCTGGGGAAAACAGAGCCACAGGCAGCCCATATTCCATTTTCTGCCTCTCATTGATGTGCACTTCCCATTCTCTGCCCAAACCTTGTCCTTCTTCCCTCAGTCCACACCCTGTGGGTAAGATGCTCTCACAGCACAAGCCCTATGGGGGCAGAGTTCAGGTCTCCCTTCCATGACAGAAACATCTCAGTGCAGGATTCATAATGTAGCACTCAAAGCAGATGTAAGATTTGCAGACACACAAGTAAAGGTGCAGCAGAACAAATGCCAAGATCCCTCTTTAAGGTTTGTGCTTTTTCTTTTACTATTATCACCATAGAGCCCTGCAGAACACTGACCTTCATTTAGTGTTCTGGCAGCTGGATCAGCCACTCCACCTCCTCCAGCACCAGCAGCATCCCAAGGTGACGTGTGTATTGATCGGAACCACAGCTGTGAGGCCAGGCTTTTGTAGACAAGCTCAGTGCACTAAGGAAGGCAGATACCGTGCAATTCAGAGACCTCTGATCTCAGTTACCACCAGCATTTAAACACTGTAGAGCTGTGTCTGATGTAGCCAGCTGCCATAAAACTTTTCAAGGATGACTGTCATCTTCAGGATCCTCTCCCCAGACAAGAACAGGCTTTTGGCTCATTTGAAGGCAACAGGAACCAGCCTTTTTGTCTTAAAGATTCAAAAGATTTTATCCCGTGACACAAATCTCGTGACTGCACTCTCCAAACAAGACCACACTGCCCTCCCTACCAGCACGTTGCTCTTGCAGAGAAATTAAGTTCTACAAGCTGAGAAAGTTCAGCCTCGAGGAGTCCAAGAGATGCACACAGCAGGACTCACAGGCTGAGGGTGATCATCTCTCTAGCTGCAAGGACACTCCTGCAGCTGCAGTCAGTCACTGTGTTGGTTGGCCCAGGGCTGGACCAGGAAAAAAAATAAATAAAAATCACTTGTAAACTGAGAATTCTTTTAGAAGCACTTTGGGCCACAGAGAATTCAGAATACTTACTCCAACAAAGTATTTCATTACAGTAATTGGCTAAGCAATACACACATATATATGTATTAAACATTAACTTGCATTAATTGGATGTTTCAGTTTAAATATTGATTTTTCACCCAGCAGGTTTTTACTGCCCTATTTTCACACTTCCAGCCCTTGTTGATTTGTGGATTTACACCACCGGGTGGACAAGGGCTGAAATTGCAGTTTCAATGAGGGTTTGGTGCACTTACACATGGTTCACTTCAGCAATGAAAATACTCATCTTGTCTGCAAAGATACTCAACTCAAATTCTCAACTTTGCTGACTGGAAGGACCAGGAAAAATCAAATCCTCTACTTAACTACAACAGCAAAACCTTGTCACGGCACCATCTCTTCTTGTGCTTTCAAATGCCACTTCCCTGGTCTGACCAGCCAACTAACTTCATCAGACAGGGACTCTCGTGTGCTATGAAAAGTCTCCAACTGAAATACAGTAGCTAGAAAAAATCTGGATGTTTCATATAGTTTGATTACTAACTACTCACACTTTGCACCCTTTTAACACTTTATTACTTTAAGCATTATAGAAGACGACACATACTACTATTAATTGCTATGATCTCTTACACTGCAGTTAACACTTGTTACTCTTATTTCCCTGGATTTCCATTGCTGTTGCTGCCCAACTTGAACAGTAACAGAGGGTGTGTAAAGAACAGCCCCCCAAGTCTGGTTGTGCTCTAACAGCACTAAGAACTGCTGCACAAATCACAGTACGAGACAGCTGTGAACACACATCCATTATCAAAACCAGTTCTATCTGTACTGAATACTGTCATCTAAGAGACCAACCGATGCAAAATATTGCTGCTTGTCTGTGTTTTAAAGCTCCACTCAGCAACAATTTCACAAACTGAAAACAGGCTGAGAGTTATTAGATGCTCACAGTCTATAGCAATGATTGCAGAACAGCACCGAGGAAGGAGCAGCTGTTTCATCCAGAACTTCTGAGCCCAAGAACACCAACACAACCTCTGCAGTCATCTGACAGGGAACAAAACCACACACTGGTCACAATGTGCAGATGTGACGACACACAACTGGCATTTATAATAAAACTCGAGGCACTATTGAGGTCCCTCCTCAAATTCAGAAGGTGAAAATTTTATATCCAATTTTATTTGTACAAGAACGCTTCAAACATACGAGCCAAAAGACAAACTGGGTCTTTGTCTTGAACCAGGTCAGTCCTTTTTCTGCAGAGCTGCCTGCTTGGCATTGTTGGCCTGCATCTTCTTCAGCCCCTTCTTGTTGTGTTTCTTGGCAAATCTCATGTTCCTCAGGAACTTGGGATCAACCTGCGATAACAAAGGAAACGTGAGCCCCGCTGTCAAAGGGACAAGTGTATTTCCATCACATCCCAGTTATTGCAATTCCAGCTGCGATTAATGCAGATACATTTTCTGATCTGATATTAACAGAACTACTTTAGCCACTCAGCCATCCCTTAAACTGCCCCATTGAGACACATCTCCAACTTTACTCCAAGGAACATCTTCCCCGGTACACACAGCTCGCCGGATTTTTGCCATCTTAACTCACACGTACTTGGTACAAAGCAACACTCTCAGATCACACGAGCATTTGCAGAGCGCTGAACCCTCACTGAGCTTGGCTGGAAATCTGCTTTTCAGAGGAGATGGAGAAGTATCCCATCTACCAAAACCAGACTGACACCCTTTTCTCTTTTTCTCTCTGCTGTTTGGGGGCAGTTAGCAGCGTACCAAGCTTTTGGTATTGAGATAATGCACAATTCTGCCATTTCCACGTGTACCGCCCAGCAACAGCAATGCTTTTCTGGAGGACATTCTGTGTATCAGTACAGATGTTACAACACCACAACGGTAGGGAGGAGACACAGCAGGATTTAAAGTGAATGAGAGTGAATGAGAGCAGTGAAACACTGACGTGTGTTTGCTTCATTGGAAGCAGCATTTAGTGATGCTGATCCCAAGCAGCACAAGAGCTAAAAAGCAGCTTTGTAGAAATACAGTGCGGGTTTCATGTGGATTAGAACTAACACAGCAGCAAATGAGGTGAGTAAAGGCAAGGGAAGCCCACAACCAGAACCTGCAAAAACACTGACAGCCAAAAGTGAGAAACAGCAGCACGGGATGTTCTGAGTCTGAACAGGTTGGAAACACGAGCAGAAACACTCACCCCTTTGAGAGACTCGTATCGATGTTTTCTGGGCTTCTTGATGCCATTTCTGTGCCACTTACGGGCTACGTGAAAAACAGGGAAACAACACGGGTCAGAACTTGGACTAGAAGAGCTCCGTGAGCTCTTTTCAATACTGTGGAACTGACACAGCACAGGATCCCAGGCCGCCCCTCAGATCATCCGGCTGCAGGTGCGGGGAGCGGCCATTCCCGGCACACCGAGCGCTCAGCGCTGTGAACCCTCCACGAGCAGCTCAGAGCCGCGTGTTACCGCTCACACACACGCGGCGCTTCCACTGGGCAGGGCCAGGCCTCAGCCGCCTCCATTGGCCGCGTGCAGCACCGCGAGGCCGCAACGGGACCGGCGGCTCCTCCCGTCAGCACCGGCGGCTCCCGCTCCATCCCGCTCCCCCCCCGGCTTCTCTCCCCTCACCACAGCCGGGCCCGGGGCGGTGACTCACACTGATTGTGCGTGGTGTGATTCTTGGACTTGGCCATGGCGGCACCTGCGGACAGAGGACACGGCTCGGCTCAGCGCGGCTCCCCCCGCCCGCCGGGAGCGGCAGCTGAGACCGGATGGAGCCGGATGGAGCCGGATGGAACCGAGCGGCACCTACCGAACCACGGCGGGGCGGGAACCGGAAGAGAAAGGAGCCGCAAGGGAACCTGGGAAATGGGGGTAGGCGGAACCGGAAGTATGGACCGGAAGCCAGGTGGTCGGAGTGCAACAAGCGCCGCTGGCACGGAGGTTCCGCCACGCCAACGTTCCTCCCTGTTGTCTCGCTCGGGCCCGGCGGCTGCGTGACGTGTGATGCGAAACGAAACGAAGCGACACAGAACACAAACCACAACATTCCCATAAATAAAGAGTTTCTTTGACAACATGGTCTCCCTGTAAGTGTGCCTGTATCACGCCATCCAGTGGCTGTTGTGCTCAGCCCCATCGGTACTGATCGGTACTGATCGGTATTGATCGGTACTGATCTGTATTTATCGGTACTGACCGGTACTGATCGGTATTGATCGGTATTGATCTGTATTTATCGGTACTGATCGGTATTGATCGGTACTGATCGGTATTGATCGGTACTGACCGGAAAGGCTTTGCTGTGTTCGGGCGAACAGGGCTCGGCGGTGCTGTGAGCCCACACTAATAACAGCTGGAGGTGAGCACAGCTCCGGGCCTCAAATGGAGCCGGAGCAGCCGGATGGAGGAGCAGCGATATCAGCACATGGCGGCACTAGAGGGAGCCGGAGCACAACGGATGGCGGCACTACGGGACACACCGCCCCAGCAGGAGAGGGGACACCCAGCAAATGGCAGCGGGACACGCTGAAACTTCCCAGCTGACTCGGCATCTCACCCCACTGTGTTATTTTGTTGTCATTTCCTTAAAGAAGAACATTAAAAACATCAGTTTTCTTTTTGAAAGTGCCATCCGATCTGCAGTGATTCTGTCCTTAAACCTGCCCCTCAGAGCGCCTGGCAGGGCTGCTCCGAACGAGACAAAGCGGCGACAACTGCTGTCAATCGTCAGACCGTGAGGGTCCGAGAAGGGGAATCCCTGAAGCAGAAGCGACCCGGAGTGGTCTGAGAGCTGGTGGTGCTGCCCTGAGGAGCATCCCTTGATGCTGGTCAATTCCTCCTTGATAAAAGAAGGAAGGCTTCCCCGGTGCACCAGGATATGATGGGAATGGGGAAAGTTTTCCAGCACAGTGTTGTGAAGCCCAGGGAACCTGATGGAGTCAGCACGGTGGGCGCAGGATGCCTGGCCCATCACAGAGCGCAGGGGCTGCTGCATCCTTGCTGCGTCCTCAGTGGAGGTGCTGGAACATTCATGTTGACCATCTGCAGTGGGAAGCTGCTCTGATGGCTTATGTGGATTTCCACTGATCTGCCCAGAAAATGGCTTAGAATTCAGTGAACCCAAAGTTACACGTAAATTAGATCTTCCCCATTTCGGGGCTTGCAACCAAAATATATCATCATAGCAATAAATACATAGAACTGTAGAGTATGGTTTGTTTTGTTTGTTTGTTTGTTCATTTATTTATCTGAGACATTCCAATGGTGCCATTGGATTTAGGGAGAGCTCAGGGATTTAAAAGATTTCCCTCTGTGTCAGTCCTGTCCAGCTGCAGATCTGGCTGGTTGCCTCCAGAATCAACTGGTGCCAATGCCTGGAGTGCCCGACAGGAGGGGAGGACGGTCTGCAGGGGTGGATGTTTTGGGGAGGTTACTGGAACAGAAAAGCAGTCGGGTGGTGAACAAGGCCACCAAGATGCTGCAGCAGGATGGAAGCAGGTCGGCTCCTCCATGCAGCTTTGCTGCACCTCAACCCCTCCCCACACTCCAGCTGGCTTTAACGGGCTTTTTTTTTTTTTTTTTTTTCCTTTTTTTTTGCTTTTTTTTTTTTTTTTTCATTCAATCTTGTTTCCCATTTTACACTTTTGCTTTAGAACAGCTCAGGAACCACCAGCAACATGCAAATAGGGAGCTGGAGATTTCCATATTCCTGATAGACTCCAGGAGCCGAGTGAGTGCAGCCAGAGGAAACGGGATGTGTGCAGGGAAATACAGCCAGTGCTGACAAAAATCACCCAAATCACTGCAGACACCAGCACAGCTCCCTCCAGAGCATCATTAACACTTGATGAAATCACATCGAGGTCATATTTTGCACTGGGATTTCAGATCTGTCACCCAGGCACAGCTTTTGTCCTCCTGCCTGGCGCAGGGTTGGAGGGGACAGAGCTCGGTGAGCTGAGCTTTGCAGCAGGGTGAGGTAGCTTTTCAGCAACAGTAAAAGGGATCTGCTTTAGCTCTGCCTTATCTGCATGGCAAGGATTACTGAAAAACCGTGTTGACAAATACCACGGTCTCAAGAGGAAATATGAACTTCCGCACAAAGGCGGCTTGTTTGTGCAAAGCGGGGAGGGAATAAAAAGCTGCCAAAAAGCTGACGTTAAACCCTGTGCTTACCTGTGATTCACATGATACCATGACTGAAGCCTTTCGTTTGCAGCACCATAATCCAAGATGTTCTTTCCACAAAGTGAGAAAGTAGGTTAGCGTGGAGGCAGGGCTGGGGAGGGGGAAGGGGATAAGCGGAGCCCGATGCTGCATATACTATGAGCAGAGCTAGAGTATATGCAGCATTTAGTTTTTAGCTTGAGGCTAAAAAAAGAGGAAAAAAAGAGAACCAGAGAGGAAGATCTCTCTTAACACTGCAGGTATTTATCACCCGTGACATGGACTTAAATCACTCAAGTAGTCTTCACTCAGTGCAAGATCACAATGCTAAAGTCAAGCCAAGAGCTTGGCATTCCGTACAACAGCCTGTGGACCAAGGGAAGCAAAGGTGCTGAGTGGGTTAATTCATACCTGTTGCACTGCTCTATGCTCAGCATCATCTTGCAAACCCTGCTCTGAGTACAGCCCGGGCCCTTCTGTGCCATTCCCTGCCTGCAGTGGGCATGGCACAATAGGGAAGGGGACAGCAATCACACTCAGGGCTGCTGCATCCATTAAAATAATATGACTCATCCATTAGAATAATGCTGATATGACCTTGACATCCAGGAGGGGCACCACATCACTGCTCTTCTGCTTAACGTGGTAGGATGCCTCAGGAGTATATATGGGACACAGGCTTGGTCCTTCTCAAGACTTTTTCCAAACTCATTTTTCAAACCTGTCCCAGAACAGGCAGATGACACAGGGCATTCCAGGTGCCAGTTGCTCTCTCATGCTCAGGGAAGATGAGCACTGCAGGAAGGGGTTTTAATGACCATCGTCCCTGGCTGGTGGCTCTCAGCTCTTTCTCTATGAACACAGATGACATGGATGTGGGCAGGGGATTTGCACTGTGTCAAGCAGCCCCTCAGGACTCCCAGCTCTGCAGCTTTATGCCAGCTATCTGACAGACAGCTGCCCAGGCAGTGCAAAGACCCATCCACCACTGGATGCTGATCATGTCAGGAGCACATATTTGGAAAAAGAGTAAAAAAAAAAAAGCCCCTCCTTTGGCACTTTCCCAGTTTCTAGAAGCAAGGGCATTTCTTTACTCAAACGTAATGTTCTTCTATTGAACAGGCAGTACTGCCCATACCTTGGCTATCTAATGCACAGAAATCAGTAGGTAACTGAGGTGATGATTTCTGCAAGTCAGCGGTGCTCCTTGCGCCTCCCTGCTGTCCTCTGTCTGGATTGTTCCAGCTCATCCCTCTTGGCTTTCTGGGATGCTGAGCAGAGACACCTGCAAGATGCCAGCAGCAAGACAGACTTCCTCTGCAGCACATCTCTTGTTCTGTTTTTTCCCTGCTTTTAGCTGCACTGATGCACCAGACACTTGATTCTTGGCTGCAGCATCCGCTGCTTGAGCCTACTGGTGGTTTTGTGCTGGGATCTCTTCAGTAGGGTGTGCTAATTAAGAGATCACATTTCCATCAGAACCTCTAATGCAAATGCCCCTCAGTGTGCTTCATGAATGCTGTAAGAGCTTGCTGCAATCAGACCAGCTCTCCTGGAAGGATGCTTAATATCCTGCTGGCAGCAGTAGGAACTTTCCCAAACACCACCCCCTGATTTTAAGGACATAAATTATTGAACAGCCCAGTGGTGTTGCCCTTGTACAAAGTCAGCACTGAGAAACAACTGATGTCCTCCTTGCACATAATTAAACTGAAAACTTAACTGCACTATGGCTGTATGGGATGGGGTTTGCAAACAGATTTGTTGCAGAGTTCAGCATTCCCACTGGGAAAGCCTGCATTTTCATGACATTTAACGTGGGTTTGAATATGCTTCTTTGTGCCCCAGCCTGGTGTGGACCAAAGTGCTGTACTGCACTTGGTGTCAACATCAGTGAGAAACAAATAAAACTTGTGCCCAACGCTTTTTGGAAACGGTGCTTAAAACCACTTTTTCTAGTATGATGCCAGCTGCCCCACTGTGAAGTGGGCTTCATTAGGAACCTGAGATAGCCTGGACTGTGGCATCCCACCCAGGAGGAGGACATCGGCATGGACACAGCTACGCCCCATCCACCAGCAGTGCCTGAGCTGCATCCCACAAGAGCAGATGCCTGTGGCCAGCCCTTCCCTTTTTCATCAGCCCCATCTCAAGCTGCCATTTGTGTTAAGGCTGACCTGACTGATGGTTTGATGATGATAAAAACACATTTGCTCCTGCTGCAATTTTAGCCAGGCTTTTCAATCCACTTCAGGGCGAAGTGCAATAAATCTCCAGGAAGTTTCTGGCAGGTGGATGCCTTTAAATCCCCATCTGTAGGACACACCTGATGCCTTCAGAGTGGAGGGGAAGGGCAGAGTGCCCAGCTAAGGTCTGGGGACAGGCAGACTTCAGGCATTTTCCACTCTAGTGTAAGAAAGCAGGTGACAGTTAAATGGAGTAGGGCAGAGCATGCAGTGCAGACACCAGCAGCCCATTCTCCCTCCTTTCCCCCTACCCTGCTTCCTTTCAGTTGTGGAGTAATCTTGAGAAATTACAGCTAAAACTGTTTTTTTTCTTTTTCTTTTTTTTCCCTGCTCTTGCTACCTGAAACAACCTTCTGTTTTTATGCAACCCTCAAAGTATTTTTTACAGCAGCTCTTCCTCCTGCCGTTAAATATTTATATGAGAGGCCACGTGGTTTTGCTGGAGCAGGATGGTGCAGTGCTGGAAACCTCGGTGAGCCAGATTTAAATAGCAATGAGACTGCAGGCACTCACAAAGCACCTGTGTTGATTCCTCCCATTCCCCAACCTGCTGCAGTGCTTCCTGGAGCATCCCCAGCATCACATCCTCACCCCCACAGCTCGGGCACTCAGTAAGTGCTCAGTGTCTGACCAGCAGAGCCCTGTGGGGAGAGAAGGCAGGCTGAGCTGCTCGTGTGCCTGGATGGGCTGCAGATGTAGGTAATGGAGACCTGGGGATGCACCTGGAAGTGTTCTGATGGTCATGGAGCAGCACACGACTACCATCTGCTGCAGGACAGGAGCATCAGTGCCCTGCTACTAAGGGTCTTTGTCTCTCACACCCCAACTCCTTCCTTGCTCTGCTTTATTTTGGGAAGATGAAGATGGTGGAGGGAGGATACTTGTCTCAGTGCTTTGCAGTTGCTGTAGCAACTGTGGTATCTCTGGTGGCAGGAGCACACGCTTCCTACAGTCAGCATCATTGTGAGCCTGCTGCTTGCATTCAGATATTCTATTCCCTGCTAGAAAAAAAAGCCCCATGCCTGCCTCCCAGCCAGCAGCAGCTAGAGACCAGGCTGTGCTGCTGAAGCAGCAGCAGTGGCGCAGGCAAAGCATGCCGAGCTGGAGGGATGCTGCTGTGCCTGCCATCTCCCAGGCAATCTTCTGCGCACGAGTCAAAGCCGCCTCCAAAGCCTCCACTGCTCCTCTCTGGCTCCTCAGCAAGAACAACCCTGCCTTACAGCTTCTGCTTTGGGAAAAAAATTACAATGACTCTTGATCAAAGCATTCTCAGCAGTAGAGGATCTGCACAAGCTTTGCTGAGTTACTTTCCTGATTAATGACTTCTAAATAATAGAGCTTTGTTCACAGGCTGCATTCATTTAATGTCCATTTCCAGTCATTTTGTAAGGCTTTGCCTAGTCAATTGAAAATCCCATTACTCCCCTGTTTCCACCAGATTTGTAAATCACAAGCTGTAACCAAATATCCCTTCCTTTCCTTTGGGAAACCAAAGAGACAGAGCTCCTTGGACCAGCCTCTTCTCAGATCCTCAAGTATCCATTTGCTCTCAAGGCACCAAAACCAGGCACGTTTGGTCAGGGATGTGTTCATACAACCTCTGCCCTACTTTTGTGTCTCAAGTCATAGGAATCCTCTGGCCCCATGTCACCAGACACATCCCTTCAGAGCCCACCAACGTCTGCTCAGTCCCCTGCATGTGAACCACCCCTTCTCCCTGGAACAGGACTTTATCCTCAGCACAAGCAAAGCACACATTGCTGGCCTCTATCCCACACATCTAACAATCCACATCAGCTGGTAGGGATGGAGGAGAACAATGCAAACAGAGCTTCATAATTTCTCCTCAGCCATTTTACTTGGGTTAGGTCTATTTTGGTTTTCTTTGCAGAATTAAGCCCTGGGCTTTCATAAATGGGGAGACCTGCCTTGCTTTTCCAGAAGGTGCTGATCCGACCTTTCCACCACCTGCTTTTGGGATGGCCAGAGCAGGCAAAAGCCACAAATTGGGCTGGTCTTCACAAAATGGGAAGGCAGAGAGATGCTGCCACTTGGAGGCTGCACCTCGAGCACTTGCTGGTGGTAACAAAGACTTTCTGCCCTCTTCTGGTGCTTTGACAGAAATGAGCGATGCTCAGGCAGGCCCGCAGTCACCCAAGATGGGGTTTTCCACCTCACTCATTGCTTGATAAGCTGGTTTTCTGGGCTGTAGCTGAAGCTTTATGTCCCCTGGGAAGCTCTCTTTAGGAGCAGGTTTGCAGCTGGGGAATGTTTCACTGCTATTTTCAGCCTGTGATGTTTTCCTTTTCTTTCTTTTTTTTCTTTTTTTTTTTTTTCTTTTCCTTTCTTTTTTTTTTTTTCCTTCTTCTTTTTTTTTTTTTTTTTTTTTTCCTTCAAAACACAACAACAACAACAACAAAAAACACAACACTGTCAACAAGTCACAGAAGAGTGATCTCAGTCTAAAATACGAGCTCTGGCATGGTTTGGTATTTGACTCAGAAGCCACTTCCCATCTTTGGAGACTTGAAGTATGTTCCACTCCGTCATCCTGAAAGTCTTTAAACACTTACTAAAACAGAGTTTATTTATCCACAGTCAGAACAGCCTATCTATTATCTCAAAGGCTGAATTCAGAAAGTCTTTACAGAAATTTATTGGTCTCATTCCTACCAGACTGAACAGAAGTTTTCCACCGAGTCTGTCAAAATAGAAATGTCTCAATTCCAATTTCCTTCAGTCTTCAGCAAGACATCACATTAATTGTGTTAAAAAGCACTTTTATTAGTTACTGAGAAAGCAGGAATCTGGCAACTCTTCTTGACCACTAGCTATTAACTTCTGTGATGTCTCCTTTAACATCGGTTTGATCCAATGCAGTGGTTTTCTCCACCAGCAAGCTCAGCAGTGGCTGGAGCCAGCAGGACTGACTCCAGATGAGGATTATTGCCATCAGGGCTCAAGGGCTCCTATTGCTGCCTGGGTAAATCTTGTCTGCCCCTCTCAAGGCTTGTTTGCATTTCTGTTGTTGGAAAAAAAGATGTGGAGGCACATTGAGAGCCAATAAATACATACAGAACAATTTCATCTACACTTGTGATGCTTTCAGCAGGACTCAGGCAGCCATCTCATAGCTTGTAGGAACTTTGTTTCAGTCCGACTTCGTGTAGGGCTACGTTTCAGCCAACAGCTCAACACTGCAGCCATCAACAGCACCAACTCTGCAAGCTTAGGAGAAACCTCATCTCCTCCCCCTGACCTCCACAGAGTGCTCTGAGATCACTCCCATGCTGGCACTACGGGGGTACTGACATTTCATGGAACAAACTCTGATCTATCTCTTTCTTGCTACCAGGTGCCCCTGCTCACACTTGGGGATGGATGAGACCTGCTCCTCTTGAAGCACCAGGAGGGGTTAGCACAGGCTTGATGCCTTCAGGAGTGGAAGCAGGCTATGTTTTGAAATGTACACACTTAATGCAGTTTGGCTTGTTGGATGCTCTGATGCCTGTGAAAGGATCCATGTAAGCAACCAGTCAATGGAAGCCTAGGCACATGAGCTTTCAGAGTTGATATCCCACTTCATCTATTATCACATTAACTTGAACTCACCTGAAGAAAATAAACTGCGACTCTTGTGGCACCAGTGGAAGCATGTGCCACAGGGAACTCTTTTCACATTAGCCAAAGAAAGCCAGTGGTGCTTTCAAGCACTGACCTATTCACTGTTTCTTAAGACTGGATAGTGTGAAGTGTTGTGGCAGACTGATGACACCTGCTGTTTCCATATGTCCTGGTTTTAAGCCCAAATTGCTCCCTGGCTGCACCATGGCTTGCCTTACATTCTGCCTGGATGAAGAGGAGAACCAGGCTCCTCATTTCCATCTTTTCAGCCTTCTGGGACTGCCACATCCAGCCCAAAGCACAGCCCTGCCACGTGCCCTTTGCACAGCTGGCAAGAGCCTCAATTATAGGCCACTAGACCCGCTGTTTACAGGAAGTGCCGGCACAGAGCATGGAATTAGAAAGACCACAAGGAAATGAGGGATTATTTACTGGAGATTAAAGGACGTGGAAAAACCACAGGGCAAATCAGTGGGGCCTAAGCAATGGCAGCTGCTATTTCAGTCTCCCAGCTGCTGGCATTTGCACAGGTCACTCCGCAATGGGAGAATTCGGGAGGAATTTAGTGGGATGGATGATGCTTGCTCTGTTTTTTGGGCCAGTAAAACGCACCAAAGCAGGTCTGTTTAGGACCTGCTGGACAGAGATACAGGATGTCCACTCCACTTTCTCTCTTCCTCAGCCAGTTCCACGAGTCTTTCTTCCCCTCCAATGCAATTTCTGCTTTTGGGCTGCATGCCCAGGCCAAGTTGCTCCAGCATGAACCCCCCCTGGTGCAGCTTGAAGCCATTTCCTCTGGTCCTATCACCAGTTACACTACAGAACAGACCGACCCCGAGCTCACGACAGCCTCCCTTCAGGAAGTTGTAGAGTGCAATGAGGTTTCCCCTGAGCCTCCTCTTCTCCAGGCTAAACAATCCCAGCTCCCTGAGCTGCTCCTCATAAGACTTGTGCTCCAGACCTCTCACCAGTTTCATTGCCCTTCTCTAGATGTGTTCCAGGGCCTCGATGTCTTTCTTGTAGTGAGGAGCCCGAAACTGAACACAGCACTCAAGGTGCGGCCTCACCAGAGCTGAGTACAGGGGGGTGATCACCTCCGTCCTGTCCAGATCCCCCTGTAGGGCCTCGCTATCCCCAGCCAGATGGACACTTCCAGCCAACTTGGTGTACTCTGCAGCTTCTATAGCAGAGACACCTTGTTCCAGTGTTAATGAGGCCATTTATTTTTTTGGTGAGGTCGGCTTTTCAGCTAAATTATGCTACCAAGATTTCAGTGGCTGCTCACAAGCTCTGTGATTTGGGGTGTTATTGGATCAGGTCTCGTGCCAACCATCCCCACTCCTCCAGGTGCAGAGGTACCATTGCTGCCCTCTCAGATACAGGATGGGCTCCAGGGTCCCCTGCCCCAACACAGGGCACTGATTCAGTCCTGTTACATTGGGAACGTGGCCATGGACTCAAACCCCAGCCCTGCTCCTGTGATTAGTGTGATGCTGCTGGGAATGACAGTGACACGGTGGCTGGGAGGACACTTGGTCAGGGGAGCAAGCAGGAGCTCAGCAGGGTTTTCTTTTTCTTTTTTGTTCTGGCTGCAACAAAGAGAGAGAAAAAGTATGAATGAGCTTATTTTATAGCCTCAGAGGAATACCCAGCCATTGTTAGCTTGACATACGCTGTCATGGTGAAGAAAATAAAAGCTTATTCTTGCCTGAATGGGCTGGCTGAAAACAAATGACCCCCAAAACCCTCTTTATATGTCATCATCAGCATCTCCATCATCTACGTGCTGTGTGCCTGATCCACAACCCAGACACTTCCAGACCAGGATCTGATCTGTTATTCACATCAGAAGGAAAGCAAAGATCCAGGTTTTCCTCATTCTGAGGGAATGTGAAGGGCACTCCCACCCCTCAAAGTGCCAACCTGCACCATGTCCCCATTGAAGATGAGGCAGTGGCCTCATTTCTCTGACACTAACACAGGAGTGGCTGGAGTATGTCCTTCTCACAAGTTTTTGCATGTAGAAACCGCTCTCACACAGTCCAGAATTTCCAAGTGATTTCCAAGAATCCTCCTTTTAAACAGTGTTCAAAGTATCTTCAAAAAAAGCTGAGACAGAGGCAGGTTTCTGCTCCACTCCCACCCTGCATAGGATGGGGCAGCCCAGAGCAGCAGTGGTTGGGATGGTGGTGGCTGAGATTGCATTGCAGACACCATTTTCATTTTATTTGTTATTCCTATTGAATATATTATGGTGGGAACTAAAAGTGGGATTTTCCCTCATCTTATCATTCTTTGTAAGAAAATGTTGACCCTGTAAGTGGTGAGGGCATTTAAGACAGAATGGCAAGAACCTCCTCCTGTCGCTGTACCACAGAGCTGCCGTGGGTCACACTCCAGCACACAGCAGGGGACCAGGCTGGGGACAAGAGGTCTCCTCTGGTGTTCTCACAGAAGCTGGCTCCAGTTGGCCCAGCCTGGTGAGTTTGATTATAAGGTGCAATTAGAATCTGGGGCTGCTGTGCCAGGAGCTCAGATGTGAAGCATAACAGTAACAAAAATCTGTCCCCCAAATCTGTGTTTTCCCAATATTAACTCTTCATGTGCTGCCATCAGAGTTCCCTTCAGGACAGTCCTGGTGAGAGGTCTGTCAGCACTACTAAATATTAACATTTACAGGCTTGGTCATACCCACAGCTTTGTAGAGAGCTGCTGTGCCTTTCCTAGAACCAAGTATGGGAGAAGAGGGAAGAGGTGCCCTTTCTGGGGTCCCGGTGCTGGTTGGCTATGGATGGAATCATCACTGCCTCCATACACTGGGTAAAGAGGCAGATTTTTCCCAAAATGGTTTGTCGAAGCCTCTCTCTCGTGTTTCTCACTAGAGCCAGTAGTTAATTTTGCAGAGGGAAGCCTTTGGAGATGGCAACGCTATTCAGACCCATCTGGATAAAACTGCAATTCAAGGGAACTGCTGGCTCTTTATCTTCAGGCGGCATCATTGCGCAGTTAATTTCAGGTCTTCCAGTAAGCTGTAATGCATCTTTTAGCCTAAGAGCTCTTTAGCATGACACTGAAATAGACCCCGGTCTACATACATCTGCTGCCAAGATAAATGTATGGTTCAGCAGCAGTAAAGAGGATATAAAAGACTCCCACGTTACAAATGTAGGAGGCAGAGGATATTTTAGCATGACAGCGGTTACACTTTTGGCAGTTCTGCTATAATAAACTTTGTTTTCAGAGCCTTAAAACATTCCCTGTGCTGCAAAGACTGATATCTGCTTTCAGAGGAGTTGTTTCGGGGTCGGGGATGAGGAATGGAGCTTTGGAACATGGGGAAATGTAAAGAAGATGGAGTTTATAACGCTCTACATTTATAGGTATTTTCTCACAAAATGCCATTGGATCCTAGTAAGCAAGGGAAAGACACTGAGGCAGGCTAAGGGCTAAAAATATAGGAGAGAAAGAGGACGGGAGACACCAGCCTTGTGAAGGAAAATGCCTTGGGTACCTTCTCCATTTTGAGTGCTCTCAAGTCTCAAGGATCATCTAGTTCCAACCCCCTGCAGCTGGCTTGGTTGAAGATGAGATGTCAAAACACAACCCAGCAGCCATTCTGGTAATGTATCTCACAGCAGACCAAGAGGAAGGATGGGTAACAGGGAGTAGCCTGGTTGGGAGAAGGCACTGATGCTACAGAGCTAGACGAGGGGCATTATCTGCACCCACAAGAACAGAGCTGGGTAGAGCAAGCTGGAGTGTAAGTAAAATGTTTGCTAGAGTGGGCCAGAACTAGAGAGGAACATTTGCTGAAGACTTCAAGAGAACTGGAGGACATCAGCTTCCATGTTTCTCATGCCATCTTGAACTCAAATGACTGACACGGGCACCAGGGTTGGTCAGAGGTGAGTGGTGAGCACCCAGGTCACCTTATCACCTCCTTCAAGTCCAGCACTGCCAGCATTCAGAGCTGGTGCACAATGCTGGGCTCTGGTCTTCTCCAGAACATCACACTGGGACACACTGGCAGCTGGCTGGGAGGCAATTTGTGCCACAGAGGTACTTATGGAGGTAATTAGTGGTGATGACTCAAACTTAATGCACTCTGGGGTGTCAGGAGTAGCAGTGAAAACCCTGATCATGCGACAGCATCACGTCTCAGCTGCTGCCTGGCCCTGCCTGCTCTATGCTCTCCTGGGGCAGGTAGGGGCTGTCCTCTGGGTTCCTGAATGCCATCACTGTAGTGCACACATTCTACCCATGACCACCATTTCCCTTTGCTCTGGGAGCTCAGCCCAAGAAAAGAAGATTGCTCTGAAATGTCAGGAGGGGTTTCCAGCTCTGGTTTCGGAGTTTTTCACCCACTTTTGCCATGACTCTTAATGGACGTGTTCTAACCACAAGCACTGCATGATGCTTGCACAAAGTGCGCATAGAAGGACTGACTCTAAAAACGTCTTATGACTCAGTGTGTTCCCCTCTGAACCAGCAGCAAAACTCTGATGAGTCCTGCCGAAGGCTCTTGGTCAAACTCCGAGTGCTTGACAGCTGCTGTGTTTAACTTGGCCCACTAAAAGGGACACAGGTATCACTGGGGAATCACCTCAGGGTCTGACATTGTAAAGAGTTAACTTGTTAGTAATGCTTTTGCAAGATCTTTGCCTAAACTAGGAGCCAGTGTAGTGGAGCAGGAAGAAGGTGGCTTCCTGCTGCCTCTGCCCTGTCTCCCCTCATCCCCAACAGGAAGGGGTGAAGTCATCGTGTCTGCTCAGATCAGTCTGATCCATCAATTAGTGCAGGTAGGATGGATGAGCTAGATCTGCATAGCAAAACCTTGCATGAAGCAAGAACATTTGGAGAAATAACCCTGGATATGGGTTCGGCATTAAAGCCAAAAGGATCTCTGGCCCTTGGGTGCAACGAGGCTTCATGTGTCAGACCCAGACTGGAAACCTACACATTTCTGAGGGTACGGAGAGCCAAGTTTAACCATAGTGAATCCAAACTATGTTTCTTTGTGACGCTCAGTGTGAACGTGCAGCCCCAGAAATCCAACCCCAGTCCACTGAGAAAAATACTTATTATCATCAAGACTCCTTTGAAAAGCTGCTTGTGCTGAACTTGGACGGGGTCTCAGTATGGAGGATTTGGAGAGCATGTGACAGTATTATAGTTTCATGCTAATCTGTCCTTATTGTGTGCTATGAAAAACAAGTAAAAACCCCTGCTTCCTAATCCCCAGGTTACTAACTGTGGGAAAACCATGTTGGCCACAGCCTTACCGAGCACTTAGAAGTGTCATGCTTTTGTATTTATTATGAAGGGAATGCGTAGCACGTTGCTGCTAACCTGAGTACCTGGAGCGGGCAGCCCAGGCAGCAGGATACCGACACCCACTGCTCATTACTGTGCGGATACCTCAGCAGCACAGCTCACCTCATCTCACCTTGGCTGCGGAGCACAGCAAATCCTTGTGCAATGAAACCGTGCAGCAGGAATTATCCTGATCCATAATTGCTCTGAGCAGACCACAAAGCAGCTCCTGCTGGTGGAAGTATCCACTCAGAGGTAATAACCCGCTGAGTAACAATGATGGCAGCAGATCCCTGATAAAAGGCAGGGAACAAAAGAAAAAGCTCTTCATTATACAAAGAATGATGCTTTCTGTTTGCTTCCTTTGGTTCAGAAATGCATTTAGCTCTTTGGAGAGAGGCAGAGGACAGAGCAGCAGCACATGCACAAAAAGCAGAAGCCTTGTTTTCCAGGAGTGAGGTCATAGGCAGGGAAATCACCACCTCCTTTTAATCTTTCCTGGATTTCTACCCAGCCCCTGTCCTTTTTACTCTCTTCAAGAGACATGTCTGCAGATGAGTGGTAAAAGTCCTGCTCTGCAGAGCTCAGAATTGCTGCCTCCAGTCCCTGTTGCCTCTGGGCAGAGACAGAACGTGGGGCAAAGCAAGGTCTGGTTGGAACTGTGCTCCTCAGCATCCATCTGAGTCCTCTGCAATGGCCTCTCTGTCCCCACTCAGTCACCTGGCAGCTCTAACGTGACTGAGGAGGGGAGACGCTCCTAAAGCACTCCTGTCTTTCCTAAAGACCACAGTGAAAAGAAAGAACCCCCCCGTGTTTGCAGTTTCGATGCAGTCCCCCTCCTTGTGCTCCCATGACGAGGATGCGAACTGAACAAGATGCAAACAAAGTAGAGCATAGAGAATCCAGGGTTGCAGTGGGATTTAAGGGTCTGGGAGGCTGGCTGGGCACACTGCAGGCCATGCCCCGGCCACACCAGCATCTGCCCTGCAAAATGTACAGACTTGAGCCCACAAGGTCGTGGGCTGGGGGTGGGCTGTGCAGGATGATAGGGGCTCAGCACTGCTCCTTGAAGTGCCAGGGAAAAGTGAATGAACCAGATGAATGGGTGAATAAATGAATGAAGAGAGGAAGGATGAGTGAATGAATATTGCACGGAGCTGTGCCTTTCATCCTGGGAGCGTGGAGCTGCAGCTCAGCTGCTGTGCGGGAGCCACATCCGTGCTCCCTGTCAGGGCTGTCAGCAAAGCCCTTCTGGGGAGGCAAACACGGAGATGTGGCTTATGGACCCTCATTATTCGGAGCATAATGCTTCCCTTAACTAAATCCCCCCAGCTCCCCCTTCATCAAAGGGACAGATCATTACTTTTGGAGTTGCTCTCATCCAAACACTGACCAGTTTCTATGGCAGCGTTACCCCAACCCCTGCCACCTTCCATCAAGTCACACTGTTGCAGAGCTGGGAGAGGTGGGCAGCAGGGGCACAACGGTGCGTTCTGGCATCAGCGGGGTTAAGGGCCTCCTGACAGCAGAGCTCACAACCAAGCACGGCACAGCAGGCAGCTGTGGGGATTGTTAAAGATATTCAGGGCACGTTGAACTGAGATATTGTTTTCTGGAGGTTTTATTGTGCTAAACGCAACATGCAATGGGCTGGCCCCAATGGCTGGTGTGAATGTGAGCAGAGCCATAGGCAGAGCATCTCCTGTCCTCTCTGACCTGCCCAGCTCCTGCAGAAAGCAGCTTTTCCTGGGGAGAGCCAGGAGGACTGATAGGAGCATCAGTGACAAAGTGAGAGCTCAGGGCATCTCCCTGCATCCTCCAGGAATCGTGTCCAGGTCCAGCTGCTCTCCCAGTGCATTCCCTTTGGCTTCAAACACAGATTTTACCCTGACTCACAGGGCTTTGCTGCCAGTGGCCTGTAGTCATGCCTCATCCCACCAGCATTTTTCACAAGCTGCCTTGAATTTCATGGTAACCCTGCAGAGGTACTGGCTTTACAGCAAACACAAACACCGCCCTGGATGAAGCATTCTGCTTGTCTGATCCAAATATTAACAAGCACCAAATGTAAGATGTGGGGCTTACCTCCCACCCATCTGCAGACAGCCTGGCCACAGGTTTTCCTCTTGCTGTGCTGTACTTAAAGATATCCAGCTGAAGATGTGCACAGGAGAGAGCTTTAATCCCTGGGGATCACACAGGAGGACACCCCTGCATGGGGATAACCCAGCTTTGGGGTTGCTACACTGGGATGGGTGACGCTGGTGTCACTGAGCCTGGAGGGCTCTGGGGGATTGGAATGTTTGTTCTCAGAGCTGGATGGTGCAGAGCTGCGGGGCCCCCCTTTGTCTTCCATCTCAGCCAGTGCACCACAGAGCCAGGCCAGGAGCTCTGCTGCCTCCACACTGGCTGGGACAGAGGAGCTGGGGTGAAAACAGTTGGAAGACAAACTGAGACTTACCTCTGCACTTTCTCCTGCCACCCCCATCGCTCTCCTCCAGTCTAATCGTTCTCTTCCTCTTCAATCAAGGTCAATTTCCAAGAGGAGCAGCTCCCAGAGCCCAAGTGCAAAAGCCTTTAATTACTGTCATCTGGGAAGCAATGTCAAGCTCTCCTCTGGTGCCTTTTTCATACTTTCTGAAGACAGTGCTCCCGGACCTGACAACCCCAACATGATATTTGTCAGACTTGATTTTAAATCAGCACTCAGTTAAAAATGTGGTTTGTGAGGAGCAGCTTGCTGTGCAGAAACCCTGACAGCTGCATCTTTCCTCCTGCTTGTCGGCTGGACTTGCATCACACACTCAACCAGCAGCAGAGACAAGTGCAGCGCTCAGGAAAGGAAAGAGCACATTCAGAGAGACCAGGCTGACCGCTGTGCTGTGCATTGGAAGCAGAACATCCATCTGTCCTGCAGAATTCCCCAGCCCTCCCCTGCTGGGAGCATGCTCCCCATGGGGATGCATGCTTATAGCATGCAGTGGGGCATTCAGAATCAGACATGGTTTCATATTTTCTCCTACATGGGAGAACACGAACACAGACTCCTCCACAGACTATGAGACTTGGTATGACCAGCACAGCAGGGTCAAAAAGGCAGCTCACCACCCGCTCTGCCACGCTGCAGGCAGGACACAGCACTGCACCATTTGATTGTCTTTAAACACAGCCTGAGCCAACATCTGGCACGATGCAGACCCAGCAACTGTGCTGCGTGGGCTCAGCAGACACAGACACACCAGAACGGACGCCAAAAAGCTTCCAGATGGTCTGGGCCAGCACACGTGGGGTCTGCTCTATGAATGATGCCCACCAGAGCTACCCTTCTAATATTTCATCATTGGAACATCAGCTGCAGCAGAGCAGAGCTGCGGAGGGGGGTTTGTGGGAGCCTGTGCCAGTGGGTGGCACTGCGAAACCAGCCGTATGGAGCTGGAGGAGCTGCGCAGGCTGCACGCGTCTGCTGCAGGGCTTCAGCAGCTCAGGGCACTGGCACCAGGAACTGGTCTCTGAGGGGGGACAGAAGATGCTGACTGGCAGGGAAAGGGCTGCAAAGCCTCATGTCCAGGCTGCCCACCTTCATGCTTATAGAAGCACCTGTAGCCCCTACCAGAGTGGGGAAGAGCCTTTCTGCTGTAGATGGATCTGGTCCTGCTGAGCACTTGGTAATTACCGTACATCCCACTTAATTGGGTTGTGCTTAATTGGGAAATCCACTTACCAGGATGTCACCTAGGGAAACAATTTAAGCTTGAAAACACTTAAGAGTGATGCCTGCTGCTTTATAGGGAAGGTAATTCTCATTCAGGGAGATGCCTTCAGGTGGCTGAATCTCACTGTCTCCCACCAGCATCCAGTGCTCCTGCCTCCTGGTTCAAGTAACAGATTTCAGCCTTTTCCTTAAGTAGGTTATGGTCAGGGATGGCTCCAGCTGCTGCCACCTGCACACCCAGCATGTCCACCCCTTTCCTGGCTCAATATATATTACTTCCCTTCTGCAGACAGGATCTTTTTGAAGAGAACAATAGGCTGATGGAGGTGCTTCTCCCAGCCATCTTACAAAGTGGGACTGGGCAAGAGGTCTGAAGAGAATCGACATCCATCACCATTAATCCTAATGCTGCTCTTCCTCCCTCGTCTCTCTGACAATCCAGTACATCAAATACCCAAGTGAAGGGAGGAAGGGGAAATGGGGAGAGCCCTTAAAAACAGAATGCTTAGTTAAGCACATGGGGATGCCTGGTTTCCTATGGGAAGAAGGTTTACATGAGCACAGCAAGTATTTGTGCGTGCACATACACATCTGATAGATCCTGCTGACATTTGCTGAACCTATTGATCACATTTGGACAAAGAAGTGGCTTTTTCAAAGGCAAAATATTATATTCCCAAATGTTTTGCAATAATAAGAGCCAGACAGAGAGACCCTATTATCCCCAACCCCTCTGTGGCTCTCAGGGACATAAGGCCATACTTTCCCAAGCCAAACCCTACAGGCCACATTCCCTTTTTTGCCGAGGGAAGCAGATTGCTCCAGGACCATCACTCTTCCAGGATTTTGGCATCAATTTGCTTAGCTCTTCCTCTATAATCTGACTACTTGTTTTTAATTTCAACTGGGTGAAAGCATTTCTGCTGCTCTCCTCTTCAAAAGGTACATCCTTGGATGGAGGCTGCATTTGCTACCAAAACATCTGTACTGTGTGGCAGCAATACAGCGAAACTTGTTGAGATGCTGCATTGATGTTTTTATTCTGCTCAGCCACTGGGAGCTGAGGGGAGCTGAGCTGAATGCTTTGGATCTGTGTCAGCAATTGTGAACAGGTTGGGAGAAAGCATGGGGGACTCCTGTAGCATCGTTTTCCTTTCAGACACTGGAAAATGCGATAGCTTGGAGGATTTTTATGGCTGCACATTTTGTGTCTCTCTGAACAAGCCAACTTCCACATTAGCTAGACGTGCTTTTTTAAGTGCTATAAAACATGCAGAGGCACTTGTAATGTATAGTGATTTCTGTAAGAAGGAGAAGTAAGCGCTGAAATGCTTCTCCATTTATCCTTTTCTTCTCCCAGGCTGTGCTGGGAGCAGGGATAGACGCAATACTCTGCTCCCTTTTAAGCTTCTCAGTCTCACAGCCCTCAGCGCTTTGCAGTCAGGTTCAGACCAGCTCCTCTGCAATGGAAAACAAGGATTTATGAACTTGGGGTTTTTATCACCATGCATGTTCAAACCCATCCCTGCCTGCAGAGCAACTGCAGCTCTCTGCTGCCAGTACGAACAGGTAAACCCACGCAGGCTCAGTCCTGCGCCCTTTGTACATATGTAAAACGTATTGTGCAATGGGTGGGAGGGTCATCAGACCTTTGTGAGAGCCCCAGACATCTCCATATGTAAAAGGAATAATCATCTCTAGAGCTGTTTATGTGATGCAGATATGGTGTGCTTTTTTGGTATAAATTAAATGTAATTGTTTAACAATTGTCAATGGCACTCTTTACAACCGGCAAAATAAACCATGGCATCCTGAAAGCTTTTTTGCACAATCAAGGTTTAAGTGAAGAAGGTTTTTAAGATATTCAGTGCCAAGGGCTCCTTTGCTCAGCATCCCCTACATCAGCTGCTCCTGCTGAGTGCTGCCTGCCTCATCCTGCCTCATCCTTGGGGCAGGGAGAAAGCAGATGAGAGCCATGGCTCTCCTGGTGAAGCCCTGGGACCTGAGCATCTGTCACTTGTTTTTGAGAAGGCTGGGATAACAAATTCTGTGTTTTCCAGCTACTGGCAGAATACCAAACAGTTAAGTCCTTACTTTATTATCACCCCTCTAGCAGCCACCAGGCACTGAAACAATGGTGAATGGAAACAGAGCTTGTTTGTGCTGCTAGTAAGTGAGGACAACGGCTTTGAAACCTGACTGGCACAACCGGGCTGATGCAGGGGCGGGGGCAGCTGGAGAGTAGCTCAGCTTTAGGCACTCCAGGAGCTCACATTTAATTAAAACAGGGAGGAATTTGTCTTGGCAAGTTGAGAGACATTTACTTCCAGCGTGACTAAGCCACCGTGTGTTATCTAACCTCTCCACGGGGACTTTGCTGCCAGCTAACCAGGTTCCTGCAGTCAAGGTGGGCTCATTGAATCTGGGTTGGTGCTCTGGGACAAGCCTGCTTGCCAGCCTTCCTGCACCTCCACAGCCCCAGTCAGCTTTGCTAGCAACAAGACAACCCAGGGGGTGTTTTAATTGCAAGGGGGTATTCAAAAATCCCGACAAAATCCAAGGGCTCAACCCGAATGCAACATGCACCTACCACTTGCAGGACCGGGGGGCTCCCCACAGCTGAGAGTTTTTCTTAACTATGGCAGGAAAGTCCTGGTGCTGGCTTTTCTTGCAGTAGTGATGCAAACATTGAGAAAAATGTCTCCATAAATAGCTCATTGCACACAATTCCTTTTTTGTTTCAGTTCCAGCTGAAGACAAGGAAGTCGTTCTGGCAGGAGCCGCACGTGTTACAGCAAAAAGATGCTGCTCAGAGGGTGTGACTGAGCTCCCCTCTGGCTTCTGAACTGCTCCCTGCAGCTCTCCCTGTCCCAGTGGAGGGCAGCTGAGCTCAGTGCTCCGGATTCCCATTTGTATTCCTGGGCTGAAAATTCTTTTTTTTTCTTTACTTTTCCAGCCCTGTATGACTCACAGGTTGGGCTCATACCGGCTGCCTGGCCCATTTCTGCATCTGTGTTGGGCTTGGGTCATTTGTGGAAGCATCGGTGTGGGATGAGGGGGTAAGAAAACAGCCAGATCCTGGTGGCACTTCTGGAGGCTGCTGCTCATTGACAGTCCCTGAGTACCCCAGGACACCCCCCAGCCCATTCTCCTGGTGCTGCTCCAGACACCTCCACGGGTGGTGTTCTTGCTCCTGTGTGCTTTCACATCAATTAAGTGATAGCCAGACAGACAGTGTTGCAGGCACACAGGTACCATCCCTGGAGCAGAGAGGCGCCTGGAGGATGGGCAGAAGCTTCTCATCTGGAGACAGAGTTAATTTGTAAAGGGAAATCCTGCACGCTTTTCCAAACAAGGGAGATGTCACCAAAATGCTTCTCCAGCCAAGAGAACCAAAAATACTGCTGAAAGAACAGCGTTCACCATGTCAAAATGAAGCTGTGGTTTACAAAGCTAATAGAGAGAAAGCACACTGTAAATATACGGAGGAAGCGCATGCATGGCTTATTAATAGGCACTTGCTGGGGACTGCAGGCTGCATGACAAGGCTCTCGCTGTGCTCCAGTGTCCTTGTGTGCCCCTGCTCCTGTGCTGAGCACCAGCCTCTGCCACCCCGCAGCTCACCCGTCAGACCTGGTTGCTTTCAGGTGGAAGCTGGCTCACAGAAAATGGTCTTTGTGTGGCTGATATTGGTGCCTCCACCACTGAGGCAGCCCACCGTCCTCAGCTGGTGGGAAAAGCAGCACACAGAAGGAGCTCCTGCCCCTTCTGCTGCTTTAGCACGGCCTGAGCTGTGAGCGGAGCAGGAGTCGATGCAGGCAGCTTTATGCCTCAGCTCAGCCATTCCTTGAATGACTGCACAGATTTCTCTCCTATGCTGCTGCTGCTGAAACAGCTCCGGAGTTTTCCTCCAAAAGCAGCTCCCAGTTATTTAAGGCTGTCATGATCTGGGCCGGGTCTGTGCATTCCTACACAGCAAAGCCTTGTCCAGCACGAGGTGTCTGTAGCCTCTGAGTTCTTCCACTGTGAAAGCTGTAACAGGAAAATTAACACCCTAGTTAAGGAACAGTTTCCAGTCACTGTTGTACCATAGGCTTCTAAGCACCTTCACACACTGAGATTTTTTTATTTGAGCCCATTGGGCTCCAGCTCAAAGCCTGAAGTACACAGGTGTACATGCATGGACACAGATGCCAGTGCTGTCAGCTAACTGATAGCTAACACATGCTTTTTCCAGGCCCCCAATTGTCCCAAGGCCCACCTGCGCCCCACAAGTCCCCCAGGGCTGCATGGGCTGCCTGTCACCTCAGTGCCAACCACCTGTGCCAGACAGGGTGCCAGTGCTGCAGCAAGGCCACAAGCATCCTCTTGTGCAATGTGTAGTGCCAGCAGTAACACGGAGCACTTGACCACAAAGCCCCAAGACATGCTTAATAGCGCTCTTGTGCTGTTTGCCCACTAATAACCTTAACTTCTTACTGCATTATGCTGGGGTTTAGGCAAAGCGGGGCTCCCAGCAGGACACTCTACAGACTTCCTTTCCCATGAAAAGAGACTTACATCTTTGCATTTGTTCCCTGGGACCAAATCCCATTCTTTCCAGGTAGAAGTAGAGAATTTGTTGGATTATAATTAAGGAGGTGTTGTTCTGATTAGGAGAGGGGCAGGAAGGTCAATGCAGGACATGACTGTGGTGCAGAAGGAAGAGGTGCTGTAGTGGGAAAAGCCTTGTGAAAGCAGCACATCAGGGCTCTCCTTCTTCCATCTCAGGCTCAATGTGGCTCTGGGCAACCTGCTCTAGTGGTTGGTGCCCCTGCCTGTGGCAGGAGGGTTGAAACTAGATGATTTTTGAAGTCATTTTCAACCCAGGACATTCTATGATTCCCTGCACATCACATGCCAGATGGGAGCTTATTTCATCTGGAGGCAGGCAGTGCAGCTGTGCAGGCCCCTCTCATACTATGCAGAGATGCCCAGAGAATGCGAGTGGCTACAGGGGAGGGGTATGTGCAGTACTTGTACTAGGATGCCCCATGTACCCAAGCATCAGGAAGGAGTTGTTGACAGGCCTCACAGCGCTCACATACAGAATGAAATATAAATATCTGCCAATACATAATAAAACTCTTCCCAGGGCTCCTGCACCATTCCCGTCAGAGCCCCAAAGAACTACACAAACTGTAATTAAAAATTCCCAGCCCCCAGCTTTGCCAGCGGTGCTGAATTCACTTTGCAGTGTGGAAAAATAAGCCTTGCTTGATTAACAGACAACAGAACTTCAGCAATGGGAGGGATTGGTGGTGAAATGTAGGCTGCAGTGTGAACCCTGGCCCCTCACTTCCAACAGAAGTCTCTTCAAGCCAAGAATGACCAGGCGGGCTCTTCCCCTTCATGCAGACCACCCCTCTCTCGCTGTACCCATGGGCAACATAAGACAAACATGCCCAGTTCATCTATTCAGTCCCAGCAGCTGCAATCCAACTTGTTGCACAGGAAAAGGGGCTGCAGGTAAGTGGGGAGCCCAGCATCAGAGCAGACTATCCAGGAATCCTTGGAGAAAAGCCATGCATGAATCAAGACTTCCGTCAAGACCTTGGCCCGTGCTGCAGCCAAGATTACATAGCCATTACTGGGAACAAATCACTTTTCTGTAAGGGGAATTTCGGTGTTGTAAAACCTTACACTGTCTCTCCGCAGAGCATGAATAACATTTTGAGAATATCAGAAAGCTACTTCCCTTCAAAGGTTGTCTAAAAAGGCAGTATTTAACCTAATGCACTCAGGTATGCACTCAGATCCTTTGCAGCTCTCTTTAGTCACAATGCTTCAACTGATGACCTGTGTTTCATCCCAGGATGAAATGTGCTCTAAAAGAAAAAGGTCCATGCACTTGTCTTTTTACCCTGCTTGCTGGGAGGATTACAATGGCACCTCAAATTAGGGTCAGCACACAAGAGTTTAGCACACATCAGCTTTAAGCATCTGCACAGGGCTGAGCTCAGGCTGATGCAAAAGCTACAGGCAAAGCTCACATAAAATGTCAGCGAGGTCTGCTTTCAAATAGATTGAGGCAGCTTTACAAATGATCAGCACTTCACTGATGTGACCCACTGCTTCCCTGCACACCCTGAAGTCACACTGTGGAATTACTGGAGCCCGTGCCTTGGTGGAGTCGCACCCACTGTGGTGTTCTGCTGTGCTCAGCCTGCATGGGGATGCTGAGTTCAGGAGGTCACATCGGCCATGCTGAGCCCTGACAGCTCTTACCTGGTGTCACCTGGCAGAATAGTGGCAAACTTTGGGATACAGCTCTGGGAGGAAAAAAAATTCAACACAAAATGACATTTTTCCTTTAGGAAACTGGATCTATTCCTGCTCTCTTGCAACTGTCTTAAAAGCCATGAGGCCAGAGCCCTGGCCTGCAGTAGGACATCCCAGTGACACACATCAGGCTGCCTGGCCATCTGAACAACCCAGCAAGGTTGCTGGATGTGCAGAGATTCCACTGCAGAGGGAAGAGGAAGACAACCCAAATCTCAGACTCCCCCACATTTGTGCCAGCAACGTCTGTGGTCTCCTGGTCCTGTGAGCATCCCCGTGGTCTCTGAGCAGCCGGGGAAGTGCTTATGGAGCTGGCAGTCTTGCAGGGAGGGTAATTTACTTATTCTTAATGGATTTTCCATAGCTCTTGATATTTCCATACCTGAGTGAAAAGAGAGGAGCAGTAACTCTTCTGGGAGACAGGTGGGCTCAAAGGGCTTTCCTGAAGCCTGTGGTTTTGCAGTTTAGCACTAGGGACCAGCTCCGTTTATCTGTTCATCACTGCACTCTGATCCCCGAAGAAAAGAGGGAAATGTGCTGGTTTGGACTTTCAGTGCTTCTGTGCTTGGACTTTCTGCACTGCCATCTGCAGTGTTCTCAGTGAGACATCACCGCCTGCTGCAGCCATCACAGCAGCCTCACCACCGCCTTCATCTCATCTGCAGCAGTAGGCAGGAGCTGGCAGGACACGGTGTCTGAACACACGTCACTCCAGGAGCACCAGCGGTCAGCTGCACGGGAAGGGGTTTCTCAGGGGAAGGCAACTGATGGGCACCACTGCCAGGAGAGCAGGTGACACGGGGATGAAGAAGAGCATTTGTCTGCACAAATGTGCAATGGAGACATGGGAAGGAAAGTTTCCTTTGGGGCATGCTTCTGCTCTCACCACTACCTGCACCATGAGCACTCATCTCTTCCCTCAGCCAATGTCCCATCACAGAAAACACTAATTGTATCCAGCCAACAAACAGAGAGGCTGGACTGGGGGCAAAGGACTTCCCTGCAGACCCTGAGGGTCCCCTGTAAGAATAACGTACACAAATCCTGGCAGCTCCTGTGTGCTGAGCAGGGACTAAGAGGGCAGAGGGATTTTAGCAGATACTGGCCAGAAAATAACCGTGAGAAAGGAACAAACCAATTAATCGCCGACCCACTGACAGGCAGCACCTCTCCCCCACTGTCACCCACACAATAAAACCTGTCTCCAGGGCTCAAGCAGATTTAGGGTGACTGCGAAGAACCTGAAGGAAGAAAAAAGCCCTTTCCCACTCCAGCTAATAATATTTCCAGATAATCTGTTCAAGGCAGCACCCTTTGCAAAGTGGGAAAGCTTTTAAGAGCCGTTAACACCTTCCTCCAGACTTCCTCATCCTCCCCCAGACAAGCTGTGATTAATTACCCAATCCACCTTGATCCCCCTGGGAAACTGCTGGCTCTGGGTGTTTCAGGCAGATCTGCCAGGCACACTGAGTCCCTCACTGGCTAAGCAGGGGATGAACGGCTTCCAACCACATGCTTACATTGGCAGGATGGTGGATGGCAGGACGAAAGGTTAAAGGAGGTCTAGGCAGCATTCAAGGCTTCTTCTTTGCCTGGTTTCTGCAGGGCTCTCCTCGTCATCTTCTTACACCGGGAATAATACGTAGGATATTTTCAAATAAGGCTAGACAACTTTAGAGCTGTCATCTCATATGCTTTCTGAAAAGGTGCCGAAGAGAGAATGAAGAGGAAGAGAATGTCTGCCAGATGGTATAAGAGGACTCGGGAGTCATCTCCCGCAGGAGCTTCCCAGCCCCGGGTGTTGGTTAGCATCACACCTACACACTGCGCTGTGGGCTGGGCTCAATTTTAATCTGCTTTTTATTTTTAGCTGTGCTTTCAAGAAAGGGGAAAAAAACACCCATGAATCTCTGCAGCTTCCTCAGGTCTTTGAGGAACAGAGAGCTGAGGAGCAAACAGGGCATTAATGACATCCCAAGACTTGTGGTCACCCAAAATCCCAAGGAACAGAGGTGTTAGCTCGAGCATCCTGACCAGGCTCCAGTTGTCAGCAGTTTTTCTCTGCTGAGCCACGAACTGCAAGAATCATAGAATCATAGAAAGAATGTCTGATGGAGACACTATTCTGCTCCATCTCCTCCTACAAGGATCCTGAGCAGTTTTCCTAAGTGTCAGAGAACAGCGTTGTACATGTGTCAAATACAAATGCCCTGAAAGCCCTTGTCCAGTTTTGTCCCATACTTTCTCTTTAAGGGCCACCAAGCCTAGTGTCTTCTTTGCCTTGCTCGTGTCCCTGCTCCAGCATATGTCCCTGTCCATGTGACTGCATGCTCTTTCAACCCTGGGTGCATAAAATCGGAGAGAACAAGGTGACCAGTGCTGCTATCATGTATGCCTTTCAGTCCAATGCCCATGAACCATTCACATCTGGAACTGGTCTGATCAGTTAGTGCTGTAACTTCTCACTTGTTTGTTGTTTTTTTTTTCCCTTTGTCCCCAGGATATTCAGGCTGGAGCCTCCTTAGCTTTAGCAGAATGTGTGCATCATGCTGGATCCTGCTGGCTGGCAGCACCTACAACACTCAGTCTCCACCCAGAAAGATACCAAGCACGCCTCAGCCCTTGAGTAGAGATCCCAGCTACTAACAGCAGTCACAGAATCATAGCATGGTTTGAATTGGAAGGGAGCAGATCATTTGTTCAATGCCGTGGACAGGAACAGCTCCTGCTACCTCAGGCTGCCTAAATCCCCATCCAGTCTGACCTTGAACTCACCCAGGGGTAGGGCATCCACAGCTACTGCAGGCAAATAACTGATTATGAGACTGACACAAATGAAAGGTGAGATTGTGCCTCTGGACAGACTAAAGCCATGGAGAGCACTTCAGTAATTCACTGTTCTGGAAGTAAAGTATATTATGGGGAATTAGGTCTTTTTGCAGTGGCATTAACTTCTGTACAACCAGACCAGACAGGAAAAAGGGACTTCTGCTCAATAGGGAATCCTGCCATTTCCAAACGTGTTTGAAAATCAGCCCCCCAGCCCCTCCCCTGGAAAAAATAATAATATTTGTAAACACAAAATATTCTGTTTTAGTGGCATCTCATACAAGAAAATGAAATCCAAAATTACACAGAGACACAAAACATGGAAACAAATTGCAAAACCTAGAGCAACATGCTGGCAAAAGATTCAGGCAAACCATTGCCTTCTGCAAAACGCTTCTATTTAGGCAAAACCACATTTTTTGGGGGGGTGAAAGCTGCTCTGCTGGAAGCTTTTGAACCTGAAGCAAGTTGTAGTGGAGGCTGAGGTCAGACGCTGTGTGGGAGGCAATGTTTAAAACACTGCAGTTTGATTTCTCATTTGAAACTCTTCCAAGGGCAGTGGGAGGGCTGCTGGGAGCAGGAAGCGCTGTGTAGTGCTCTGCTGTCCTGGAGCATCTCGGCTGGGGACTGGGCAGAGCGAGGCAGCCAGGAGGCAAGTTATTTGGGGAAGCCTCACTGGTTTTCCTCTTGAAGTGGGAATACCATCTGGGCAATGATTTCAGATCTATATCATTAATTAAACACGCGCTCAGTCACATGGCAGGCACAATGATATTAGCAGCACATCTATGTGCAGCACAAGAGGTTGCTGAGGATGCTGTGGAGAAAATGCACAAGTGACACAATTCTGCTATCTGTGCAGCTCACATGGCACAGGGCCGGGTTACAGGCCTGTGAAATCTGCTCTGGGACAGCAGAAGGGAGAAAGTTCCTCAGCCTCCCCAGTAAGTCACATGGGCTTCTGTGTGTCTGCAGACACAGATGCAACAACATCCTCTTGCACAACCAAACCTCCGTTCCTTCCCTCACCATTGAAACTACTGCAAAAATCCCATTGGGAAACTCCTCTGGGATATGTCAGCTGATGGGACAGCAATCCCAGCTATGGACAGGGGTGCTCCATCCAAGCCGAGTAAGGGGACATCTATGGAATAAAGCTCTGCCGTGGTTTCATGTTAGGAGTCAGCGACATGTCGTGTGACATGCTCAGAACCTACTGCAAATGACTCAACAGCCAGCAGTGACTGGATGGCAGATGGTATCATCCTCCCTGTACCAGGCAGCATGATTTGCTATGATTCATCATTTCCAGCTTTGTTAGGATTCACAAAGGAACCTAACAGAATCCCTCTGTTTTGCAACAGGAACCCTCACGTGTTTAGATAATGTACATGGTGGTTGGTTTGAAGACCTCAGATCTGGGTTCACTTGTATTGCCATTCTCATGCAGACTCCTCTCTGAAGGGACAGGATCTGTGGGAGGAACAGTCTTGGCTTGTGGCAGGAGAGATGTGACCCATGCTGGGTGAACACTGGCTGGGCACCAACCTCTCCTCCAACCCTGGGAACCTGCAAGGTTCCCCTGTCTTTGTAATGATCTTGTAACCTGCTGCTCTCGTCTTATGTTCCTCCAGAGGCATTTGCTCTGGCTGCTTTGCAAAAGAAGGAACAGGACCCTGGTGCAGATCCCATCTGGATTTTACATTATATTAGAGAAACAAACGCCAATTATGTGGCTGGATCTCAGGGGAGATTTATAGCCACCCTGGGTACTGCTGGCAAGGAATAACTACCAGTTTGATACCAAACAGGAAGAGAAGACATCTCTGGGCTGAGGAGCAGGAACTGCATCTCACGGAGCTACACACACCTCAGCCTGGATCCAATACTGACCCAAAGGGAAGCACCAGAGAAGCTGGGGAGATGGCAGCCCCGTCTCCATCCATCCTGATGTCATTACCATTTTCTCTATTAAGATGCACCACCATCGCCAAGTCTGTGGGTATAAAATCCCATTAAATATTTCATTGTAATCAATTGCTTTCCATAAGTGCCTGTTGAGGAATTCACAGCGAAATCTTCTCTCTGACACAGAGATTTCAGTTATGAAAGATGGCTAAAAATAAAAGGAAATTATACTGTTCAGACATCTCTGGAGGTGGAGACAGGAGGGGGAGCTGTCAAGGAGAGCCAGGGAAGAGACTCTGTTAGATGTACTGAAAGGCTACTTATTTTTACAGAAACAAAATGTCAAGAGGAAGCCTGACTTGAGTACAGGGAGTCTGCTTTCTTTTTCCTTTTTTTCTTTTTTCAGGGGAGAGGCTCAAGCTGATGGCAGGGGGCTCATTGCACCCTTTGCAAGTCTACAGGATACCCAGATGTCAATATTACATTTACATTCTGCAACTAAAATGACCTGGCTGAAAGCAGAGCCTGGACCTTCAATCCTTTATGGACGGAGAGTTCTTTCTATGACTGTCAGGCCTAGCAGGCTGCTCAGCATCTCCTATGGAGGCAGTGGGTCACGGATGAGAAGCCACAGATGTGCTACGTTGAAGGAACCATCTCTGCACACACCTGTAGTCCTGAGCAACATTACCGAGCTTACACTTCTTTTAATGAGAGCACTGTCTTCTGCATTGCCATGCTAATGCAGTGAGGTGGGGCTGCTTCTGAAGCTCCTCTGACAAGATGAGTACTCAAGAAGCCTAGCATTAATTTCTAAATTACATGAGCTAGGTAAGATGAATTCCTCTGTTCTTCAGCAAATCCGTGTCTTAGCACCTATTTCACAGAGTCTGCCCATCATTTCCATCTATTCAAAGCCAATTTCCAGATCTAGGGATTTTCTTAAACATGCTCAGCTCACTGAGATCATGACAGGGGTTGGGATGAGCATTTCCCAGACCTCATTAGGTTGGTCAGTTGGAAACATGAAACTAAACCTCACGTCTGCCAGAGTCTAAACTTTCCTCTAAAAGAACTCTGCAGATTTGCCTCTGGTCAACCCCTGCCTGAGAACACAGCCAACCCCACGTGAACGAACATGGCTTTGGGAAGTCTTCTTTTTAGACAGCTCCTCTGTCAACAGTGTGCCCTGCCCAAGCCACGAAGAACACGTATACCGAGAGACCCCTGATATAAAGGAGCAGGCATGTGTCCATTTGCCTAATGAAAGCTGAGATCAGTTCAAGCCCTGATGCAGCTTGGCTTCAGAGCATGTTCTAAGTGTCCTTAAATGAGATATTGCTTTCAGCATACACCAGCTTCCTGCAAGGAAGTGCTACGCAAATGCCAATTTGCCAAACAAAATGTGGACAACCTCCCAGAAGACGATGTCCGCAGGAAATTTCAGACACATGTTTGCATCATCCCTTTAATTAAATGATGCATACTCACTGAGTGCAACAAGCTCCCACTCTTAATACAAATCAATTTTAATGCTAAAAATAGAGAGAAAACATCAAATTCATAGGAGATGCTGGAGTTTAGGAACTTAAATGTTCAGTTCCTATTTAGTGCAAGTGCGGAAGTGCCATTAGCACAGCATGCTTCCAGTAAAGCCACCACCAAGCACTGACAGGACCGGTGCAGTCTCTGGTATGACCTCTTGCATCAGCAGAGGAGCTGAGCCCTGGGATTGTGCCATCCCACTGCACACACTTAAGCCCTGCAGAGCTGGTGTGGGCAGCGCTGCACTTTTCTGGTTGAGTTTATAATGGACTGCAGAGAAATAGTGCAGAGCGGTGCCAAGGCAAGCACTTTCACATTGCACACAAAGGGGTTTTTATTTGGGACTATTCCTTGCTCTGGAAGTTTGGAGCTCCCGTCCCCCATGAGCTGCAGTGAAATTGCAAAATAATGTTGACTTGGGAGGCAACAGAAAACAGGAACAGTAATGAAGCTGGATAGCAAGGGAGAAATGTTCTGCAGGGGCTGTGATGTAACGGCTCACGATCAACACTAACCCCCAGAGAAGACCTCCTGTGACAGTGGGTTATTTTCCACCATTCTTCTTTTGCGAGCTTGCCATCTCTTTGTCAGGGCTAAAGAATGTCAGGGCTTCAGAAACGCACGCTTCATCTGCGGTCTTTCCTGGCACAAAGAACAATTAGGAAATAATTGTGCTAAAAGCCACAGGAAATGACACAGAGATCACTTGGGGAGTTCTGCATGCCCTAACTGTGGCTTTCCTGGACTCAACAAGCTGGCAAAGCTGCACTTATTTGTTACGCACACATCCATCTTGCTGCTGGGTAACAAACATCAATATGTGGGGTTTGCCCTGGTGGCAAAGGGAGGGGATGGGTTTGGTATCTCAGAGTGTGCTAGATTGCCATTTCCCTCCCAAAGGAGCTCAAACCCCATCACAGCCCATTCACCTTGTGTCAGTCTCAAACAAATAATTTAGATCTCATGGAAGCACTGATGTACAGTGATAAAGTTCCAAAAATACTGAAGGTAGAAGATAAATCATCCTGGAGATCAGAATTGTGTGCATCACATCTAAATGAGCTATGAAAGACCATTTCCCCTGTTTGATGTGCTTTTTCCATTCAGTGAACATGGAGCTCATCTTTCTACTCCACTGTTGCCAGCTTCTAGCTGGGAGAACCCATTTCACTTTGAGAACAGAGCAATAGACAAGCTATCAGAGTGCTCCAGTTTATGTACTTAGCTTGTTTTACCAAGGCAGCAGCCAGGAAGCACTCATTTCCAGAGTGTTGTGTTGGTCCTCAAAGGACCAATAAGGCCAACGCTTCAGAGCTGGATCTAGCCAGCAAGGAGCACTGATATACAGCAGAGACTGATTGCTGCTGGAAGGAAAACCCTAAGGAGAAGATGTTGTCCACCACCAGCTACAATGAAGCTTGTTGACACAGAAGGATTCCTCACTTCTTTCCTTTGCATTCTACTCTTTCTCTTTGCATTCCATTCCATTCTGTTCCTTTTGTTCTTCTCTCAGTGAGACAAGGCATCTATAACATCCTCAGCTCTGTGCAACCTTAGCACCTGCTTAGAGACATCTTTTGATGTACTTCAGCATGGTGGAAGCCAGCCAGCATCAGAAGATTTGAGGCGAGGAAACAGAGCAAAAATTGCCAGGTTCAAGCAAGCTCTCTGTGGGATCTGTGCTCACACAGTCAGAAAGAAGGACTGCTGTTCTTCCTGGAGCCCAATGGTGCTGAGCTCTTTCAGAGAGAAACTAAAGGCATCTGTTGGGACAGACACAGGAGATCATCTCCAGCAAAGAATACATCGAGAACAAAGAACAAACTGTCTGGTGGAAATCAAATGCAAGAGAAGATGACAGTTTGCTCCAGATCTGTCGTGTACCTGGTAAGGAACTCCAGCTCCCACAGTGCTGGAAACAGGGAATCCAGGAAAGATTCAGTAAGGTTGCACAGTGCTCTCAGAGTCAGTGGTGTGCTTTGTTCAGCACTGAGCTGAGTGGAGCACAGAGGGTTCCTGACTGATGCTGGTGCTGTGGGTCATGAACCAGTCTTCAAAGAATGTCCTTTAGAAGAATACAGCAAGGTGAAATTTGCCATTCATGCTTATTGGAGCTGTTCAGTGAATGAAGAATTTAATTAAGATAATGTTCCAGTGCAGGAAGCTCAAAATTATCATTATTGGAGAGGAAGTAAACATTTCCAATGTATTAATTTTTGTAATGACATTACTGAAGGCAATACAATACACTTATTCTTGAGGCATACACAGCAGTAAGGACAACCAGGAACAGTGGCAAGGAAGTTACAGAGAGGCAGGAGGTACAAGGGAGATTTTCTGAGGGACACAGAGCTCTGGAGAACACCAGGGCTGGGTAACAGCATAACAGGTCCTCAACTGTTAGATGGAAGGGATGGCAGCACCAGGTGCACGGGTTTGACCTCTAGTCTTTGCCTCTGACAAGCTCTGTGTCTTTTCACACTGAAAGCCTGATCCAGATGGAGGCCAGAGAGCCTTCCTCACACCGCTGTGCTGTGGACATACTGCCAACATCTTTTTGTGCTTGATGTGGTGTGTCTACATGCTGACCAGCAGAGCTGATCCAGGCAATGCGTGGGAGGTGTCCTCTGCTGCCTCCATGCCCACTAAATAATACACCAATTCAATGCAAAGCATGCTCTGTGATGTGTCCAAGGATGGCAGGATGCTGCAGTCAGTGGGACACGAACACTGTTACAAGTCCCAAGTGGCAGCACCACAACCAGACTTTTGCTCATTGCTTCCCATCTGCAGTGAGAGCATTCTCCTCGCACAGTCTGGGAAAACTGGACTTCTGCCTGCACTCCTTATTTTGTGGGCAATGCTTCCTCCTTCGGGTAATAAAAAAAGTAATTAAAACTATCTGCAAGAACTTCAGCGGAAGCAGCAAGTGCTGTGTAGGAAGTTGGTGATGGAGGTGCATGCAGGCTGTCGCTGGTAGTAGCCTTCCTGTGCAGACAGATCCGATGATACTGCTTTCCTTAATTACATCAAAAATGTACGTCAGGAGATCAACAGTGCCATAAAGAATTAATGGGGAAAAGAGAAAAAAGACACCGTTCATCCAGAGCCCAGATGGCTGGCACATGACATGGAAGAGGGAAAATTCTCTGAAACCAAGAAAACAACAGACAGGATAGATTGCCCCACAGGGGTTACCAACAAGGAATGCCTAACTGGGCTTCAAATTAGGCACTGCCAAAACTGAGCTGCAGAAACACTCTGTGGGTGCATGAAAGCATGAGTGCTTATGACCCAAGAATTCACAAGCTGAGTGAATAACGTGGCATAAATCTCTGAAGAAGCCAAGCAAGAATGTGCTTGTTTCTCCCTCTGCATGGAGAAAGTTTTGAATACGAGAGGCTACGTGACATTTCCGATAATTTACCACAGGAAAAAAAAAAGCCAAAAAACCCACAGAACCCACTAGAGAACAGGCATCTAAAAGCACTGAAGAGAAGAGAGAAAGTAATAGAGTCTGAAATGCAAAAGAAAATTTAATAGAATATTAATACGGTGTTTAATAAAGACTGGATGGGCAGAGACGTAACCCAGGGGTTCTAGAACCAGCTTATTACTCATTTTATTAATTAGCGTTGCTTCCTTTATTTGTGTGTGATTTATTGTGGTTCAACACCAGCCCTTTCTTGATCAAATATAAATAAGTGGAAATGAGCCTTATTTAAAATGTAATAGACATCTATCCACTGATTTTCACTGGGGTGGCTGATGTAACCTCACCTCCATTTATGCCAGTGGATCTACGTGTGTTGGCAACCTTTTCAAAACCGAGCTAATATTCCAGCATAGAGCACTTTCAAAGGAGAACAGTATTCCTTCCAATTTCCAGGACTACTCAGAACTGTATCAGATTTGGCTTTTAAAACCTCAGTTCTCTGGTTGAATTCATGCATACCAAGGCACATGCACATTGCTAATTGACTTAGGTAAGCTTCCTCCACAAGCCTCAATGTGTTTTATGAAAGCACACACCCTTTTCATTTATGGCCTTTTACCCACCAGGCTGGGTGTGCGCTGTTGCTTCCCCTGTCCTTAACTGGGCTTCCAGAGTCCAGCGTTTGCCACATCACATGCCTGAAAGATCAGAATTAACCACATTTTCCTGCATCTCTGCATCTCCAATGTTGCTCCATCACATTCTTGTTGCTCCCATGTTTTGTCTCTCTAGAGATAAAGGGCACAGAACCAGAAACCAGCATCCAGGTGCCACCCAAAATCCACCCACGTCCACAAGAAGCTGCTGCCTCTCTGTGCCAGTGTTGAGCTGCGCTAGTGAGCATCTCACAAAGCTTCACAAAGAACACAAAGCTTCGTTTGCTGCCCAGGGGTGCCCAGCTATTTCACTTCAATTTAATTCCTTTCCCACTATGCTTCTCTGTAAGCTAAAGCTGGCTAACAAGGAAAGGCCATCTTTATAACCCCCACCTTTAGCCCCCTTTTTATGCATATGTCAAAACCCGCTCTTCTAGCTGTATCTGCCCCTGCCTGCCTTGGTTTTGTTTTCAGGACACTTCCCTGGCTGCTCCAGTCCTGTGCACCAGAGCAGCTCCCTGAAACATGTCCAGCACAGACTCAGGGCTGCAAGTGGAGTCCTATCTGTTTGGGATGAGATCCAATTACAGGAAGCGGCAGTCTGCCCCGCAGCGATCATTTCCACCTTTGTTAGTTTTTGGCTTCAGCATCTATTTTGATAGGTGCCAAGATCTGAAGGCTATTAGTAGGAAATGGAAGAGGCGAATAGCTGTGCTTTAACCCTTGCTTGGCAGTAACTGTGGCCCATAGTTTCCCTGCACCAGTGGTAGTAGATCTCTATAACTGAATACATTGCGTCCATGCTCAGCAAACACACACAGGCTTTTGAGTTCCCTTCATATTTCCCAGAGGAACACAAAGAGGTTTGGCAGTTAACCAAATTTGGTCCCAAGGGACAAACCAGTGGAGCCCAGAGGGTTGAAGCTGGGCTTTGCTCTTCTGCTGGCACTGCAGGAAAAAACACCTTGCCCCTGCTTTAGCAGGAACAGAGATGCAAAACGTGATTTCAATTTCAGTGCAAAAACCATCCTTCAAAATGAGTGTTCTAGTCATGGAGGGGAGACTGTCATTCTCCTGACTGAAGTTTGAGATGAAAAAAGGAAACAAACTGCTGAGGATTTACAACCCAAACAGTACTTAAAGCTCCTGCCCTTCTCAGGAGCTGCACGATCCCTCCCTGCACTCACAGTTGTCACTGCTCTTCTGCCAACACATCCCTACCCCATAAAATCCCATAGAGAGAATACGCCAACTTTCTCGATGTAAGTAACTGTGTAGCAAAGTGGTCTTTCTGTTGTTCCTAGCTGATAGGGTTTACTTCATCCAGGTAAAAATGAAACAAAAAAAGAAACTGAGGATCCCAAAGTGAAAGAGGAAAATCATAGAAGTTGAATGGAGTAAATGGAGTAAAGCATCTGTCAGTGTTGGGAAGCTCTGAATCCCCGCTGTTTCCAGAGGCAGAGCAGCATGCAGGTGCCTGCAGACTCATGGCTGCTGCTTGTTGGGGCACATGAGGCCACCAGCAGCACAAGAAAAAAGCCCATCATGGCCTCCTTGACGAGGAAAACCTCAGGGAAACCATGTGCGTGACACAGCGTGTGTGCATGTCACCTGTCAGACTGCAATACCAGATCTGCTCAAACAATCGTAATGAAACACTGCAAACAAGAGCGAAGCTTAGTCACTTGTTCAAGTCTCATCCTCATTTGTTTTTACAGATGTGCAGTTCATGGAAATGAGATGATTAGCTCATCAAAGCATCTGTCAAGGGGAAAGACAAACCAGCATTTTGCAAATGCATCCAAGTGACAAGACCTGTCGGATATGGGTTGTGGTGAATCTCTCTGAGGCTTATTTTTGGATCTGTTATACTCAGTCTTACCAGCTTATTAGTTATCTCCAGCTCATCGCTGGGGAAGGGAAAGATAAGTATCTAAGTGTTGTATTAGGCGAAATCGGACCCTCGGGATGTAACGTGATAGGCCCTCCCCTGCTGGGTCATGCATATGTATAAAAGATAAGGATGAAACTGGATACCTATATAAGGGACCCTCACATTCCAATAAAGGCCATTTTACCGCTCACCATAATGGTGTAACAAACAGCTGTGACTTGGTCGGGGCCGTCGATACACATTCACAAAGGGACTTGACTTTCCAGGTTACCAGATCGAGGTAACAAATGGTGCCCCGTGTGAGGCAAAGTCCTGGAGGTGAGTGTGCGACGGCTAAAACCGCGCTGACGGACGCGGTATCCACGGTTCGAGCCCGTGGAAGCACTCTCGGTGGGGTGCAAAGGGGAATGCAGCGCTGCGCCTATCCTACGGCCGATAGTTCGTAGAAGACCAGGAAGACTTCAGGTCTCTGGGTAAATGTATTCCGTCATTAGAGTAGTATTGCAACTTTGTAAAACCTACTATGGTAGGAAAGCTACGCCTTCTAAGAAGGACATTGCAGTCGTCATTAGTTGTCTTGAAAAGGAGAGGGAGCTTTCCTCTCCTCGGGTGATTTTGGATCACAATAAGCGGGACTCTTTAACTTTTTCGCTCTGTGAGCGCGCAATGAATGAGCAGAAAGATGCTGAGTTCAAAACGTGGAGGTTGGTGCTTGGGGCGCTGAAAGCGGCTCGGAAAGGGAAGACTCGGCTTGGGGCTGCTTTGGGAATTGGGTCGGGAGGCTTTTTCTCTTGCAGATCCGAAGATTTGAAAGACAAAGACAAGGTGGCGCCTGCCATCCCAACCGCACCTATTGATCCGGCTGAACAACAAGCAGACGGCCCCGTCCAGCAGCATTCCACACATTCCACATCCTTATCTCTTGACCAGGAGAAGCCTTCCTCTGAGGCCCCATATCGGTATCCAAAGCAACCGGTATCTTCTGCACTCCTTCGCCCATCCTTGGGGGTGGGGAAGGGGAGTGAGCAGGGGCGGGAGGATGGGTCCCTTCCTCGAAATGGGATGTGTTGTGGGTGTGGCTCCGCCCCGTGGGGCGGGGTGGATAGGACTAACCAAGATGGAAGCCAATCCTCATCAACGGGGGCGGAGGCGTTCCTAGTCATCATAACCCTGCTGGTCCAGCTCTACCTGGGGGGAGGGAGAGGGGAGAACAAGAGCGACCAAGTCTCGGATTGGTCAAAGATAAGGGAGGCATTCCTTTTTGTCGTTAATTGGGGGCCCGGTCAGGGGGCCCCGGGCTCGAGTGGAGCCTCTGAAGCAGAAACAAGTCCAGCTGACGAGCGAGCCACGGCAGCCCGAGTTGGAGTCGGTTAAACTCCTGCTGACAACTTGGAGGAGAGGAAGAATGCTGAGGATAAACTGTATTGATTATTGTCATATTGTCACTGTCGTTGTGATTGTTAAATGTTTATGGTATATGAAAGTATAAATGCAAATGGTGTATGGAACTGTTAATGTTATAGGGATGTGTAAACATGAATGCTATATGGAAATGGAATTATTAATGTTACATGGAAGTGTAATTGAGGGTTCGAGTAGTGGAATTATGAAAAACAAAAAACAGCAAAAGGTTACAGAAGAACAGTGAGTTAAAATATTGAATGTGACCTGCTCTAGCCAGAGAAGTTTAAGTGCCAGCAAGAGAACGCAAACCCCCGCGCTGCCCTTCCCTCACTGCTTAGCCCCCCCCCCCCCCGCCCCTCGGCTCCGCCGCTTGTGAAAGTAAACAAATCGTTTCTTCCGAATGGGACAAAAGCAAGACATTAGAAGTATCTCTTGCTAGTCGGAGCAAGAATGCCTTCATTTTCTCCCAATAATATACACATTTAGGGGACTAGGGTAGGGTTCTTGGACAAATTTGTTGATGGAGCTTGAAATTGTATGGAGGGGGAATTGTGGTGGTGGAATTGGATGGAACGGTGGCAGCCGTACTAGAGCAGGATCTGAAGATCCCAGGATGAGTTTTGCCTGTAGTGGGCTGAATGCAATGTGCACACAGCAGTGCAAAGATATTTGTTTTCTGACAGTTACAGGTGCATCTCACTCTATACTGCATCAAGACTTACTATATTACCCATAGATGATTTTTGTAACAATAGAAATAAGTGACTATAGCTGTCAATAACTTTTCTGAGTAGTTTGTATTGTAGAGAGATCTAATATAGTGGTTTGTTATCTTTTAAGAACAGGTGTTTCATCTGGGCTCTGTATCATGCACTGGCCATGCATGTGTGGAGCACATGTGAAAAAAGCCTGCACAGGAGAGAATCTGTGATGGGTGAGAAAGGCAAAGTGCATTTTGAAGCAGGGGACGCCCTGCAGGCACTGCCTATCGCATCCACCACTACTGTGTTCCTTCTCTCTCCTTTTGGTGGTTTGCCACCTCATAGTTATCGATAAGTAATAATACATTAGCTTAGAAATTTTCATTTATAGAATAGTCTAAAATGAATGCTGGAATGAGTGTGTATATGTCAACTCAAAAATTATGATGTTACATGTAATCTTCTGTTTAGTGTATTATCAGTGAAGGTTTTGATTGAGTGATGGTTATGTTAACATTTAAGTCCCCTGCAGCTCAGCGACACTGGGCCACTGCCATCGTGGTCCTTGGTGTGCTGCGACACATCGAGACAGACAATGGCACGTGCTTCAGCTCGAGATCTACTCAAGGAGCATTGGGGAATATCTCACTCGACAGGCATCCCTGGGAATTCCCAGGGACAAGCATTGTGGAAAGGGCCAACCGTCTCCTGAATGACAAGATACGTGTCCTTGGGGAGCGGGAAGGTCACAGAGAATAGAGCTGCAATAGATTTCCTGCTGCTGGCTCAAGAGGCACAGGTGCAAGGACTTTGAATGAGAAAATGGAGTTCCAGCGGATATACAAGAAGCTTTGAGCAGAAGGATGAACTGTATAATATAGCCCAAGATGCCTTGAAAATACTAACTAAAGAAACACTAACATTATTACACACTGCACCACATACCTCTGCATGTTTACGTCACTTTTTAAATAACTCACCACAAAAATTTATATAAGTACTAACACTTTTATATATTAGGATTAGGATCGGCGCTTGCGTTGTAACGGGGCATGGTTTTGTTAAGCATGGGGAGAGGGAGATGTTGTATTAGGCGAAATCGGACCCTCGGGATGTAACGTGATAGGCCCTCCCCTGCTGGGTCATGCATATGTATAAAAGATAAGGATGAAACTGGATACCTATATAAGGGACCCTCACATTCCAATAAAGGCCATTTTACCGCTCACCATAATGGTGTAACAAACAGCTGTGACTTGGTCGGGGCCGTCGATACACATTCACAAAGGGACTTGACTTTCCAGGTTACCAGATCGAGGTAACATCTAAGACCTTATCAAACTTGGCAATCTGAAAATGTGTATTTTTTTTTCCATGAAGGATGTATGTCCTTGCAATTTTCCCTTTCCTTTCCCTTTCCTCTCCTCTCCTCTCCTCTCCTCTCCTCTCCTCTCCTCTCCTCTCCTCTCCTCTCCTCTCCTCTCCTCTCCTCTCCTCTCCTCTCCTCTCCTCTCCTCTCCTCTCCTCTCCTCTCCTCTCCTCTCCTCTCCTCTCCTCTCCTCTCCTCTCCTCTCCTCTCCTCTCCTCTCCTCTCCTCTCCTCTCCTCTCCTCTCCTTTTGTTGCACTGTCTTTAAGACTGGATTACCTGCGTCTTACACTTGAAGCACAGCTCACATCCCACACAGACTCCACCCTTATTCTTCAGTGTCTCCTTGCATGACTTGAGACAAGATATCAACACTTTTCCTCTCCAGTGGGAGCCTCTTCCCTAAGGACACAGCCCAAGGGCCATCAGGTACCTGCTGGTACCAGGCAGCCGCAGGGATAAGCAGGGGGCAGAGAAGATGCCTAGAGGCACTGGTGGCAGCACTAAGCTGCCCTGAAAACTGTAACCATGATGACTTAACTGGTAGACAGGACGAATGCCATTTTTTTCCTCTTTAAACATGACTGATACTGTGAGTTACCTAATAACAGGGTGAAAAGCTAGAAAAATCTAGTGTCTGGTAGTTTACTGGACTTCTAAGAGAAGCAAGCCAATAATGTACTTTGCATTTTCACTGTTTTCATGCTCATTTCCCTTTTTGTCCTATACACAAAAACAAATGGAAATGCTACAGCAGTTGTGGAGTGTCAGAGTCCTTTTGTAGGAAGCACCACATTGGGTCTGCAGTGGCACAAAATGAGAGAATCAGATTATATTATTTTTCATGAAGTTGGGAGAGCTGGTGCCTAAGGGCACATACCAAGTCACTTAACTTCTATCCTGACACAATAGCTTTCAGCTTTCCAATATGACTTTTCCTGGGTTTCCTCCAAAAAACTAATATGACTGAGGGTGCTTGGAACAAGCTCGCTCTGTAGAATTTCCCTAAGTGGCCACTGGACAGCAGATGTGTGACTGCAGGGCTGATGCATTTGGGGATTTATTCTTTCACTAGGTGGTCTGACCAGTGATTGCTCCCAGAGCTTCCCTTGCTGGAAGCGTGCACAGCCAGGCAGATTCCAAAGGCAGCAGCGGTACCTCTGTGTGTGACCAGCCACACTGTCCTTGAGCAATGCACCGAGGCCACCCCTCTACATCACCAAATCTATAGTCAGTACTTCTTATGCCTGAGAGTGGAAATGGAGTGAGCAGCCAAGCGCTCACAGGCATGGATTCACCAGAGGGTCCCATGTGAATGTGGCACTTGGCTGCTAACAACAGTCATCAAGAATTGGGCAACTCACTCAGAAGGTAACACTGCAACTTATCACAGTGAGTCAGGGGTTAATAATCAATCTTTGACACACTGAATTTGTACCAGCTGTTTAGAAGCAAAGCAACACTTGAAGTGGCCAAATCCCAAAGGCGGATGCCTTTGCTTTTCATATGTCACTCTTGGTGACTTCTCAAATAGTTATTATCTGCATGAAGATTATTCTGAGTGGTTTATTGGGCAATTATAACTTGTCAGCAGTTAGCATAAAATGACTAGGATCTAAAGACACAACTTAAAAGCCCATCATAAAGGGCTTTTGAAACACAGCTCTGATGCTGCTACTTAATGCAGTATTTAAAGAATGTTTCATAAACTGCTACAGGAAAAGCATCCGTATATATCCTATAAAAAGCTGTATATATCCTATATATCCTATAAAAGTGCAAAAGTGCAACCCCCCTGCTGCAGGCAGGGACACCCCCCTCTAGCCCAGGTTGCTCACAGCCCCATCCAGCCTGGCCTTGAGTACTTCCAGGGAGGGGGCACCCACAACCTCATTGGACAACCTGTTCCAGTGTCTCATCACCCCCACAGTAAAAAATTTCTTCTCAATATCTCACCTAAACCAATCCTCTTCCAGTTTAAAACCATTTCCCCTTGTCCTGTTGCTACCTACCCTTACAAAGCATCCCTCTCCGGCTTTTCTGCAGCCCCCTTCTCATTCATCATTTATTTCAATTCTCTTGGTAAAGTAGACAACTTTTCAGTCATTTGACAGTCAACACAGATTTCTTGATGTCTTTGAGGAAAAAACTTTGGCATCTTATGTAACCACTGCAGCTCCAGCAGTATGGGAGCACAGGGTGTGGGAGACCCAGCTCTTGAATGCCAGCAATACGACTGTAATGACTGTAATGGATTTCACTGAATGGACAACAGTGGAGGACCTGTGGAATTATTTATGTTTCTGTGGCTTCCTATTAACAGCATTCCTGAATAACCTGTTGCTTCTTTGGTGCAGGTTCATTTGTATTAAGCTGCTCCCCTACATGACTTTCCTTCCTGTATGTCTCACTGTGAAATGGTGCAGAAGGGCATTAAATAAGTAAATTATCATTTCGGTTTGTGATAATGAGAAAATTGAAAAAAGATGTTACATAAATGTGATTATTATCTAGTAAATTAAATAAGATATTCAAAATGTCCACCCAGCCATGGTCTTGCTTCTCCTACCCGGCATTTCTTTTATCTGGTAGAGAGGAAATGATCAAAACCTCCCACGAACCAGAGACTTCAATGGACATGCTGTCAGCAGAATCATCTGGCTTTCCATGTTTGCCACAATAGACAAAGCACAGTAAATACCGGCCCTTCAAAAACGAAGAAAATCATCTCCGGAAATTGCTGGTGTTAATGGCGAGTTAACAGGGCCCAGATTTTCGAGGTTTGTCTTCCTGAGAGCAGTGCTGGGGACACTGTACGTTCCAGGTTGTGCAGGGAGGATTGCTGTGGTGCACATCATGTCTAGAAGTCTGCTGCAGTTATTGGGGGGATAAATACCAGAAAACTGAAAGAGAAAAGCAGCAGAACAGTTTTGCAAAAGATGGAAGAAGGGGAGAAGCAGTATGAGCTTCACAGATGGTTGTTACTGGGATGGCACTGAATATGGAGCCTCTTCTATCTGAATATCTTAAACTTTAAGGCAAAGGAAATCAAAGTCCTTCAAAAAAAGGACTGAGGAAGACAGGAGTTTGTACTTTCTCATTTGCTTTACCATGAAAAATGTTGACAAAAACAAGATTATTTTCTACTGTTCTTGCATTTCTCTCTTAATCCTTTTTCATCTTCCAGAAGGAATAGCGATATTCCCCATACAAAACCAGTTCCTACTTGTCCCTGATGAAAGGTGATCATTGGGAGTGGCCATACCAACAGCACGGGATCTGAGTGGGACTTGGTTCCAGAATGGAGGAGCCATTTTGCAGCAGGAGCACAGCAGTAGATGTTTGTGTCTAACCGTGCTTCAGCATGCAGATGCTTGCCTGGTGCACACAGTGAGGTATAGCAGCTCAAGGTCTTTTGTAACTCAGGCAAAAATCTCAACAGACCACAACCAAGTGACCAGACTTGTGAAATACAGAACAGGCCCACAATATTCCCAAGAAACCAAAAGGAAGCACGATGTGGCAGAGCATCCCACACTCCATGATAGATCTGTGCTCTGGCAAGACCCAAAGATAATCCTTGAAATGGAATAACAAGACAAGTGAGGAGCACAATGCACTAAACTGTGCACTGGAGCCATCGATTTTCCTGTCTCAGCACGAGGGCAGGAGCAGCAAGCTCCAACTGGCCATCAGAGGGCAAACTGCTCCAAGCATTGCTATCTTGTTCAGTGCTGGCATGGCTCACTGCCTGCACCTATAGCCCCCTTTCTTCAAAGACAACCAAGGCCAAGCTTCCAAGGAGTTTTAATTTTTTGGAAATTTTGGAAAGGTTTTAACAGGCTCTATCTCAACCAGACAGAAATGTTGGAAAAGGCAGCGAGCAAAGCAGGACGCACTGCAAATGTCCTGCAGGCTTTGGGTCAGCACAGGAATTTCACTTTTCTCCAGTGACAGAAAAATTATTGCAAAAAGTTACAGTCAAAACAGGCTGCTAGTGAATGTCGGGGCTGCTAAAAATAGGGACTGCGCTGATCCATGTTTAACTCTTGAAGGAGAAGGCAGCGATTTCTTTTTGGAGAATGGCCATGTTTGCAGCTGGTCAGCTTTCAGCACACACCTTCTGTCTGGCTTGAACCTCTGATGACAATAAAGAGCACTTATTAACAAGGAGCAGATACTGTAGTCCATCAGCACAAGGAGAAACAGGCTGTCAGACACTGCCTGAACTTCTGTTTATCCCTCTGATTTTGCCCAGCAGCCTCTTCATCTGTCTGCACAAGCCTCCACCCTTTAATTTCACAGGTCTGTTTGCCATGTATAAGCAGTAAGGTGGTTTCCTGGCAAACATATTTACCTTCCTTGATTTATTGGTCTGTCCATCTGCAAATATTGCTTCCAGCTTTTATCTTCTTAGCATAATGCAAGGATAGAGAAAAGACTGTCACCCTGAAAATCAAGAAATATCCCTATATATCGCCTTCCTGTGCTGAATAAGCAGTGAAATAACTGGAGTTTAGGTCAGTTACAAAATTAGGAAGCAGGAGGCCCTGCACTGGCTCTCTCCAGCCAGCCATCATTGCTGCCTAAGAGTCCTTGGAGGTAAGGAGTAGACTTGCTGTATTTCTCCATTTCTTGAAGTGTCACAGAGCAACTGACTGGCCAAGATCATTCAAACACCTGTGCTCACACAGACTGCCATGGAAATATAGCAGATCACAGCCAAAAGGCATGGATTGCAGGACAGGAAGGTCTCCAATATCAAAGCCAATTGACTGACCTGCTATCATGCTCTCAGCACAGTACAAAAACCAAGCTACAAGACTGTTGAAATTCGCTACAGAAAGAACTTACCCCTTCCCACCAGATCTGCTTGACAGAGCTTGGGAACAAGATCATCCTGCTGTGTGAGGGGAAGGACCAACAAGTCCAAGCTGTGATGGTGACCAAGTGAAGCTGGAGGTGTAATCCTGGCAATGCTTCCTGCAGACCTGGCAGTCATCCCATTGCTCTTAACAGTTCTACTTGAGTAATCAGCCCACAAGGATCCAACAAACCATGGTGAGCACCAGCTTGGCTGGGCAGGGGAGGCCTTGCCAGGGCTGAGCAGAGGCATCCTGGTGGGAAGGGAAAGCAGCTGGCATTCAGAGCAGGAAAGCGGTCACTGGGCACAAGGGCAGCTGCCCTGTGCTTGAGCCTCTGCAGATTGATCACAGCTCAAACCTATCCTTAAATCCCTTCAGTGAGGAGCTCGGGATCCTGTTAATCCCAGGCTCTTACATCTGTACAGCTCCGCTATGAAGCATGAGGCAGATGATCGCACTGATCTGTATTCACCACCGTCACTTGCAAGGTGGTTTTGCTCCTTCTGGCCTGCCTAGCCCTTTGCTGTGCCATGCAATAGCTACCTCCGTGTGATGTGAGGGGGCCCACACAAAACATAGGGTGGAGGTACGGCCTTTGTGGGATTGAGCTTTAGCCCAGAGGTCAACAACCAGATCACTGCTGGGGTATAAAGGTGGCACAATCCGGGTGTCAAACCCAAACAGACTGCTCGAGCTTAAACCCACACGCCTTATTGCTGTTAGAACTGGTTAAGATGAAGTAGCAAAAGCACGGTCCTGGCACTGATAACACGGTGGGGTTTTGGCATCAAGCCCTGACAAGCCATGTGCCGTCAGAAGCAATGGTCAGCCCTGGTTTCTGTCCCTACTTGGGGGAGCAATGGGCTGGATCAGAGCAGACTGTGTGTCTTCTCATTTTACTCCTGTTCTGGTTGGCAGCTCCAGATCCCAGACCACAGCTTCCACATTATTAAAGAAATAATAGTGATGTTTACCAAATAGTGGTATATTCATGGAGTAACAGGAAAACATTGCTTTTCTGACTTCAATTCCAGGTCAAAAAGGGGTATTATCAGCACTCACATGTGAGCTCGGTCGCTTTACTAAGAAACAACTTTAATCCCTGCCTGGACTCTGTCCTGGGTTTGTAATGCCTGATTAACTACCCCCTGTCAGGATGATTGTGCATCTTTGCATGTTTTGGAGCTGTCTGTTTCTATTTATCACTACAGACAAGGAACTTTTTAAGCCAACACTCATTTGCATTGGCAATTTCAAGTACCATGTGTGTGTCTGTGGCTGAGTGGTAGCTGGAGCACATTTCAGGGGGCTTTTTAGGGCAATGTGCTATTTTCTCAGGGAGCAAACATGGTATGAGACACTGTCAGGTAAATATAAGATGTTACCATAGGTCTTAGTCCTTGTGGGAGACGCCACATGTCACCTCCCTAAGTCAGCAAATTGCTACCAGTTTGCTTCAGTAGCTCCTGAAGAGAGGGGCACCAGGGGGTCCCTTCCAGCTGCAGCAGGCCCACCATGCTGCAGCCACCTACCAGAAAGGGCTCACTCCTGTGCTAAGGCAGTTCTGCCCCAAGCCTTTGGCATTTTTAAACTTCCTTCCTGTGTTTCCTCATGTGATTGTAATTATTGAGGATGTTCAGAGAGAGAGAGAGAGACAGGATTTCTGTTCCCAGGAAGCCCATCGGCTCCTGCTGTTTATTTCCTGCAGTCGTAACAGTTGTAATGAATTCCAGTGTCACAACTGCACTGATGGGAATGCACAGGGAAACCACCTTGTTGCAGCAAGGAGGACCAAAGGACCCTGAAGAAGGTGGCTTCATCCATCATGAGGCGGCCACCAATGAAAGAGAATCTGAGAGCCAGAGAGGAGATCTGGCGCCCCATCCCATCCCACTATGGAGGCTTCCTTGTAGCACGCTGCTCGACTGGGCTGTATGGGTGGGCCCACGTGATGTAGGAAGTACAGAAGGTTCCCTTGGGGAAGCACAGCTCTGGGGATGGTTTGCTGATGGAACAGTGATCCAAGAGCTGACGCTGCCCAAAAGGAAGAACTCAATCGTGGCAGGAAGAGTGGACAGAGAGCACAAATGCAAAGAGGTAACAGAAGAGCCAAACGCAGCCAATAAGGTAAAAGCACAAAAGCAGATGAATGTCATCAGTTTAACCGGAACTCCACAGAAACACCATCAGCTCTGATTGGCTTTGGGTCATTTAGGAGGAGGTAAAACAAAATAATGAATTTGTTTTCTTTGCTCTTTCCCTGAACAGCAGTGCTAAATTCAATCCAGCTGGTGCCTGAGCACAACAGTGCGTGTGCGCGGCTTTCTTCTCATTGTGAGCTTCCTCCTTTCAAGATTATACATCCTCATTTCTCTGCTTCTCAAGAACAAAGACAGCACTGTTTTGTTATCATACAGCTACTTACTCAGAGCTGAGCTGGGCAAGAAACCCGAGCATGGTAGAAGTATGAATGAAGGATTTGATCAGAGCGAGGGGAAGGGGAATACAGATGAGGTCTGTGTTGCCGCTGCAGTTATCACAAACAGTAGAGGCACTTGAATTGCATTGGAAAAGGTCACAATAAAGCCCCTCACTGCCAAACTCTTGGCTGATGGAAATTAATACAAATCTGAATTCAGATGCTGATGGTAGAAAGGTGATTCATACTTATTCATACTTAGTAAGGAGACAGATCCTAAACTCGTCTGTTTCCTAATTTCCTTACCATTAAACTGCTGTTCACAAGGGTAACACCTGCAGCACAGTCTGCCCTCTTCAGTCGCTTCAGACTTGCTTATTAGGGCAAGCCACGCTTTCTTCCAGTGCTGAACAGCAAACCTTGGGCTTGCATCAGGATACAGTGCTGGTTTGCATACTGTCCGGCCAGGGAGAATTACCCCATCTGACTTCCCGTACATCCCAGCCCACTCATTTTCACACAGTTACCCTGTATTAAGCTTAATTACCCCAGAATTAAGATTAATGGCTTGTGTTGATTAAAGCCTATTCTGAAAAAGAGACTATTACAGCATCTGAGACAAAGAAGCCTCTGCTGGGGGCAGTTTGCCCCAAGGCTCACCAGACCCAATGCCAAAACCATGGGCTGTGCTGAACTTCCTTGGCTTCATGTTGCAGCCTAAGATTCTGGCTCTGTATCCCCTCCCACATGAAAGAGACTGGGTGTAGCTGAGGCTTCTTCCCCATGAAAGTGCTCAGGCACAAAATTCAAATAGTATCTCACCTTTCTTGGTCTGACTGGATGGGTCTCTCCTCCCTTGACAACAGTTTTCTCTGGTTTTGTGGCTCTTTGTGGTGCCTTCTGGTTTCCAAACAACCATTATCAACTCCATGGAGAGCCCTGCAGCTGTGGCTGCCAATGGTGTGGCTCTCAGGATGCTGCAGCCTCTAGCAGGTGCTCCAGGAGGGCACGTCTGCTTTAACTGCAGCAGCACCTTTCCTGCACCTGCAGAATTCTCTGGGGACAGTGGGAATGGCGTTTGCTATAGCCCTGTCATGCTGATGTTTGGCATGGAATGTACGTACGATAATCTCCACTGCATCCCTGGGCATCAACTACTGTGAGATGGTACTGGTAGACAAGTGCAGATACTGTGTTCATGTATTTCAAAGGGAAATGGCTTTGTTTTCTGACATATTACACATCTGTTTTACATGACACATAATCTCCTTAGTGGTTCATGAGCACCAACAGGAGTGGTTCAGTGCTGGGCTGCTCAGAGCTGGTGCCCAGAAGGTTCATTACTGGGGTTGGGGGCTGAATGGCTGCACCCAAGTTCCTGCTCTCCTGCATCCCACATCCCTGTGACCCCGGTGGGCTGCACAAAGCTGCCCCAGCATGTGAAGGGACAAAGCCGGTGCAACCAGTGCTTCAAGAGCCAGGCAAATGCCACTGCAACTGTTCTGGGATGTGGCACATGAGATGGGGCAGGGCATCACCCAGAGGTGGGTCCATCACATGGTGCTCCCTGCAGTGGGGGCTGAGCCCTGGCTGCAGCTTCCAGCCTGGGCTTCATGCACGGGTTTGTCACGGGCTGGGGTCAGGAGGGTGGCACTGCACTCATGACCCGTGCTGGCCCCTGCTGACCCCTGCCCAGCGGGAGGCTGATGGGCAGCCGGGACCTTTTCCCTCTGCTTAATGTCTTTAATGAAAGCACAAAAGCCCTGTGTTTAAATGGGTTTAAATGGTTAAAGGCACTTGTTTTTCTTAAAAGTGAGTGAGATTGTTATTGACACCTCCATAAAAGACAGGCTTTTCAGGCGCAGTACAAGAGCAGCAGCGGAGTCTCTCTGCACACCTGTAGTCATTTCTTCAGCCTCCTCCTTTTCTCTCACTACAGAAATAAGTAGAGCTACCTTCAAAGGGAGAGAAATTTAATTGCCTTATTGGTGGTTTGATGAATAATTAATGCTGCTGCATTAATCAGGAAGTTAACTAAGGCCTGGAGAAAGCCTATTTCAGGAGCTGAAGAGCCTTTGCCGGTGGGTGCTCAGGCAGGGTTCTGGGTCAGGGTGATGCATGCTGATGCTGGCATACATCACAACAGCAAGAAAGTGCAAAAAAGGGCTGCTAGAGCGTTGCACTTGCACCGTGTCCTGCACTGCAGGACATTTTTATAGCTTCCTTCACTTACTGACCACAGCGTGTGAGGTGGGCACCTGCAAAGCAAACCAGCATGTGCTCAGCCCCATTAGGCATCATGGCAGAGAAAAGAAAAGAGAAGGAAAGAGAAGGAAAGAAAAGAGAAGGAAAGAAAAGAGAAGGAAAGAAAAGAGAAGAAAAGGAAAGAGAAGAAAAGAGAAGAAAAGAAAAGAAAAAGAAAAGAAAAAGAAAAGAAAAGAAAAGAAAAGAAAAGAAAAGAAAAGAAAAGAAAAGAAAAGAAAAGAAAAGAAAAGAAAAGAAAAGAAAAGAAAAGAAAAGAAAAGAAAAGAAAAGAAAAGAAAAGAAAAGAAGAGAAAAGAGAAAAGAAAAAGGAAAACGCTTTGGCTGAAACATTTGGTTCTTGCTCAAGAATCTGGTATGAATTTTATAAAGGTTTCCTGGAAGCAGAGATCAAGGGGCTGGTTTGGGGCTCAGAAGAGGCCCTCTGACAGGGTGAAGAAGAGAAAACTGCCAGAGACTGAGACTGATACTTTGTCATTCGCATATTGGGAACATAGCACTGGACTGTTCCTGCTAATTAAAACCAGCAGTGAACAAAGCTAGTTTGCAGAGATTGGGCTTTGGCCAAACATTTGTATATGGATGAGGAAATGAGATCATAAAAGTCACGACTGGCCTCCAAGCTGGGGGTTTATAATTGCCTCTCACACCTTGCTTCTCAGCCTCCATCTACCATGCTTTGGAATAACAGCAGGGTTGAGACTCCTCAGCTCTGTTCTGAGCTGGCATCTTGGAATGCTTGTGGACAAGTAGATAGGGAACAAGAAAATTCCTGCTCTGGGATTTTCCTTAGTACAACCCGATTAAGAACACCCTGAGGTTGGCCTCCATCCATCTGAATATGGCTTCTGTAGTTATGACTTTTATGTTTTATGTTTTTCCTCGGGTAAAAATTTGAGCCGTGGTGAGTTTGGCTAAAACCATGGGATTAGAAACAACTTGGTTTATAATTCAGAGCAGATGAGACACTCTGCTGAGCACAGCTCTATGGGTCATGAGGCACCGTACGACACGCATCTCAGCAATGGGCTCTCCATGTCCACCCCCAGCACAGCTGGTGGACAAAGGGTGGAGGGACCAGCTGGTTCCTTCCCCCAAACGGAACCTTTTGGGGTATCCTTTATTGATGAGGCAGAGCTACTTGGCTACTGTGAGCAAAACCACAGAATTGCTGCCTATTTAAGTATATGAGTGTATGAAAAAGACGCATTCTGCCTTCAGCAGATACTGTGATTTAAGTCAGAATACGCCTACCAGCAAGTCCACCTCAGTAAATTTACAATCAGAAGAGACCCATAGCCTCACTCATACTCTGGAGTAAGCAATGCATCCATGCACCAGGCTGTATCACATATAAAGGCTTCTCTCCACTGGTGTAATTTTACTGGGTAATTCTGAGATGTCCTGAGATGCCATTAGACACTGTCAGGCCAAGTCTAACACAGTGTCTGTCTGGTAACACTTAGCCATACCCAAATCACTTCAGATAAAAGGCATCCAACAGAGAGAACAGGAATGGCAAGCCAAAGATTAAGACAACTCATCTCCTCTAATAAGACATTTTCTCATTTGTTTTCTTCTCAAAGGACAGAATCAAAGCCTCAATTAACTAATTCCCTCCAACCATTTACCAGCTAATCATGCTGGCTTTGCTTCCCCAGCTCATTCCATCCAAGTGTTATTTACTCCTAATGTGCCCTAAAATTTGGTTTGTATGTGGGGAGAGCTTTTTTCTCATTTCCAGAGGAAAGCCACATCCTTCAGTGTGGCGCTGGTTTACCTCAACTGCCTCCCAGCTTGACCTCCCAGCTCTGTCCCCTATTAACAGCCTCTGGGACACCCATGCTGCAACCAATGGGCAAACATCCATCCACGTCTGCAGCATGTCAGGGGCTTGCATGCTGCTGGCTAAGTGGTGAGATGCAACGTGCTGAGGGGCAGGATGTTGTCACTGTCCTGCAGTGGGATTCCACTGGTGTTTCCAGCTAAAAATGTCTGCTTTGGTATATGGAACAGCATCGAAGGCAGCCCCTGCACTGCACCATCTACAAGGACTGCACCATGCCTGTGGTGCCGACGGATAAAGGGAGAAATCAAGGTTCAGGGCAAAAACCATGGGAGAACAACTAGGAAAGGGGGTGGGCACATTAGGAAGACTGGAGATGCTGGAGCCAAGCAGGGATGAGAATAAATCATACAGTGAAAGTGACAGAACTGGACTGAGTCAGAAAAGAGAAGGATGGAACTGAATCTCCTACCACAGAGGAGAGAACAGAGGATTAGGGTGAGATGGAAGGGAAGGACTGGACCACCCAGGGAAAGATTCCAACAGCTCATCAATGGTGCTGGGGTTTTCCAATTGAGGGGAAAGGGACAGGTGCTTTTGGCACAGCGACTGACCGCCTTGCCCTGTTTGCACAGGGCCATGTTCCTCCTCCCCCCAGAAACACAGTGAGTGGGGAGAGATGAAGATAAATGACCCAGCTTCCCAAGGCAAGAAGCACTGGGAGGTGCAGTAAGGAAATAACATGAAGGCAGAGACAAAACAGTCCTTGCACTTTATCTTCTATCTTCAGACCCACCAGCCAGTAGAAACCAAGTTATCTCCTCAGCTTCCCCTTGTCTCCTGTATTTCTTTTCAAGTCACCAGATTAAACAAAGCCATCACTGCAATATGGGAGAAAAGCCAACCGCTGAAGCACTGCTGAAGCTCACTGGTGGGATAATTTCTTCCAGCGTTCTCTGTACAGCCCCCTCTGGTCCTTCATAGGGCTTCATCACCAACATGGCCTCCTGCAGCTGCTCCCCATTTGCTTCTTCCTTTGGCTTCAGGACATGAACCACAGCTGGAAAGACAGCATTCCCTCCATCATTCCCTCACATCACTCTTCCTCATCTCCTTTCAGCCTTAATCACAGCTTGAGTGTGAGGAGATGCAGAGATACAGGGGAGCTGCAGAAAGCAGAACTTTGCAGTGCTGGGGAAAAGCAAGTCAGACTGCAACAGAGCTTTCACTTTAACTAGAAATTAGTTAAACTTAAATTACTTTATATAAATGCCGCTGTGCATCAGTATGTGGCAATGAGCTATGGTAGAAGGACAGAATCAAAACACATACAATTCTTCATATCTCTACTGCAGGCACAGGATAGAAGAGCGTGTGACTCTGCTTCTGCTAAGCTGCCAATAACCGTGGGCCATCCTGCAAAAGCAGACATTTTGTGGAATGAAGATAATTTCCATGCATTTTAAGAGATGTCTGACTCTATGCACCTTTTATGTTCATTGCTTCATCTGCTCCTTCGGTAACACACTTTAAAATTCCAGGTTCTTCCTGAAATGACCTCCTGTTACCATTGTGGTGCTTGCATGCCACCTGCCCTGACAAGGATTTTACTGTGTGAATCTGAAGGAAAGTGAAATTCTGGGGGGAAGGCCCTTGGCATCAATTTGCTCATGACATTTGGCTCGTGATGGGAAGAGACGCTGGGGGTGGCCTGTGCCACCATCTGTGGCTGCCTTGGAGGGGGGGGGGTTTGAGTCAATGCTGAGGGTCAGTTTGGGGAATCTCTTGTCAACCCTGAATATTTCCTACTGTCTTTAGCAGGGCATCAGTGGCATCAGCATGGGTCCAAGGAACAAGATGCAGGAGGTCTCATGGAGAGCAGCAGCACTGGGAGTCCTCCTTTGAGCAAAGCCAATCTGAAGATTAAGAATTTCTCATTACTGCTGTTTGCAGTTGCATTTCTCAGAGCATGACTCATGCGGGGTCACATGGTGACTACGGGTAAGACCAAGACACAGGTCAAGCTGCCCTGACCCCCAGGGCCGGCTGCTAACCACTCAGCCATGCCTGTCAGATCAGGCGAGGAAGGTGTGCAGAGCTCTGGAGTCGTGACAAGGCTTCACGACCTGCCAGCTCAGAGCTTAGAAAAGAAAGTAGCATTCAAGGCAATGTAAAAAATGAGAAACCTCCACAGCACAAGTGGTGAGTATCTAACAACAGCGCTGAATGGCACTAAAATATGGCCTGCAGAGGTGGCGTTACAAAAACTATGAGAGAGAAAGAAGAAAAATGAGGAAATGTAACCGAAAGAAAAGCTGCTCTCACACTAATGTCATTCCTGACATTTAAGCAAGTAATTTTAAAGAAGATTAAAATAATATTTACACAAAGGTTTTAATCACTGGACTTTGAAGGCATCTCTGTTAGATAGTCTCTACGGAACCGAAGAATGATGGGCTAATTAGCCGCGTTTGCCAGAAATTGCTTTTGCTTGGTTTTGTTATTGTTTGTTACGCAGCCCTTGAGCAGGCTGGGCCCCTCCGAGCACAGCACACAAGCTCTGCCTCTGGCCGCCAGATGCTTCCTCCCAGCCAGCATCTGCCTGTGGTGGTTCTCCAAGGCCGTGGCCCAGTAACAGCCCCGTAACAAAGGTGAGCTCAGCTGCAGTGTGCGCCAGCCCCGCTCTGTGCGAGAGCTCTCCATTCACTGGTCTTACATGGCAAATGTGGGCTGAGCTAATGGGGAACAAGAGAGGTCTGATCTGAACATGAGTGCAAATTAAATCTTGGTTCAAGGCTCAAACAGGTTGTCTCGTTAGATTGTTTCTGTACTTCATCTTGTCTCTTGCTTCTGCTCAGATAAGAAAATCAACACACAACAAGGCAAATTGCCTTGTTAGCAATGGGATGTGCCAACGCTGTGGGGCTGGGAAGAACCGCTTCTGTTTGTCCCAGAATCCTGGGTAATCTGCAGGAGTCTCTGTGCCTTATTTGGCACTATGGAAACACATAAATGGCGTGGATGAAGCAGTGGGAAGCACTGTGCTCACACTAAAGACAGCACAGGGAGAAATGGCCAAGCATAACTGTATTTTCAGAACAGCCTAGTTCTGTATTTGCTGGGAAGGAGCTGACAGATATTTTCCAGGTACAGAAATATCAGTAGCCTGAAGTTAAGTGTTGATTCAAGGCCATATCCTTGCAGAGAAGTTACAAAGCTAAATATGTGATTCTTGGGAAGCAAGTAAATGAGTGTGTGATTTAGGGAAAATGACTGCCTAAACTTATTGTAAGTGAACCAGTATTTACATGAATTCTAGCAGAAATTCCCTGAATTTCTAGAATTCCAGGACAATATTCATTAAACGCATCATGAATAACAGCGCTGGCATACCTTTCTGCCTCTTCCCAATCTGAGATGATCATTAAAAAGCACTGAAGGTATTTGTGAAAATGTCCAGAAGTAACACAAGACCTCCTTAATTTTGACCAAGCACTTTTTTGTCCAAAGATCTTTCCTAGAAGCCTGTTACTCATTAACATTTTTTTGTTGGTCCTTCAGCTCTGGCTTTAAGGCTTTGATTCATGAAGCAGAAACAATGACTTGTGAGCTCACCAGCAACCCACCCTTCAAACTGCAGAAAATAACCATAAGGAGACAAACCTTGGGGTACAAATCATCTGAAGTGCTGAGAAAATGTTTACTGGGAACACAGTTGCAAAAACCAGGACCAGTTTTTGAACCCAGGAGTGTGTGCCTTAACTGAGACCTTTTGGGGAAGAAAAACAGACCTTACAGCTCGGAATAAAAACAAACTGTTTTTTATAGCTTTGGGATCTTTCTTGAATAGCTACAGAGATGGCATGAGCTGCAACTGTTGACCATGGGACACCCAGCTCATGGAAATCACCGTCGCTTCTTAAAATTCCCTATGGAAGTTAAATGGATTTACAGCTCTTGTGCATGCTGAATTTGAATAAAACATTTAACAAGGGGAAGAGCATCCAATTGAGAACCAAACTGAATTAACATTCTCATATGAAATGCACATGTCAAAAGGGACAGAGAAATACATCACTTACAATTAACTGCAATCGCTAATAAAGGCTGCAGTGATGGACTCCAAACACAATTAAGAAATTTGAAGAGATGACCTAATGTGCTCTTAAAGTGTGTTTCTACCTCCCAGAACTCATGGTTCTCCTTCACTCCGTGGCAGCGTTTTCTGCTGGAGGAGGATAGGCCATGGAGAAGTACCAAGAGACCATTTTAACTCATGGAATTAAGGGAAGCTACAACAGCTCCTGAACAAATTAGTTTGGAGTAAGATTTTCCCAAAACCTCAAGAACATAAAATGCCCAATGCCCACTGGGATGGACTGGCACACTGGCACATTTACATTCAGGTCCTGATGGCAGCTTCAGAAATCTTCTTTATCAGATGCTGTATTTATGAATCCTATCCTACAAAGCCTCTCTGACTCCATGCCTGAGCTTTGGTTCATTGGGAACTAGAGGGCAGGTTTTTCTCTCATGCATGTCCTGGGCTCCAAGCACTTCCCACCTATCTGCTGCATATGCAGCACTGCAGTGAGATTTCCCAGGAAACTGCACTCAGGGACAGGGCAGCCAAGCAAACAAAAACACTTTGATCATTTCATTAGGTTACAACCTATAGTATTTCCTTAGGCTGAAATAGAAACAGGAAATACAGACGTGACTTCTGCAAGCCCTCTCCTTGTATTACCATCTGGAAAGATGGGAACTGTGTATTAGCTAGTTGTAGAGGCACAGGACTTGCTGAGCTCCTTCCTGCACGTTAAACAAACTGGCAGCCAAGAAGATTCTCTCTCTAGACTGCTTGCATGCTTTTACTTTGACCTGATCACCTCTTTCCTGCTCAGTTGCTCCCTGTGGGGATGCATTCTCAAGTGCTCCTCTCTTGTTTTCTTTAAGCTTGACATTGCTGAAAAATCCAAGACCTCTTTCTCCCCTCTGATATTGTTCTCAACAAAACATGGTTGAAGCGCCCGTCTGTGACACTCTCATCTCTTTTTTTCTTCTATAGCAGAAAGATGAGCCATACAAATATTACAGTCAAATGCAAATCACAGAATCTTTCAGCTGCTGCATGCCTCTGGGCTGCTTGTGAGCTGCCCATGGCCACCCATGGGTGTTAGAAGAGGAGCAAGATCTGTGCTTGGGTTCATGTTTCTGCCCTTCTTGTCCAACAAGACAATGAATTCTTAATGTGAGAACTGCAGGAAAAGGAGAGGGAAGGGACTTGAGCTGTGCATCTCCCAGGCATGGTTCCACACCCAGCCAAGCCACACATCATGGTGCTGGTTGGTACATTAGGTGCCAGGATAAAACCAAGCAGAGGGTTCGAGAGTCAGCTCTGCATCAGGAAGGGAAAGCCAAAGCCTACGTGGATTTGATAGAACTTCCAAAGGTCCCAGTGGGGAGGGGAAAAGCCCCGTGGCAGGGTTCTGGGGAAAATGGGACAGCTCCAGTGACAGAAGGTGGTACTTGTGCATAGTGCATACAAGTCCCATTAGTCCCCTGATACTCCCACACATGCACTGTACCCATGGTCTGTTTGTCAACGATAAAAAAAAGCTGACAGACTTTATTTTTTCACAAGCAATTAAGTGGGCAGCCATCCCTGAGCCTCCTCTGTTTCTTCCCAAGCACATCCCTGAAATTAACCTCAGAACTAATGAAGCCAATTATCAACAACAGACGTGGTCTCCTTTAATTATTTTCACTGGAAAGGTCACTCCAAGCAGCGTATTGTGCAACCCAGCTAATTGCATTGTCTACTCACAATGTGCTCCTGTGGGGCTCTGGCTGGACCAGAGGGGAGGCTCATGTGCCATTGCCCAACAACAGGCAAAATAGGCTGTGGGAGAGGACCCTGCTAACGAAATCTCCTTGTCACCAGCATTGCTTGCAGATACCCACTCAGTTGCTGGCATCTTCACATCCTTTCAGATGTGGCCAGTCAGCCCAGCAGTAAAGACAGAAGAGTAGTGGAATGTGCAAAGCTAGAAGAGAGAGGCTGGATGTTTCTCTTTGGAAATTGCTTTGTTTCCATATGGCTGCTTTTTTTGAGAAAAGAAAGGAAAGGAAAATTTTGTTTGGAAAAATCCAAACTTCCGGCCTATTGTTGCAGTGTTTAGTGGGATGTGGTTTGTAATATCATCTATATAAGCACTCAGTGAGGAGGTTGCCCCATTTCTAAATAAAGAAGGGGGAAAAAATAGTCCCAGTGTTTTTGAAAATGCTGTAGAAACAACACGGTCAGACCGAACCAAAGGAACGGCACAGAGCAAGACAAGCACAGAGCATCTTACGTTCCACATTTCTGACAGCAACCACCAATGATGTTCCTATAATGCTCATGTGCAGGGTCTTTACTCTGGATCCATTACGCAGGATCTACCCTGTTTTATTTCCATGATTACCAAAGCAGGACAAGCTACAGTGCAGCAAGCACCTGCTCTTAGCAGCCCACTGAGCAGCTCAGAAAAGGGCAAAGATAGTCGTGCACTGCTCAGAGGCCCTGCAACATCGCCTGCTTTCCTACAATGAAAGTACAGTGCCACATTGGATCCCCATCCCAAACACCCACAACAGCAGAAAACACACCTCCTGTGCCCAACCCCTGTGTACTGACTGTACAGCTCAGAGCTCATACACACCCTGTCTGTCCCTATGGAGCAGAATCTGAGCAGGAGGGGAGTATTGCAGCCACCTGCTGTGTAACTGAGCTGACGCTCAAGGTCTCCCACCTCTCTTTTGACAAAAGTAAGGTGGTATCTTCAGTGCAGTGGGCTTTCCTGAGCAGGCAGCAGCACCATGATCATTCCAGCTATTGGACTCCACTGTTAGCAGACAAAAAAATCTGTCTGGTGAATAAAGTTGCAAGGTCCACTGCTCTAGTAGGAAAATCCAGGATGGAAATCCAGCTGCTGCCCTGGGTGCTGAAGTTTGCTTTTATCAGAGTCTGTTTCGGAGAGAGAATGTGTTATATCAAAAGTAGTTCAACAAAAAATACATAAGCCATCAAAAGTGACCTTGAGGTGCTGCATTTTCAGCTTCGGCAGCAAGAGGATCCAAGTGGCTGCTGTCAGGGCAGCCTTCTCTGCACCGCAGCTCGGGTGTCGTGCTCCTGTGCCCCGATGTGACACAGCCGGTAATCACGTTCACATGGCAGGTCACACCAGGCGGGAGATGATGCATGTGACCACATTAAAGAAAGGAATTTTTTCCTTTGAGATTTCTTTGTTGGCTTTAATAAAGGCTCCCTCTGGGCTTTCATGCTTCAAAGGAATAGGAGAGGGAGACCATCTTCACACAACCTAATTAACGACATTTAGTAATTGTTCTTGCATGCTGCTTTGGTTCTGTGTCTTTCACACAGCTCAAAAGAAGTAAGGCCTTTCTGAAAGGACTTAGAGAATGTCAGTGTCCTCCAGCCACACTGGGCCTTAGAAAGCACTGGTGCAGAGGTGGATATGCCAAAAGACCATGTGAAATTCAGCATGGATACTGCCCTGGCAGTGGCATGCATCAGGGTGCAACTGCCTGCACGCTAGATAGCATCTCCTCCTGCAGCTTCCTTCTTAGGCTGGAGGAGGATGAAAATACTTTGGTGACCTCTCCTCTTAAGTAGAGGATAGAGCAGAGCAGGTGCTCTGCAGTTCATATTGCTCTGTTTAAAGAAACCTTTGGGAGTTCAGCAAGGGAGCAGTGTAGTCAGTGTACTGGCAGCACACAGCCTCATCCCCTCGGAGCTAAGTGGCACATGAAAGCAATCTCAGCACCTCCATGAAATCAGGGTCCAGACACAAGCTTGTCTACAGTTTGGTCCAGAAGGTTATGCCAGAACCTGAAGCCGGTGGAAAATCAGTCATACTCTTGATATTTTTAACTGAGCTTCAGCTCATTCCTCACAGCTGGGTGGCCACCAGGAAACAAAAGAATCCCATTTAGAAAGTCAGTGCAGGTCTCTGTTACTGAGCCCCTATGTCTGGTGCTCCTGATGCACACCACAGCACCCCAAAGCTTGGTGCCCATTTCTTGCTTCAGAGTATGGATGTCCAACCTTTTGGCTTGCCTGGGCTGCACAAAGTGAAAAGGAGTTGTCTTGGGCCACATATATGCAGGTTACACCAGAAGTAATACCTCCTGTTTATTTCCATAGAAAACACAGTGGATACAAAGAGAACAGTGACACTGTTGATAGAGCAAATTCTCAGCTATGAAATGCTGTTTTTCAACACAGTCATCACTCTGCAAGTGTGCACACTCTTCACCAGCAAGGGACTAAAGCCTTCGTGCCATGCTTATCAGAATCTGCACCAGTGGAGGTGATCCACTGTCACTGCTGCCACTGCTGCAACACACCCCCCATCACTGTGCTCACATCCACTGCTTGGTCTCCATGAGCATTCAGCAAGCACTGGTAAATGTGAATGGGTTCCATTTGTTCTGCCTGGAGGAATTCAGTTACATACTTTTGCTCCATGTGCTCTTCCAGGTCAGACACCATTCTATCAGACTGCCCCTCTGCTACTGCCTGTCTCATGGCGACAAAATGTAATGGAATATAGGTGGGAAGGTTCGGTCTCTACTGTCATTCCAAAAACATCTGAGGGCTCCAGGCCTGGCTGACAAAGCATGACTAATGGATGGCACGGTACAGGGAAGGCACAAGAACCTGCTGCTGGTACATCAGTTTTAAGCTCATGTCTGTTATGGCCCTTGGTAAACCAGTGCTGCATTTGCTAACCAGCTTGGAATAGAGGACTTCATAGGAATCACGTTTTCCATCCATTCCATGTGCATCATCAGCTTCATGGAGTTAGATGATGCAGACAGGCAGTCTGAGATCTGGGTTAAATAAGTTGAACCGCTTTATTTTTCTCTTGGCATTGCAGCATACGCAAAAAATTCTCACAGGGTAGAACATCTGGAGTGTATTATGCATGAAGAGTGAAAGATGCCGTTGTTTTTGTGGGCTAACCAAACATGCTTCTTGAAAGCATCTGACACAGACCAGAGTGACAATTAACAGCATGGCAGCTTTCTTTAAAGGATATTAGTTCTGCCTCATGTTAAATAAAACCTTTGTCAGCTTAGCTGACAGTATAGGTTTCCAATAAGACATTTCTCTAGCCCATGAAAGAGCTTTTAAGTAGCTCACTAACATCTGTGTGCATGGCAATGGGAATTTATATATACAGTATTAAGATGCATCTTTCAGATTGAGAGCATGGTAGGAATTGATGCTATGACTTTTATCTATGCGTAAGACAATAGCTGGTGCACTCAGCAGCTTGTTGAGAGCTTTACATTAGGTACGAAGGGGAAGGAATTAAAATTAAGCTTACCAGTGTTGAGTCTAGGGGAATGATGACAGGACTGGGGGTGAAGCAAGGGGCTCAGCTGAAGTGCATCTGCACCAATGCACACAGCATGGGCAACAAACAGGAGGAGCTGGAAGCCATCTGTTCAGCAGGCAAACTATGACAGTTGTCATGGCTTCATCAAGGGCAGGTCCTGCTTGACCAACTTACTGGTCTTTTATGATGGTGCCACTGCATCAATGGACAAGGAAAGGGCCACTGACGTCATCTATCTCAACTTCAGTAAGGCCTGTGAAAGGAGGGAACAGAATCTTTAGCAGGGTCTGTGGTGACAGAACAAGGAGAAATAACAAGGAGAAATGACTTCAGGCTTGAAGATGGTAGATTTAGGTTGGATATAACGAAGAGGTATTTTACAGTGAGGGTGGTGAGGCACTGGACACAGGTTGCCTGGTGATGTGGTGGATACCCTGTCCCTGGAGACTTTCAAAGTTAGGCTGGGTGGGCTCTGAGCACCTGATGGAGCTGTGGGAATCCTTGTTCATTGCAGGGAAGTGGGACTAGATGACCTTTAAAGGTTCTTTCTAACTCTAAGGATTCTATGATTCTACACTGGGAGGTGTGAGAAAACAGCCAACTATTCAGCAGGAAACTTACTGCTAAAAGGTGATATGTTAAAAAGAATGTCCTTCGCCCACTACTCCTCAAGGTCCTGCAACAGATAAGAAGTGTTAGTGGTTTCTGGACCTGACACTTTGCATTAATCTTTTCGGTGGAGTCTCAATGTAATGGGAATTAGATATGCTGAATAATAATGTTAAAAAACCTCCATAGGTATTTTTAATGCCTCTTCATACTCCAGATCTCAGTGCAAGACTTCCAAGACAGACAGCACAAATAAGCATTTGTGTGTAAGATTATATATAAATATGTTCTTACATCCAAAGACAGAGTCAGATCACCAGTGGCTGCTTATGTTCAACAAACAGCTGCATGAAGCCAAAACCAAAGAGGCATTTGATTAAGACAACCAACCAGGGTTTGGCATGGGAGCTGTGAAATGCTTAGAAGCTGTCAACTCTCAAGACTTTTCCCTGAAAGAGAAATCTTTGTTGCCTGAGACAGCAACGGTGCCATGAGGGGGAAAGCAGCAGGGCTGGGAGGACAACACTGCACTCAGGGACTGTTTATCTCTGTGCTTTCTCATCCTCATGTAGGCATTAGACAAAAGTGCTGTGAAACAGGGACCAGTGGAATGACACACACGTTTTCTTTGCTATTGACAAAACACCGAATTAATTTGTTTTCCAGTTTGATGGAAAATTCAAAGCTTAATCCTAAGTGGACTGCTCTACCTATCATGAAATGAAAGAACTAAGAGACATGGGTTGATAAATCTATGTGTCTATGACTGCACTCAGAGCCTTAACTAAGAGATGCTCCTCTATAAGATCCAGCATATCCTGCTTGCTGGTTTGCATGTTTCAGCAGCCTTCTGTCTTGAGTTTGCATTTCTGGAACTTCAGGTTTAAACAAATGCAGGGTGCCAAAGGAAAACTAAAGCTGAGGGAGAAGCAGCAAAGCCTGCTCACCTCTAAACGTCACTCCCAGTGTGAGTAGTGCAGAGATACCTTCAGATGCACTAAATAAGACGTAGAGAGGCAAGGATGTAAGAAGTGGTGAGAATGGGTTTGTGCTCATCCCTACACGCACACACACATGGGACCACTCCTGTGTGCATCCCAATGGCAGACACAGTCCTTGATAACTTTGGGGCTCGTCAGGTTACTGGGCAGGGTGCTCTCAGGTCGATGCTTGGCACAGTCCAAAACAAAGTGCAGGAAGGCGGCGCTGAGGCTCGTTTGAGTGCCAAAACTTCCACCGGTCAAACTGGTGCCACTGGTGCCAGGCTGTGCTCCACCATGACCAGCTTCACAGGGGTTCTTCCCAGCTCTGCCAGACTTAAAATTCAATGGAAGATGAGCCTGGGGTGCACTCTTTAAGCAGAGCTCTGAGCAATTTGCTGTTGTTAAATCATAGAGGCAAGGCTAGCTTTCCTAGGGAACCCAGGCCATGCAGCCTGGCTGGCCCCATGTGGTGAGCAAATGTATGGAGGAGAAAAAGGGGCAGGGATCTGAGCAGAGAGCAAGAGGAGGAAAGAAAGGAGTAGAAAACAGCAGCACAGCAGACAACAGAAAAAAAGAAGAGGAAAACGATAAATAGAGGTTGAGGCAGCTGTGCAATGACAGGCGTGGGGATGAGCAAACAGAGATGAGCCCTGGCAGTGGTTGCAACTGCAAATTTACAAAGGATTATTTCTTCCCCTCTTTACAGGACTTGAAACCAGGAAGAGAGGAAAAACCACAGACTCAGTGTCTGCACAGCCCGTCTGGGAAGCCCTTTACATTGCCACCAGCCCAGCAGAACTCCGGCAGAGCCCGACTGAGCCGCCCACTCCTCTGTGCTTGCTGGGGCAAAGATGGGGGCTGCCCATGGATGTAACTGGGACATCAGCCCCAGGGAGTGGGCACACTCTCTCTTGTGGCTGGAGAGCAGAACAGCATTCATTTTGAGCATCTATTGTTCAGATTTCAGGATTCCCAGAGCAAAAATGAAATGCCATGATGGAGCATCTTGGAAAGGAAACTGCATAACATTTTTTTTAATTTTTTTTTTTTTTTTTTTGCTTCTTTGTATTCTTATTTTCCTGCTTTTATCCCCCCTCTCTCTCTCTCTCACTCTTTTTAAATTTTATTTTATTTTATTTTTGTTTTTAATTACTTTTTTTTAAGGCAGTGCATGTTCTGCTGTTGCATGAAAGGTCCAAAGCAAGGACATGAGCACTGTCTTGTGACCAAGTGGTGCATTTTGATCTGGTTCACTGCAGCAGAGAATCTGGTGAAGGAGAAGTGGTTCACAGCCAGTGGGATTCATACCTGCACAAGCAAAACCCAGCAGATTTCTAGTTCATCACCATAACCGCTCCAAGCAGAATACGTTTATGTACCATCAAGGAACATGGACTTGAAATGCTGGATTTGCTTCTTTTCTTTATTAGTGCTTATTTTTACTTTCTCTCCCAAGCAAATGGGCAAGTTCCACTACTGGCAACTTAACACGCTGGTTATTGCCAAGCAGAAAAATGAATGTTCCCCTGCTGCAGGCTTTATATTCAAAACAGAAGGAAGAACGTGGCTTGAGACTGCTAATGCAGCTGGCTGCTCTAAAAAAAAAAGGAAAACAAAAAGGCTGCTCTAAGCTGGCTTTGATGCCAAACAAAAGAAACAACGAAAGGTTTTTCCCCAAATAAAGTACGTTCCTCAGTGGGTAAACAATCCTGGTCTGGCCAGCTTCCTGCAAAATGGCCTTTAGGTGGGTCTGAGTGACAAAAGCGCCTGCACGATGCTGGGAGCATGGAAGCCCCAGCAGAGCTCTCAGAGGAGCAGTTCCCTGGTAGGACTCCATCCCTGAAGTGAACACAAAGCAAAGGATGCTCACATGGGACACTCCCAGTGCCCAGCTCTGCCCGTAGTGCCTTTCACCAGCAGCTCTCTTCTTTTCATATGCTACCGTGCAGCCTCCGCACTGAGCTCCGTGCAGCAGGAGGGGATCCTTCCTGGCCTCAGAACCAGTTTCCCAGCTATTCAGCCAAAGTATGGGCTTGTTCTTTTACTTTAAATGGATTTAAAACAGTCAGGTTTCTTTCTGGCCCCAAATGCACATATGTTTCTTAATACATTCAGCCTAACTCAACACAGATCCGATTCCTGACAATACTGAAGGATATGCTGAGTTTTTACCACGTGAGCAGCCTCAGTGATATGGAGGAGGTTACTCTGAACTGCAGTCACTGTCCAGCACCTCCCAGCCACTCATCTCCTACACGTACCCCAAGATATGGGTCCCACATCGTTGCCAGGAAAGCTCAATAGCAGCCAATTTCAGCCCAGGACAGCCCTTCTCTGCAATGATGAAGTACCACAAAACACAGGAGATAAGGAGTTTTCCCTCAGATCACAAAACATCTCTGTAATACAAGGACCCAGGAGCCGGGTCCAACAAGGAAAAGAGCACAGGAGCTTTCAGTGTGTGCAGCACAATGTGCCCACGTCTCTGAGCCGCAGCAGTGCTCCGACTGCCCTGCACAGCAAAACTGTCATAGGAGGAATTAAGGACAGCAGAGGCATCGATTAGAGAGTGGTAACGGCCTCCTTCCCTGGCTAAAAATACATCCAGGAGACAGAGATTACATCTCACCATGAGACAGAAGAGCTCACTGCAGGCATACAGAGCAGGCCAGGCAGGTGTTCATGTCTGGCCACTTAGCGTTGCTGAATTTGTCAACTTGTTAGATAATGTTATACATGAGAACTTTTCTCTCCTCATTACAGAAACATCCCACTTTCTAGTAAGAAGCATTGCTGGCAGAGGAATTCCCCACATGCTGTTTTCCACAAGGTGGAAAGCAGAAGAGTTTACCACACAGGGAAAAAATGCCGTAGACTGGTGGGGGTTTTCAGCTCATCTCTGGATGAAGGAAGGAATTTCTGGATGGAAGTGTGGCAGCTGTGAACAGTCTGGTGGTGTGGGGCAGTGCTTCTCTCCCAGCATGATGCACAATGACCCCAGCACCAGCAGCTCTGCCATGGGGTTTCAACTCCAAGGGATGCTCCTGCATCTGTACAAGGAACCCAATGCACTTGAAACAGTCAGATAAAAGAAAATTGCTGTTTTGAGATGTGGAGTGAGATATCCTGGTGTGAAGGCACCTAACAGATGGGCAGCTTGCTCCTAGCCAGATGGTGCCAACAGGGGTTTCTTGGAGCTGTGAGGATGGGCACCACACACACGATTGTATTTCTATACTACCCAAAGAGTTCCGAAATCTCTGGAGAAAATATTTGCCTTTAAAAAGGTAACAGCAGCCTCAAAAGGTAGATGCCCTGCCCATATCTACTTATACATGGGCCAGTGTTGACTCTTGGCTTGCTAGGGCTTGGAGAATTTCTCCAGGGCCAAGGTGCTCACAGCATGCAGAGGAACAAAGCACCCAGCAAATGTCCCACTTGGGTGGAGCTGGATGCCTTTGGCTGCTGTTGGCAAACCAAAGCCCAAAAGACATACAGCACAGGCACTGAGTCTCATCACCAGCACTTCACTACCCACATCCATCTCGGTGGCACTGCTGTACCTATTACACCTATCATCCCCTGGCTGCTCAGCACAGCATCCTTGTCTTGCTGGTGATGCGCACAGGATGCGTACAAAGTGCCCGGCCTGGAGAATAGCTGTGTGCTCAGCTCCATGCAGCTGATATGTGTTTCTGGCCATCGCCAGGAATTAGGCATACCTCAAATAATAAAGCACGCAAGCCTCACAATGCAACAGGGCTTTCTTAAATGTGTATTCTATCTTAACCAAATGATGTTAAGGTAATAGCATCGCCCACCTCCCTTTTTAATAAGGATCCAGCTTTTAAGATGCATCACTGTAATTTCTTAAAAGCTGCAGGCCATCAGTGCTGCCTAAGTGCTCTTTATTGTGGATATGGTGCCGAGGGACTGCAGAGAGCACACTCACAGGCTAAAAATATTCCTGCCTCATTATATACCCCTGCAGATTACTTCGTAATTACACTTCTCAGAGCTGAAGGCAATGACTGCTCTACCAGTTGGGCATCCTTCTGTCAGTACACAGATCCTGTGCTGTGCCGGGTGTTTGACTCCAGCAGGGCCAGCCTTCCTGGGGCCACCTCCCTCCTGGCCATGGCCCAAGCTATAGCCAGAGTCTCCCATTGGGATCTGGGTCTGTTCATTAGCTCTGGGGCAGGAACAGCCCCAGGAACCACTCACCAAACCTCCCACATGCCATTCCACACACAGCTGGGCACCAGCACAGTGGACTTGCAGCAGTGATTTGCTGGCGTTAGGCTGCAGGTGGGCAACTCTTTTCCAAGCAGTGGCCAGGTGGTGCCGTTGCCACCTCCCAGCTGGAGTAGGAAGCAGCCGTGTCAGAGTGTGCTGAGTGCTGCGAGGTGGTAGGAATCCCCCATCAGAGCAGGTCTGGAGTGCTGCCACACTGCTGTGAAATATATGCAGGAATGAGAGGTCAGCGCTCAGTCCCCTCCAGATCCCAAAGACACATTAAAGGCTTTATTGTTTGGCATCTATTAGTGGTGGCTGCTTTGTCTCTTCTGGCTGGATTTAAAGCTACACTCGCCTTTGGGGTTTTGTCCAAGTCTGAGTGGTTACCAAAAGGCGTTTTTATCTTCTCAGCAGTCATTTCCAGGAAGAGTAATCAATGCATATTAATTTGGAGGGAAAGGGCACAGCGATGAACTTTCCAACTAATCCAGAGATGAAAAGTAATACGCTAAAAACGTACTGGTGATAAAAAGATAACACAAGGAAGTTATGATCTTTCTGCCATGAAATACTGCTTATTGAAAGAAATGGATTACTTTGAGCAACTTCAACTCTTCCATGAAGTCTAACTCAGTCAACTTTATTACTTCAGCTAAAATGTCTCCAGCTTGTGCCACCACAGCCAGACGGCTGCCTGCAAAGCAGTCCTGGCAATTCTGAGGCAAGAAATTCCCTTCAGCAACCATAGTAGCTGCCACAGTCACATGTGGAAGACACTGAGGGTGTCAGTCAGGTGTGCACACAAAGGAGAGAAAGTAAAGAGGATTTTGCTATCCTCTTTAGAATAGAAAATTTGGATGCACTGTAGCTACAGATCAATCTCCACTGACCTGAATGGCAAGCATCAGCTGCTCTTCCTTGGTAAGAAGTTATCCTCTGCTGAGGGAACACTTTAAATTGCATTTTTCTACCAGTAGAACAATAAAAGGAACATGGAAATTATTTCTTTAATGGCTTCCTAAAAAAAAAAAATCAATGGCATTCAATCCAGTTTCAGCTGGACATCACACACTCGTCTCCAGCCATCATGTGCCTGTCTTCAGCTAATGCAGATTGAGAAGAAGAGCCAGGATACCTCTTGCTTTTATTGTTAAGCTCTTTTCCTCACTCAGGTGGAGAAGAGACGAAGAAGGAGACCAAGGTTCAGGCACTTGAGTGAGATTTCAAAGTTGCTGGTGAAAAAGGAGCAGGGGACTGCAAGCAGTTGCCCTGCCACCCACCTGCCGGCAGGAGCATCCTGTGGTCTGGCCAGGATTCCAAAGCACCAGGATCTGCAAAGGAGACACTTTTGATGATGTAGTAGCTGTGCCCCAGACTTCAAAAGGGTACAAATGAGGAAGAAGTGCTCAACTGCACCAAAGCAAAACCCCCTTTGCCCAAAACCAGATGGATTTGGGGGACAAGGGAGAGCGTGGATGGAGCTACAATGAGGTGAATGCATGGAGAGGAAGAGAAGGAAAGCTCAGGGAAGAAAAGGGCAGGAATCATTTAGCATTACGATGTTCCCCTGGTAGTGCCATATATCCATCAGCTACTTCAAATTACACTGTGGAGTAAAAGTGAAGTTACTGATAGCAACCACAGGAAATAGAGAGAGAACAAGCAGAACAGCTATGAATGAGCTGCATTATGAAGGCGAGCACCAGCTGGCCACCCCAACGCAGCCCAGCATGGGTTTAAGGGGTGGGTTGCAGGCTGGGGGTTAAAGCAGTTTCAGCCCAGAGCTGCCAGATTCAAACTCTCCTTAATCAGCAGGCAGCAATGCAATCCTTGCAGCAATTAGCCTTAATCCACAGTGTTCATGGACAATCACAGGTTTGTGCTGCGTGAGCAAATGGATCCAGCACAAAACACATGGGCTTTGTCCCACCTCAGCCAGGTGCTTCAAGGCGGTGTAGGCACACATTCACTGCTTCATCTTGGGAACAGAACGACAAATCTGAAGTCAATGGGCTGGTTACAGGAGAAGAAACTGAAATAATTGCTGAAAAATTATCATGAGGAGAGTGAACCGACAGCAAGGCAAAGTCCCCCCAGTGAGGGAGATGAAGTGCTGTCTCCCTGGGGATACAGTTTAAACACTGCTGGTATTTGGAGCAGATTCGTGTGGGATTTGAAGGCTCCATCACACAGCACTACTTGCCAGGGAGCACCAATCTGCTGGCAGTGCTGTCTGCATCCTCTCTCAAAAATCAAATCATTTTGTGCAAATGGAAGATTACCCCAGCAAACAGGCTGGCACTTAACACGGGTCTGGGATCCTCAGTGCAGGTGTCCAGTACCCAGAGCCTCAGTCTTCCCTAGGGTGGCTCTGGCAAGGCACAGCTGCCTTTGGATTGGTTCACAGCAGCTGCTGGGTGGCAGACAGCTTGCAGCTGGGGGGTGGTGCAGCTGGCAGCAGGGGCTGCAGCCCATCCCACACCCCCAGGGAAGGGGCTGCTCCCAGATGCTTAGTGCTGCTTCTCCAGTCACCACCTCCCAGCAGCTTTGGAGACACTGATCACCTTGCTGGGCAGCTCACCCTGTCTGCTGGGACTGAGATTTCCCTATGAGCTCGAAGGCTCTGGGGACGAGCAGATGGACTCCATGGTTTTGTAAACCTCTCACCAAGACACCAGCACAAGAGCAAGGAGGTCAAATGCAGAGGCTTGTTTTGAATCCCATGCCAACAAAATGTTCTCAGGACTCACACAGACTCCCTGAGAAGCAAAACACAGAGGAGGGTGTGCAGCTCTGGCTGAGTAGCACTCAGCTGCCTCCTGACTTGACCTCTTCAGGACTGCCTGTTAAGATGCTATCATACAAAATCAGTTCTGCTGCTGGGATATTGATGTGCAGGGACAGCAGGCAGCCAGGGACTTTCCTTGTTTGCATGAATGTGGCTGAACAGACGACATTAAGTCTGATGAACACTGCTGTCCCACAAGAGACAGCACTGGGAGGCATTTAACAAAAGGACACAAGCAATGCCTGAAGGACACAGCCAGCCAAAGCTGCTGGAGTCCCACTGAGCTGCCAGCAGCAGGGCTGGCAGCCACCAGCCCCAGCACCAGGACTTCCTGCAGCACTTCCTGCAGGCATCTTCCATACGTATGGTGCAGGCTGGCAGGCTCAGATACCAGTGTGCATCCAACAAGCTGTAATGGAGCAACACCACACACTGCCTCCAGATACACCCCTTGTCTAGATTAAACTTTAAATCCCCCTACTGACAGCAGAAATACTTAGTTCCATGTTGGAATGAGGCTGAGGTATTTAAGTAATGCTGAACTGGGGCTCACACTCACGCTCAGCTCATACTACACTTCATAAATTGCAGAAACTCTTCCAGTGCTGTGCTGCTCTTGGGGACATGGACACGAGGCCAGTGTCACACTCAGACCTGGTGGAGGGACATAAGTGCATACGGCGTGCCATCCTGACCACAGGCAAAAGCAGAGCTCTGCACTTTGTTGCTTAATGCAGAATTCCATCAGTGAGGTTCACATTGCTGCCCTCTGGAAAGTGGCAAAACATCCCTGTGCTGCAACAGCCGAACCAGTGTGCTGAAGAAAATGCAATGCAGATGGTTCTGCATACCAGAACAGTGGTTGGTCCCCTGTGAAGGCAACAAAAGCTTCTGTTTGCTTCTGTCAACTTTTTGGGGTTCAATAATCTTAAATAAATGGCATGGCCATTGAAAACCTATTGCAAACTGCCCTGGCAGCCTGCCTGCCAAAAGCAGAACCTTGTAAAGGAGGCACTGAGCTCCAGCTGGCAGAAACAAACCAAATGCACACACATTTGCTGGGAAAGCCGAGGGCAACACGGCTGGCTTCTACTGTCCTGAACCAGGGAGGCTTTCCCTGCTGCTGGATGCACTGCTGGTGAAACGTGAGGCCTTCATCCCGCAGCATGAAGATGAAAGGGGACTCCTGGCACAGAGAGCCAGGGCTGGGGTGGAGGGTTCCGTGGGTGGAACTTGCGCTCAGGATCCTGCAGATGTAACACACTGGCAATAAGGATGACCTGGCAATTTAAATTAGGACGTGCAAGGCTTTTCTTAGAAGAAATGAGGTGCTGTATTCAGAGCATGTAGAACAGCCACTGTAAACAGCAAAATTTCTCCACAACCATAAAACCTCACAAAACCCCCAAACCACAGTCAGGAAATTAAAGAGAATTCAGAGGAAAACCAACACTGAATGATTATATCCCTGTAGGGATCATACTGGGAAAAGCTGGAAACCAATCAGGACCTTGATCTTCCCAACAGTCAGCCCCATGCCTGGCACTGCCTGCCACCAGCACAGGCACAGGCTCCGTGTATGGACACGGTGGAACCAGCATTGCAGGAGGAGAGACCAGGGAGCCCAGAAATCCCCTCATTTCTGGCTTAGCCTTTATTAGATCCAAAACTGGAACCAAGTCTGAACTAGCTGATGCCGCAGGCTTATTACACTTGCCTGCATTTTTCTTTCAATATAGATGTGTTGGTTTTTTTCCTTACGCAGCCCCTGTAGTACAGTTTTTATTTTAGCTAATTAATCCCTGCCCACACATGCAAGAGAATCCAAAACACCCACAGACCAGAGGAAGGGGAAGGAAATGCTGGAATTGTTTGCTGAAATCTGGCACCGGGCTATTTTTTGCAAGGGGCCATAGGAACACAGTGTTCTCCAGAGAGCCTGAAAAGGGTGAGGTCAGAGACTGTCTTTTGCCACGAGGCCTCAGCACTGGGAGGGTTTTGTCTTTTGCAATTACATAATGTCTTTTCCATGCTGGAGTTGGTTGCTTCCAGATACCTGGAGGGAGTTCTGAAATGACACACTCAACGGCTTCATTAAAATTATAAAAAAAAAGAAAGAGAGAGAGAAAAAAAGCACTTCTGCTCGTAAAAAAAAACCCTGCAAAACCTCGTTTCCTGTCACAGTTCTGTATCGCACCAGATGGAGGAAAAGCAGGGAGAAAAGGGTCTTTATTTTTCCCTCTTTCATTTTTCCATTTCAGCCATGTGTTGGCAAAGCACCACCGTCACAGAGTGGTGGAAAGTTCATTTACGGGAAACCTTCCGAAACTGGAGCAGCTCATAAAACTTTTAATACTGATCTGGTTAAAAATAATGACATGAGAGCTGAATGCTTTTTGGTTCAGCTGGGGAATGTGTTTTTGGCCTGTTTCTACACTTTGAGCAAATAATGATATAAAGGGCTATTTTAATAATAAGAGGAGGGTGGAGAGGGAAAGAGAGTGAGTGAAAGGAAAAGAAGATGAAGAAAGAGAGAGAGACAGAAAGGAAGAAAGAGGGACAGAATGAGAGACTGAAAGAAAGAGAAGGAAAAAGAATGAGAAAGAAGGAAAAGAAGAGAAATAAAATAGAGAAAGAATCATGGGAGGATGAAGGGAGTTAGGAAAAAGGAAGGAAAGAAGAGGAAGGTGGAAACAGGAAAGGGGAGAAGGGGAGAAGGGGAAAAGAAAGAGGATAAAAGGGGAAAGGAGAAAGAAAAGCAGGACACTCCTAGAAAGGAAAAGCAGAGCCGCAGTGAGAAGTCACCTCCCTGGGTCTGGTGATGCAGACCGGGAAATGAGAAGTGCTGAGGCTGCAGTGCCGAATCCTTTACTATCCTTGCTCATGTACACACAGATCAGAAGAGCCTTCAGATGATGCAGATAGAAAGTAAAGCACCTACAATGCAGTCAGAAACCTTTTGTGGAATGAAGAATCCCACCTTTTCATTTCTGCACACAGACAGAAGGTGAAGATGGTTTGGGTGCTGGGGCAGAATCTCAGACACTGAAGGACTGATAAGCTCTGCATCTAATTGCAAGCTACGCAGCCAGATGGCCACAAATGTGATTAGCACAGAGAGTGGATTTGTCTGGTCTAAGTATGAGCATCTGGATAGGTGGAGTGACTTGGACAAAGGTGCAGGGAATCTCATAACAACTGCAGTGAGGTGTCCCCAGAAGTTAAATGGCTCAGCAGCTCCATAACTACCTGCCCCATGAGCTGGGTTAACCTCCCAGCTTTGGGAGAAGCAAAGTCAAGCAACACCCTGGAGGGGCAGAGCAGAAAAGGGCAGGAAACAAAGAGAAAGCTGGTGACAAACAGCTCATTCTCTTCTCTCAAAGGCTTTTCTGCGTAACTTTGACTGTAGCAACAGGAAATCTCTGTATTAATGTATTCCTACCACCAAGCACATGAGGGGCCTGTGTGTCTCTAGAGTGCCTACAATGAATCATTTGTTGTCCTTCCTCATGCTTTCCAGTAGGAAGAAGCTACACATTTGACCTTATAAAAAGCAGCAACTTGCCCAGCAAGATGTGGCCAGAAGTAGCCCAACTCTTGCTGGCAGCCTCAAATAAGCTGGAGAGCAATGGGCTGCTGCTGTGCTGCTGAGTGCTGTATCAGCATTTCCAGATGAAACTACTGCTTTCAAGGCTGCTATGAAAGAGCCAAGAAAGAAAATACACAGTCTGCTTGAGACAAAAGTAATCTGCCCCCCAAATACTACTTGCTTAAATATATATAAAAACTATACAGCAAATTTTGGTCAGCAGTACTTTAATGATTAGAACTCAACATTCTTTTTTTTTTTTCTTTTTTTTTTTTTTTTACAAGATCTTTTTTCTCATGAGAATTGGACTCACAGAGTCATAGAATTATTTAAGGCTGAAAAGACCTCTAAGATTATCTAATCCAACTATTCATCTACCATCAGTACTGCCCAATAAAACTTGTCACTAAGTACTGCATCAACCCTTTCCTTAAACAACTCCAGGGATGGTGACTCCACCTCCTCCTTGGGAGCCTGTTCCAATGCCTGACCACTCTTTCTCAGAAGAAATTGCTTGAGGAATTCTTTAGGGAATTCAGCACATAATGTTAAAACCTATTCAAGTCATGTGTGTATTCCTAGATGCTGGGATGCTGCTGAAAATTGGGTCTGTGCACTGTGACTAGCTACAGTTTCTCACTTGGGCATAGCAAAGCTGCCCATTCAACAAACCTGTCAGAAGCAGACAGATATTGCATGTAAATATTAAACTAATAGTGGCCTGCAAGTGTAGCAAGCATACAGAAGGGGAATAAAGGCCACCAACTTGCCCTCTGTACAATGACCCAACTTTGGGGTCAAGATCCAAGAAAGGACATACATGCCTGAGGACCTTGCTCATCCTTGCTGAGGGCTGACAAGCACAGGAGCAGTGCACAGGCACAGGCTCTGAACCTGAACATCTCATGTTTCATGCAATCTCACTGAAAATATTTTGATTTATGGTCTCAATTATCCGTTAACTGAAATCCCACATCTCAGATATCATGAAATTAACCAATGATGAATAAGAAGCTGTGCTGCTGAAGCACTTTGTAGAGTGATTCATACTAAATAAGAGAATGTGTAGCCAATATAATAGTTTGCCAGATTAACACATGCCTTGTTGAATTGTAAATACTCTTATTTGTGGGTGCTGCTTTGGAAACATCATTGCATTCAGTAATTAGCTAAGTGTGAGAAAAATAAAATTAAAAAAAAAAAGAAGAAGAAGAATTTGGGGTACGAGTGGGTCTTGTGCCCTATTGAAGCCTGAAGGAGAATTTAAAGATTTAATTACAGCTAATGAGAGCATATTTCAAAGCTGCAAAGCTCTACTTGCAGCCTAATAGTGCACAGAAGGGAACAGTGAAGTGCGATTCTCTCTTGGGGTCTTGAAGCACACTGATCTGGGAACACGTTCAAAACCCAAAAGGAAGTAGAGAGTGATCCAGAAGTCAAAGGGCAAAGGTGAATCCTGCCATGAGGTGGTCACTTGTTTTCCAGTTTCTGCATGTTGAAATCCCTCTGTATTACGACAGAATTACCACACCTGGCCAAGCTTATGGTGAGCAGATAATCTGAACAAATATCCTCCAAAGATCCAATATGGCTTGCAGAGACTGTTTATTTATGGAATATTGATGTGGCACTGATGACAACTGCTACGGAGCAAAGACCTCTGTAACATGGTGGGGAGGTGACTGGGGCATGCACGGCAGCCTGGCCCATGTGTTGACTATGCCAAAACCCCAAGGTTAGAAGTTCCAGTTGTGTTTCCCTCCATTTGTATTTTCTTCCTCTTGCTACTGTATTTTGTATTCTCGTGATATTTTTAAGTCCTCAGGCTCCAATTTGGGTACAAACAAGACAATCAGATGTTTGCAAACCTCCACACTGAGCTTTCAACTGGTATAAGATAAGGGTTGGCATCTCCGTAAGATCAGAGACCAGCTCATACTGAAACCTCTCTCAAAATAGTTCTTATCAGTCGTTTCCACAGACTGTGGACATTCCTCTTACTAGGCAACTGTGGGATACATCAAGATGTTTCCTTCTCACTGTGCATGTAAAGAAAGCCCGAAGCACGAAGGATGTCATTAAGAGAGAACACAGTAGGTGAGGGTATCAGAGGTCTGGATTGCTCTTGATGCCCTACGAACAGGTTGCCCAGAAAGGCTGTGGGTGCCCCCTCCCTGGAGGTGTTCAAGGCCAGCCTAGATGATGTTGTGAGCAACCTCATCTAGAGGGAGGTGTCCCTGCCTACAGCAGGGGGTTGGAACTAGATGACGTTAATGGTCCCTTCCAACCCAGACCATTCCTTGATCCTATTCTGTGATTGTAAATGTGAACAAGCTGCTTATACAAACCTCCTTGTTGGAAAAAGGGAAATGTAAAGTGCAGCCAGGATTAGTGCTGTTCTTCACGATCCTTGTGTTTATTTCAGAGCACTCTAAAATCACAGACTCAGAGTTTGAAATCTGTGTGTGAAGCTCCATCTTCCAGAGTTTCAGTGTGCTGTAAGGCAACATGTAGGTTTGGAAACTCTGGGAAAAATCATTCTGACTGTGATTCCAAAACAGGGCTACCCAAACAATCTAAACAAATGTGTGTGCTGTAACTAGCAGAAGGCTGTATTAAAGGGAGGCAGCCCTCCACTACTCATATTGTGTTTTAGACATCTATTCACTGACATCAGTTCTTTGCTGCTATGAAGTGTTAGTTGCTTTGATCCCAGCAGAGGGAATTTAGGACATACCTTTTTTTTGAAGCTTCCATCATTGGCCAGCTTGGATGTCCCTGTATGTTGAAAATTGTCTCTAATCAGTTACCTAGTAAAATGAAAAGGATCTGCCTACGTGCTCAGCAGCTGGTGCGCACGTAATTAGCTGCCCGACCTCGGTCGCTGTATATGGAGGTTAAACACAAGAGCGGATATGAACTTTGGACACTCATCAAAGATATACTTGTTAACACCAGAAATGTTTAGAAAGGATATAAACATAACTGCGAGGAAGGCCAGAGAGAGGAGTCCTAAAACCTCTACTCCCATAAAGACCTCATCCAAATGAGTGCTACCCAAAGGGTCCATGACATGAGTTTTATTGCTCCCATGTACTTGTTTTGCATTTGAAGCTACTTTACTGAAGAGTTGCTTTTCACACTGAAGCTGACTCAGGAGCAGGCAACACTGAGAGAACTGCATGACTGCCATTTTCCTGCATGCGCTTTACTGCTGTCAAATAGTTTTTCTGCCCATTTGTTAGGTCCTTCCAACAATTTTCAGCTTCTGCTGGAATACATGCAGAGTTGGGTCTCATATTTACGAGAGCCAGGTGGTATGCAGAGTTTCAGTTGCACTGTTAATGATGAACAAGAGCAGCAGCCCTCAGCCTCTGTAGGCAGGGTAACACAAAGCTGAGAGCTGGTCAGTGTTTAAGGGTATGGGTGAAGAGTCTTAGTGTCAGAAAAAAATAGAAAAAATATCTATGAGTTCCCTTCTGTTTTCTAATCTGCTGCATTTTATTAAATTTAGAACTAACAAAATAATGAAAAAAAAATGAGACTAGGAATTAGGCATTTTTTATTATATATATTAATATATATATGATATACATTAATGTATACATTATTATGTATTTTATTATTTTATTACTTATAATATCACTAAAACAAATGTTTGCTTACATGAAGAAACCTTCTGGACTCCCATTTCCACTTGTTCCTTCTGCTAAGGGGTTCTTGCCTTTCAATCCTCCTTCCCTAGGAAGAAGGAAATCAATGTGAGCAATAAACTCTCCCAGTAACTCCAGTAATGGGAATCAAACAAAGTAATGCTGTTCTGAATGACTATGGGATAAGAAAGTGGACAAATGTTTTAGTCTGATATGTTTCAAAGCCTAAAAGCTCTTCCTTCAACAAACTCTGTGTCTTCCACAATTGTCTTTATCTCATCCTTCATCCACACAGAGGAAGGAGTGCCAGGCCCAGTGCTTCCCATGAGCACACATCATTATTGTTAATGTACCACATCCCTCATTATGCTTCCACATACAATGAGGGGTTGACGTGATGCTCTGTGTGTCCGTTCTCCTCTGACATCAGCTCCAGGCACTTCCACCAGCACCAGCCCCACCTTGAACATCTCCAGCTCTGCAAGAAACATGAACAATGTCCTGCAACAACTCACGTCGCTTCCCATTCCAGTTGTAATCTAAATACTGTATAAAATAAACAGGTTGTGCCTTATATCGTCACCACATCACTGTGTCCAGAATCAGTTCTTACGATGGGAAAACTCCCATGAAGTCAGAGAGAGTTTGCTATGAGTGAGGCTCTGGGATGTGAGGACAAAAAGGAAGTTTCAGTCACCAGCACTTCAGGACATACCCGAAGGGGGGAAAGTCCAGGGAAGTGATGAAAAGTGTTTTTTTACCTGAACGGGCCTGACCCCACAGGGAAAGGATAAAATCTGACACAGCAAAGTGGTCACCCTTAGCCAGAATTGAAATGGATCAGCTGCAGAGATAAGGTCAGCTTGTGTGGCCTTTGATCTCCCAGTTACCTCACTGGCGAGGGTGTGTTGAAAGATGAGAGCCCTCAGCCAGAAAATCCTCTGTCAGCTGCCTAAGCACAAGTATACAGAGCTTTATCTTCCTCTCTAGAGGCCTCATTCCAGCACTGCAGAGATAAATCAGCAGTGGCCAGTCAGGATAAAAGCTGTCCTGATGAGATGACTGCATGTACCAGCACCTTAAAAGAAGGGTCTCCACTAGCCCCAGAGGTACAGAGTATACAGTAAGTTTCTTTTCTGTGCTTATGGGTCAAAATATCAACCTTACATATAAACACAAGTCACCAGTACACTGCTGAGGCTTCAAAGTACAGTACAATAGGGACAGCCCACTCTTCCCTACAAGGCGATCTGGGCAGAGAAGCAGATTCTGCCTTGCACTGGAAAAACAGAGATCTGGTGAGAAAAACACACTGAGCAGCATTTTCAGGCCCAAATGCAGGTACTGAGGGTATTTATTTGGTTATTTCTACCAGCTCCTGTTCACTTAGTATGAAATTTCTGATTCAAAATGCTTTCCTGGAGGGTCAAAGGATTGGTGAGCTGCCTTCAAACAGAGCTGTCAAGCTCACACTGCTGTACTGTCAGTTTATCTGGAAGAAGTTACAAGCTCACATTTCAATGGCACTGAGTAGAAAAAGTGGTCTGAATCCCAGCTCTGATGAAACTCTGCACAGAAAGCACCTTATGCCTGCACACCCAAGTGTACAGATGGCCAACTCTCCAATGTTCTGCAGTAGAAGGACCTGCAACTGGAAAAGATAAGCTACAATAGTATTTGCCTTTCTCGGCCAGGTTTGAAATGCTATGTGGCAGACTAGGAGTTTCATGAGCTGTTATCTATTTCCCTTGTGTGGGGATTTTACACAAAAGCTTTGTAACAAAGTGGAACTAAAGGGATAATGAGTATAATGGCACAAGTCAATCACCTTGCAGCTTGACCCAAGAAGTATTTCCTTGCTCTAATTGCTGGTAAATCACTTCTTATCCTCAGTTAAAGCTTCCCAATAAGAATTTCCAGAAGCACTCTGCCATCCCATTGTAAGCAACCTTTAAATGCTTCTACTGACAGAAGAGATCTGGGTGAGTAGGTCTTGTTAGCAGACATCCTAGAAGGCCATGCAGCCAAATGATCTCCTTGCCCTCAGTCTCCCATATTCTCTCTTCTCAGTTTGGGATCCTGTGCACTGATGAGTCTCAGCTCTCAAACTATGGAGAATAAATACTGTCTAGCATTTGCAGCACCAAGGAAGAACAGTGTGGCTTTTCAAGGCTGTGCTCAGCCGAGATGCTGTGTTTTGCATAGTGCAGCTGTTCCATTGTGCCGTTTAGAAAAAGGTTCCCATAGTCCGAAAAACTACAAAAGCATTTTGCTGGTCACCTACAGAGGTTTCAGCTGCATGCCATAAATAGGAGTGACTGCAGTAGGCTAACCAAGTAATTTTGCAGACCCTAATATGCAGGACACGTTCTGCCTCGAAACTCTTATCTTCCAATAACTGGCGGATGGCCCAGTTATAAGTTTGTGATTTTGATGCTTTTTCTCTGCAATTAGCCATTTTGTGCTATTGTAAAGTTGCCACATTGTTTTCAAGTTGCTGAAATGATCCCCAAGTATGTGCATGATCCTTTAAATACCAGACCAAAGGACAAGTTAAAAACAAACAATAGTTTTCTTCTGGAATGTTGGTTGGTGCCTTCAACAAGTACAATTTTAACCTGGGAAATACTGGCTGTAATTTCCAGGAGATCTTCAAGATAATCCAGTAATCAGCAGAGTTCTCTTCAAAATCAATTCTCTTTCAGACCAACTACTTTGCTTGAGTCATTTTTAACAGTTAGAAATAAAGGTCAAGCATATTTTGAACTGTAATGTTACTTCAGATAAGGACTGCATGCTTTGTTTTGCAAGTGCCTAAACAAGATACTTTGTTATTTCTGAGTTTTTGAGGGGGGAAAAAAAAGTGAATGATGGGTGAAAATAACTTTTTCAGGGAGAAGGAGGCACCACTGAGCTCAGCTCCTCCTGCAGCTGCAACCAGTTTTTGCAGGATTAGTGTCAAATGCTGATCTCCTTAATTACAGTGATACATAAAGGATATTACTTGTCCAGGATATTTTTACCTAGGACTCAGAACAAAGATGTTTAATTTCTACTCGCAGGCCTGCTTGCTGTCTTAGGAATTGAAGAAGGTGGTTTTACCTCTTGGAGCTTTCACATCCCCCTTTTACTTTTTCTCCATCCCCACTGTCCTTTGGCTGCCTCCTCAGATGAGACTCCAAGCCTGGTAGAGCAGGATGGCTCCCCCACCACAGCACTGGCAGTGCCAAGTTTCTCTCTTGGATGACAGTGTAATGCCATTAATTAGCATAGTCAAATGTGAACACGTGTTTCCTTTTTATGTCTGTATGGCTAAATCTTGGTGGCCACCCAGGACATTCAATCTGCCACTTGATACAGTCCATCGACCAACTTTGGGAGCACAACAAATATTAGAGAAGAAAAAGGGGGAGCAGGGCTGCAAATGAGCTCTTCCTTTGCCACTGTCCTACAACAGACAACACAGTAATTTATTCACCCCCAGGACTCACGCTCAGTAGCCTCTTCATTGTGGCATGACGCACTATTAAGTACGGATAATGGGGAATGCAACTGCAGGCAGCAAACAAATGGCTATTGGGAGCTGAGACTGTCTGCTAAATAGGCCCTTATGAGGCCAGTGCCACTGTGCCCAGGACTCGGATGCCCCATTAGCTCCATCACAGGCTGGAGAGCTGGCCTGCAGCCCGTGTTGGAGGGAGACGGATCTTTCGTCAGTGCACAGAGGAGGTTTTGATGTCTCCAGATGACATAACCCACAAATCCTGGCTAACAATGTGTGCAGTCCAGCAGCAGCTCTAATGAAACCTGATTTTCCACTCATTCATGGCATTTGCTCCTAGTCTGTAATACAGCAGCCCGAGTCCCTCCCTCCCCACTGTGACACCGTGTCTCCCACCTCTCTCTCCATTGAAAACACCTTGCTTTCCCTACATCCCTGCATTGCTCATGGTAAGATCTGAGGGACCAACACAGCCTGGCCCATCATTTTGTTTCTGTCTCTGGCCAGCAGCCAGCAGAAGCCTTCCATCACAAGGCGCATTTGTGCCGGTCTCACACAGCAGCAGAGCTAGGGGTGTGCTCAGTGACCCCATCCCCAGGGTCCTTCACAGCTGCCTGAGGTTGTCACATGTCCTACAGCACCAATGGCCCTTTTCACAGGGCTTGCAGCTCCATTCACAGGCTCCTGTGAGGGGAGATTCAGCTGAGAGCTCATTTGTGTGGTTTGCTTCACTCCGTGCATGCCTTGCAGCTATTAGGGAGCTTACTGCTCCATGGGACAATGAAACCAGACTCTGACAAGCTGGGCCAAGCAAGGTTTCCCACCAGAGAGCAGAGGCCGAAGTCTTCCAGCTTGAACACCTGGAGAAAGCCTCCCTGCCATGCACGCACCTGCAAAGCAGACCAGACCTCTCAGGGCAGCCTGCAAACCAAAACATTGCCTACTCTTCTCACACTGCTTGCTTTTTTCTCTTCTCTGATGTCATCTCCTGGTGCCATCCCAGAAATAACATGGACAAATTCTTGGCTTGCTATTTTTGGCAGCTCCTCCCACCTAGGAAAGAGGGAGATTACACTGTGGGCTATTCAGGCAAGCTGGCATGACGGCCACAAACATGCTTTCTAGCCCATGCGGCTCTAATGATAAATCCTGGCCAAGCTGAACAGACTGTTTCAACTTCAGAGCGTGCTTGGAACGGCCAACGCTGCGCTAGACAAACCGCCTATGCATTTGGAAGGTGCTATTTATTTATTAAGTCTATTTAATGAGTAGAAATAGAGCCATGTGGTAGGCATGGCGACCGAGGGTGGCTGGTGTGGGGCAAGAGGCCCCTGGCATGTTACGTGCACATCACCTGGCACTGCCACCTGCATGGCAAAGAAACCAACCTGAGTGACTGAACGACTTTTAATTGGCACGTAATTAGTAAGAGGTAGATGTCAGCTGGCAGAGAAATCAAATGAGGCCATTTATGGATACCAAGCCACAAAGGAGCCTCCTGTGTCCAACCTGGCATGTCCTAAAGAAGCAAAACCTGGAAATAAAAACATGCAGTGTTTCACTGGATTCCCAGTGGAGCTGCATGGTGTGCATGGAGCACGTCGGTGCTTAGGCCTTAAAATGCAACTATGTGTTGTGGTAGGTGGTAAATGAAAGAACATTTTCTTACTCTAGCTTTATGTGGCTTTTACTTGGTACCAGTTCTAGGAGTTTGTCTCCAGTGACAACAAGAGCATCCTTGGATCTTACTTTATACAGCGTCCACACACAACAGCAAATGGTATAGAACTGAGAGAAACAAGGCTGGTCTGAAGGAATAGCTATAGATTGCTTTGAAGTTTATAAATATTTAAATGGCCAAAAGCCCTTGTTCAAGAACAGCTTCAGCTGCAGTTTCCCATGGAGGGAATCTCTCATTTAAACACTGTCCCCATTCTAAGACATGTTGAGATGTGGTATGTCTGAGCTCACTGGCTCTAAAGCCCTGTAAATTAATCTTCTGAGTTCCTGTATCTCAAGTGGTTGGGTTGGAAGATTTTTATGGAAAGTACACAGGATCATTCATGCTCATGTGTAATAGATGGGTTGCACCCAAACAAATCTTTCCAGGCCTAAAGATGAAACATTAAACCATCCCTTTCAGGGCAGCAAACCTACAGTTTGGTCCTGAAGGTCTACCTCTATCCCAGATGAAACTTGTTTAGACAACAGGATAAAGTAGTGCCATCTAGATCCTACTCCAATTTCACATTTTAACAAATGCCAGCACTGCTCAAACACAAGAATTTGGTTCACCTGATTACGAATATTCAAGTCAGACATAACGCATTTGGATCTGGATACAAACAAGAGTGTCCCCAAAGAGGAGGCTGGCCACTCTGCAGCTTTGATTCAGAGCTTCCTCTTATTGCAGCTGGTGTTATAAACAGGATTAACCATGTAACACACTCACACAAACCAATAAATCTGTACCTCCGGATGCATGAGTCCCACCAGCACTACAGAAAGTTATCTGGGGAGTCTGAGATCTTCAGAGCCAAATAGGAACTAGGGACATGCAGGAGAAATATCTGTTTAAGTTTCTGGGTCCTGATGAGGAACTGATTGTCACTCAGGCCCCATCATTGTGGATTACAGCTGAGAAAAACTTTCTGCTAAATAAAAAGCAAGCAGAAGATGTATGTCTTACTCTAAGACATATTTCCTAGTCCTGACTCACAGAGCTCATATTTTTTGCTGCACAACCAACCATGGATAAAAGAGCAAAATCCCCAAAATATCAGGGAATGATGGAAAATTCAGACAGGCGTGATGAAGTGGTCCAAAAAGCTGCTGACCTGAAGATGCTACTGTGAAAAAGGCCCAGATGTGCTCGTGGGCCAGAAAATCACAACACAGCTCTCCCAGTTACATCTTCAAATATTTAAATTTTCAGCCTTCAGAGTGATTTTGAAGATGCTGAATCACAATGACCAACTGTGCTGCCAGCAAATAATTCTGATTGCTTCATGAAAACATTAAATTGCCCCAAAAGGGCCACAACTCTGTACAGCAGTGCTTACAGTGTTCCTGAATTTTCTGAGCTGCAAGTTTTCACGCTGCTTTCTCTGCCAGTGTTGGATTTCATTATTTCTTTTAAATATAAACTTGGAGCTAAACCCCTTCAGATGTTTTAAGTTACAAGTGTGTGGAAAAGATACAATTTTCAACATTAAAAAGAAAGTTCTCTGTGTGAGTGAGAGAGAGACACACAGAAGGAAAGAAGCAGGGAATAGCTCAAAAATGGCAATTCTCTGAAACCTGAAACTTGGCACAGGAAAGTGTGTGTTCTGCTAAGTTTAGAAGAAATTGTGGTTGTAAAATAAAGCTAGGAACAATTGAGAGTGTGCCACAGTGCACAGACAGTAGAGGATACTGCTTGGATTTAGCTGCTACATTAACCCATGCAGGCTGAAGATGTGTGCTGAAGGGCTGCTGTTGTCATCTCAAGCAGCAATTGCAAGTAAGAACCTCAGAGGACTACAACCAAACTCCTACAGCAGAAAAGGGAAGGGAAAAGGAAAGGGAACAGGAATAGGAAAGGGAAGGAAATGATGCTGTTTACCAAGACTGTTGAGCCATTTAGAGTGTATTAAACTAGGAAGGCAAAGATTTAGAGTTGGGCCATCACTAAGCAGTGGCTTCTGATCAAACAACAACATATTGCCTCCTTTATACAAAAGCCAAAAGCCAAATCTAACTCGACCTACTGCTGCAAAAGCCCCCACCCTCCCATGTCAAAAAAGCAGGGTTTTAGCCAGCAGTTGGTGGGGTTTTGCAGCCCTTTACCTCGAGACGCATTTGATCAAGGAGTGAAGAAACAGCAGCAAGAAAATAAACTAGAATGAAAAGTTGAAGTGACTAGAATAAAAGCGTTTTGACTCAGCCCTCCAGGGAAATGGCCTTATATTGCACTTCAACACGACAGTTATAGAATGCTTCATGATGGGTCACAGGGATGCTGACAGTTGGCAGCTCTTTACAGGACCAGAACTGGTGTCAGAGAATGTGGAACAGCACAGCAGATATGCCCATCCCAGCTGGGCAGCACTCCAACTGCCACAACCCCATGCAACATCACCACTGAAAGTACAAAGCTGCGGCTGCACGTGAGAAAATAGAGAAGCAAGTTCAGATCCAGCTGAGCTTTATGGGGCTATTGCAACCCCAGTCCAGACTTGAACCACCTGGGCCCCAAGCTGCAGACAAGAAGGGTCTCACCTGGAGGCCAGGAACTCTCACAAACCTGAATGAGAAGGCTTTGCTTGACAGGCAGGGATGGCTGGAAAGAGCCTCCAGGCCTATCATTTCCATCAGAAGGCTTTATTTGTGTACTTCATGAGATGAGCGCTCTGTTTGCCTACCTTTAAAAGCTGGGCTCAAACAACCAAACCAATTTCACTTGGGAAATTCTGTCTGGACATACAGATACACAGACAAATACACAAGCTGAAGCTCAGTGTGTACTCTTGTAAACACCACATTTCCTTTTTCACATTTACATGTAAAAAACTGGGATGGTTTTGAACAGACCATTTTCAGAGAGATCTTTCATTTTAGTCAACTTTGGTCAAAGCAAACAACATCACATGGTACCCTAAGGTGGTTTCTTTTGGCTCTTCATACCTGGAAAACACTGAGCACATTTTCATGGATCCAAGTAATGTCCACATAGAGACTGGCAACACTTTGCATTAGTTCCATCATCCTCTGGGTTGCAAAGATGAAAAATAACAAACCTCAGGCACTGGGCAATGACCTGAATTTTGATCTGAAACAAAACTGTTCAGAAGATTGGGGATAAAATTCCTTATCCGCTAATTATTTTTGCATTTGTCATTCTCTCCCCGCCCCCCAGCCCCTTTTCTGGGAAGAGGCAGGAGTAGAAAATCCCAAATCCCAAGAGGACAACCATAAAGACAGATGATCTGGAAGGAAAGTTGGGGACAGCATGTAAAAGTCTTTGGCATTCTGTTTTGTGCAGGCATTCCTGGTGTAGCCAAGGCCTCAGAGTTTTGGAATAGATGAACACAACTGAGATTCACCCCTTGAAACATCCCAAGAAATCTTACTGAGAAGACATGAGGAAGAGAAGATTTTTCAGAGGTCGAGCCTCACACAAAATTGAAAGCAGCTCAGTTTTCAGACTGTATTAGCCTCAAGAAAAAGCAAACAGTAGGTCATGTTTGGTGGGATTATGGTGGACGGATGGATGGAGTCAGAGAAAAAGTGCAGTCAAAGAGAGAAATAAACACAGCTGAAAGAAATTCTGATCTTTGATCAAGAGAGTGTACTCATGGAACCTGACAGGCAACCCTTGCCCAGATGAACACATATTAGGAAAAGCCAGCATGACTCACAACTGCAACATGAGAGAAAGCTGATGGCAGCAGCAGTCCATCAGAAGGATGCAAATAATTAGAGTTCTTCTAAACAAGGTCAAGTTTCAGCTGCTGCTTCACTTCCTCTACTTAATAGAGAAGTAAGATTCAGTGGGAGCTTCTGTCCTTGTAAATCTCTGAGTGATGTAAGAGGATCAGAGCCAGGCCCTTCACCACAGGCTTTGCTGTTCATAGAACATGAGCTGAACCATGACCTGGAATATAAACCTGGTGCATCCTCAAAGCAGCTTTCCTGATGGGAACTAGTTTGTTGACACCTGAAGCTGCTTTAAGATGCTATTGCAATTTTCACATCTGCCCTGCATTGCAATGGTTTCCCTGGAGCACTGAAGCACAGTGCTTTTCCAATAGTGCTGCCTCTTCCACTTCCTACAGAAGGGGAAAGAGAAATAGAATTATTATTCATTTTTTTTCAATGACTCAACACAATTTATATATCTCTCTAGTTAGTGCTGTTATATGAGCAATTCATTTGGATCAGGTTGGGGTTGGTTTAGATATAATTTCAATTTTTAAGTGCCATGGATACTCTTGGACATTTGTCTTTGCATTGTTTTCCTAGCAACAGCCTTGCCTTCTGCACTGTTAGTGGAAATACAACATGGCAAAGAAGTCAGAAAGCTGGTGTAAAGAAAGTAGCAAATATTATGACACTAAGATTTTTACTTTGTGTTTTAATGGAAATACTCTTTGAAGATCTGACTGATCACAAGGTCTTTCTCATTCTCAAAGAAAGAATCTTATTCTTATAATCCTTATTTCAGGTAAGGAAACATCCAAGAAATATAATAGAGTGCTCAACATCTGGGCCCTCATCGTCTGTCTTCAAGCATCCATGCTCCTTCAGAGGACAGCACAGAGTGAATACATTTTCATGCTGATGGCTGTATCATACTTAAAATCCCCTCAATTCCCCTCCATCATGAAAACATCCATCAGAAGGAAAGCTATTTTTGATTTGACAGGCAGTCAGGATTAGAGCAGGACTGTTACATAAAGTGTCAGTGGGAGTAAGCAGGAACATTACTTATGGTCAGAAATGCTGCCATCTCAAGGGACCCTCACTGCACCACCACACAGGCTCTGGAATTCCTCAGAATGATTAATTATACATACTAGCTCTTTGGCAGGTATTCAAGTCTTCATACCACATACCTGCCCTTCCTCCTGCACTTATTTTCTGTTTGGTTGTGCTTCTGCAGATGCTATCAGCCTACTTCCATACAACATCAAGCACTAAGCACATGAGAGACTTCTCCATCGATAGCCAAAGGATGGAGCAGCAGACACAACTTTGCTTCCAAACAATAACACTTCAGGACATTAGCCTACTCCAGTGTCATTCTGTATACTGATCTGGGAGCACCTTGTACCCATCTGGTGTTTTTCTAAATGACAACTGGTGCCTGATTATAGTGACCTCTAGGAGGAAAGACACTTGCACTAAGCAGCGATATCTCTTGGGCTAACAGTTGTGACACAGAGTAGAAACAGGAGCAATTACCTGTCCTTTTGTCAAGTGATTTTTCAAGCTCTCTCTCATGGTACGACCTCCTGTGACAACAGCACATGAAAGAACCATGCTGCCTTGCTGGCTGAAGCACTCATTCACTGTGCCAACTTTCCCAGATGAAATCAGGGCTCCATAGGAAATAACCAGTTCGCAGGACCTTTGGAAACACCAGGTTTCCTTTTCTTACAAAGCGTTATTCTCTTGTTTGATGGCATTTCTTGCCTGGGCAGAAAAGTAGAAGTGCTGAGGAAGGGTAGAGATGGGCACGAGGCTGGGTGGGGACACAGGTAGAACCAAAGGGATATTCCAGGTCACACAGGTGCATGCTCAACAGTAAAAATCTGGAGATAGTCTTCCCAAGATAGTCCTTGCTTGGTATCTGGATGGCCATTGGTCTGCTGGTACATCACTTGTGGTTTTTCCTTTTTCCTCTTCTTTTCCTTCATTTACTGAACCATCTTTATCAAGATCCACAAGATATTCTTGCTTTGACTCTTCTGCTTCTCTCTCCATCCTAAATGAGCATAGTAATGCAACCCAACATGCCCTAACCAGTTGCCCTTGCTGAGCAGCTAACACGTCTGCTTCCTCCTGAATTGCTTGTGGGAGCATGAAGAGATCCCTAAAGCAATGCAAGGTGGGAACATGCACATCTACAAGCCCTCACCAGTAGAACTATGCTTATGAGTGGAGCAGGAAGGAAATTAGTCACTAACACAAGAGCTAGCTATACTTCTAGGAGTATGTGTGAGCACTTACTGAGCCCTCAAATGCTATACCTCAATGACCAATTTCACTTCTGTCAGGCAAATCTTGAGGACTTCTGCTAAGATCATTCATTCAAGGTGTATACTTTTCCTTCAAGCGTAGTTAAACAGATAGCTGATCTATCATCTGCAGGGAAAATGCTACTCAAGTGCTTTCAGTGCTGACAAGTATATTCTCCCACCATTGCTCAATCTCTATTTAGTCATTTTAACTCTATATTTATTATAATAGCAATGAAAGACAGACACAGCCTTCAAAAGCAGATAAATCTGAAATCAACAACAGAGGCATTTTCAGCTCTGAGGTCTGGATGAGAGCACAAAATAACTGAACTTTGTTCCTGTGGCTTATTACATCATCTGGCCCCTTTTTGCCTGAAAATATTTCTATTCCTCATTCCAGCCCATCTGTTCTTCAGAAAACTCCTCTCAATTTACTTGAAAAACAAGTATCTGGAGGCAAAGCATTTCTTTCCAGAGGAAAGTATGTTCATAATGAAGCAAATAATATTACATGCTTATTCTCATCAGTGCACATGCACATACATACATGTGTGCATGCCCGCCTATTTTTAGTTACACTGCCAAAAATGGTCTTCACAGAAAGGAGGTCTTCCTGACCCAAGAAACACATCACTTTTTATTAGGAAATAATAGTAACAATAGTAATAATAATACTAAACACATAACAAACAAGTAAACCCAACACAGAACTGTCAAAAAAAGCTATCTTTGCAGGGGAGCCATGCTGCCAGATGATAGGGCTCTTCCCTGCTGTTGTGTTTTCTTTGGCTTTATTTTACTTTCAACTGAAAGCTGAGCCCAGTGACACTTGTCAGCAAGCAGAGAAGGACTCATCAATCCTCACCTTCTTAAATGGGTTGAGAATGGCATTTTGGGTCTTCAGATGAAAGAGTTTGCTCCTCTGACAGTAGTTTATCTCAGTCAGTACAAACTTGTCTGCCTGCACTGCATTCAAGCTGTGTCTCCAATAAAACTTTACTCACACTGGAAGGAGCCCAAGTGAAACTCTTTTCTACTGGGGTAATCCGTGCTGTCAATAAATGGATTATTTCCACTAAAATAGGCATTCTCTGCCCAATGTCACCTATAAAATGGACTCATTCCTCTTTGTCTCCTCTTTCCTTATTATGATCACTTCTGGAAGAGCCCTGTTGTACCATTTTCCTGGTCAGTGTCTGGAACACGGTGGCTCTTGATTGAATTTCTGGCCTCAGATCACACAACAGTGGGAACATGGAAATAGAGTTTCATTCACTGTCCTCAGGAAAAATGCCATGTGTCTCACCCAGGCCAATAGGACACAAATGCTTTGAACAGATCCTAAATGATTCAGTGCTGAGCTCATCTAAAACAATGACTACCAAACCACGTATGAAGGGGTGAACCCCCCTCTAACAGCCACACTGATGAATTCTCAGAAACTGTGAGCTGAGGGGAAATGAACTTGCAGTACCCGCTGTATGACATGGCTAATCCACAGGGCAAGACCCTCCCTCTGTTGGGGCCACTGCAGGACCTGCCTCTAGACTGCAAAGCTGATTCAGCCATGCACAACTTCCTCTGAAACAAAATTCTTGTTCTCAAGAAACTCTGTCAAGCAGTTTCTAGGCAGGGCTGGAGGAGATACATCACAGTCACGATACTCCTGGTATCTCTGTTAATATCTTCAACGTCTTCCTAATTTTGTCTCTGATCTGTACAGATCTGTACAGGGACCATCAGCAACTATGTTACAAGAAACACATGCAAGTCTACTTTGTTGTCTTTGTTATGTACAGGAAATTCATTCTTTCTAGACAGGGGCTCTGTTCAGGAGCTTCTGGATTGTAATTCACACCTGGTTAAACCTGGAACATAAAGGTTTCGGTGCAACTACTCAAATGATCATGGAATATAAGACTACAAAAATACCTGAGCAGTAAATCACTGAACATTTGAAGCATCTGAAGTCCATATAGGCACGGTACATGAAGAATGGAAAAGAAAGCAGGGACATAGAGAGATGAGATCACTGGATCTCATGGAATTAAGCATTCTTGGGGTCTGCTACCCCAAATCCCCACAGTTATGAAGAAGAGGAAAAAAAGGGAAAAAAAAAAAAAAAAGAAAAAAAGAAAAAAAAAAAAAAGCCCCACACATATTAACTGATACACTTTAAGTTTACCTTCCTGTTGAGAATGAAATGAGTTCATCATGCTCTGCTTTATCTACAGGGGTACAAAATGCAAGTGTCTTGCCTTTCTTCTCTTTGTGACTTGGTCAGAAGACTCCATTAAGACAGAGGAGTACATCAGGCAGATAATTGCACTCAATCCATTTAGCTTCATGTGGCTAATGGATGAAGTGCCTCGGCTTGCTATAAATTTAATTTCCTATTCTGAATAAAACACATCCTGCAAACTGTATTATTTCAGAAAATAGAGTCTAAAGAAAGTACTCGCCTGCTACCACAGGCATCACAGGTACAGGCAGCAGGTTTGTTTTTGTTTCACAGCAATTTATTGGTGCAAAAGACATAAGAATTGGATCTCTAAATTTTCACATCTCCCTGCAGGTGTGGTTTCCAGATAAAAACATTTGCTTGAGAAAGTCTTTCTCCCTTAGTACTGCACTCCATGGGAATGTTGCTCTGGACTTTAACAGGGAGCAACATGGTAGTCAAGAAAGATACTCTTCTACAGCTACAATTTATGCTTGCAAAATAGACCCTCCCTCTGACTTCTGGTATCAAATCATTTTACTGATTTGCCTGACTTGTTTTCCTAATTCACCCCCCGCTGCAGCAGGGTGTCCTGCCCTGTGTAATTTCCCCCTCCAGCAAAGCACTGCTCTGGACTGATCATGTAAGCCCAGATCAGAGATAAGTAATGCACAGCAGGACAGAGTATTTTCTTCTTGCTTTTCTGTAACTTCATATTCCTACTTGCCTCTGGATAGTGTTACTGAACACTGACATTTTTTCAATATTAACCAGAATGGAAGCAATTGATTTCTTGATGTCCTGGAGCCCATCCAAACCATCCATTAGCCACGAGTTTGCAAATTTTGGAGAAAAAAAGGCTCACAGGCAATGTTCTTGCCTCTGAAAAGAAGTTAACTTAGGGTAAATGAAAATCAGATATACTGCTTGAGACAGGTAGCATGCAGAAAATAACTCAGGATTTATGACCTGTCACCCATAAGACTCCACTGACTTACTGCAATAAGGGGCCTTATGAGCACTCAGAGCAGCAGGTCCCCATCATTTACATGAATTGTCATGTGAGGACTGGATGTGGATGAAGTCTTTGTGATGACAGGTGCTATCCAAACACTATGGCAGGTCACCATACTCACATCACTCTGACAGTGGTAATTGGTACGGGTGTGGAACATGCCCATGGGCAGGAATTCCTATCAGCATCTCCTCCTACAGACTCCCTTGCCATCTGGCACTTGAAAGCCAGATAGGTGGCTTGTACCAGGGCTTGGTCAAGTAAGAGTTCCTCATCACCAGCTTGAGACTTGGCATAATGATCACCATCTTAATGAATTCCTTTCAACTGTACCTGTAACATTGCATTGCCAAAGATGGGCAGGTTTCTCACTCCTAGATATCTTGCCAGACCCTCATGATTCACCATACACTCCTGCTATCTGCAGCAATGTTACAAATACATCTTGCAAGGGGTGCTAATAGAAGCATATCATCTCAGGCTTGGCCCTGGGGTTTCTCTGCTTCAAAGCCCTCAATTTGTCCAACGCTTGTGCCCCTGTTTGGCGGTTCTGTATAACACTACCAGAAAAATATTCTTAGTAACTCAGATGAAAAAGTTCCTCGTGGAACCAAGCATCACAAAGGCCAATCCCCACAAAGGGACTCTACTGCTAGCAGTCCCAGTGTATGCAGTGCACAAAGCCATGCTATCTGCTGCTTGGCATGTCAAACAGAGCTGAATTCCAGAAACTCTCGGTCCTAGGAGCTACTGGTAGTGTGACTTGGAGGGGAGAACTTTACTTCATGCTTGTGGTTTTTATGTCATGGTCAAAAAACTTTCTGAGTCCCCATGTGTTTTTCAGCAGAGGACACCAACTTTTTGTGGCAAAAGGGGCATTTGTGTGGGACAGAAACACCACTATGAAACAGAAGTTGCTTAGAATTACCCAGTACCACATTGTATAAAACTTGTGCCACCAATTACACATATAGATCAGTGTTGATTGTGGTCTGGTCTCACTCTCTTTTATTCTTTCCTTCCTTGAGACTTCAATACTGACTCAACCATACGGATATTTGTGTGGTGGGTAATAACCATTCCAACAATATGAAAGTTACCATAAGCAAAAGTACTCTGAGCCAGCGGTGGAAGAAAAGCTTTCACCATAACCACACAAAATGAAGAATGCAAGAGAAGCAGTTCCAGGATGGCTCGCAGCAGCCCTGGGAAAGCAGCATCCTCAGATGCTCAGGCTGGTTGAAAACTTCCCTGCAGTGACACCCTACGTGGAGACCCTGAGTTTATATTCTTTTCCTGGGTCCACATGGCTCAAATGACAGTCTAATTCTGTGACTGACTTTACACATAAAGGCATGGAAAGGTGGGCTGTGTCCTTCTCTGTCAGCGGCAGGCAGCAGTGGCTCCAACTCAGGTTCCACTTCAGGAACAGAAAGGTTGGGCATCATGCAGCAACCAGGGGGAAAAAAAGGGGGCAGAAGGGTGGTCTTTGAAGGATTTTTGACCTTTGAATGTCTGGTACCTGGGAGATCTGGATCTGTGAGCTCTCAGTCAGCCACATTAGGTTCCTCTTGAACAGAACAGAGGGCCTGGCATAGGACGAAGTCAGAGAAGCCGGTGGATTAACAGCTGTTAGTGAACCTCAGCCAGCCTTCAAATATAAAACTGAATACTTCCTGTGTGGCTGAGGAGCTGATGCCTGAGGGACAGTGCCCCTTTATACACAGCCTGCTCCCAGCCATGCAGTGTGCACTTGGGTCTCGAGAGTCCAATAAGCTTCATTCAGCAGGAGCAAAAATAGACAAAGATGAGATCAAATACCATGACATTTTCTCAATGTTTCTAGTCAAACAGAAAATTAAACAGGCTCAGTATTATTGCCAGAATGTTAATACATGCACCACTTTTGGGAAAGCACACACAGAAGGTCAGGTTTAATGCTGTTATTAGCTGTTCCCTCCTTCCTGCTAGAAATCCTCACAGAGATACTTTCCAACCAGAAGAGGAAGATTTAACACCAGAATGGGTGGATGAAGAGCTGGAGCTTCATGTGAAAGAAGAAAGCAGAGACATTTCACTTCACTTGGCAGATAGGGAGGGCACTGCCTGCCTCAAAATCATCCTGACCTCTGCCTCTCAATTCACAGCTTCTACATAGAACAATGTTGTGGATAAATTGCACTGGTGTCTTGTTTGTTCTTTGTTCAGATTTTGGTTTTTGTTTCCTTTTATTACCTAGTTATGTTAAGATATATTACCCCATGCCCACAAAACAGGTAATGAGAGAAATTATCCTCATCGAAGGCTGAATTAATAAAACAAACTCTGAATTTGGAACAAAATGATAATTACTCAAGGTAAAGGAGTAGATATTCTATTATTGTGCTCATTAAAGCATTGCAGGAAGGCAGAAGAGATGGCTTAAAGACAGTCACACATGACAAAGCATTTCCCAGTATGATCCTCACATCTTGAAATCAGTTTCTGTGCCACATTCATGTGTTTATGTGAGTGTGGAAACTACATACACCCTTTGAGCTGGAAGTATCCTCCTGGGACTCAGTTCTCTGTTTTCCATACAGTTTTCATACAGTGCAGAACACCTCCAGCAACACCAAATGAGGGCTGGCTGCTCTGGCCAGCACTGTATGCAGAAAAGAGGAGAATCTGGGGGAAAAAAAACAACTACTCTGTGCCCACAAGGAACAGAACACCTATGCAGCTGGGAAAATGGATCTCCAAAACCACCAGCATCATCAAAGGAAGAGAGATTGTTCTGAAACCATGCAGCACAGAGATCACGATCACAGTTTTACCTGCTTACAGCTGATGTGCTGCTTCTCCATTGAGCTGTGATAGATTTGAACTCATTTTAGGTTGTCTGAATTTGCTGGCAACAAAAGAAGCTGCCTAGGAAAAAACTGGCTGATCACAGATGAAATGTGAACCCGAAGTGCTTGCTGGAATGAGCATTCATTACATTCAAAGAGACACTAGAGAGTTGAAGGCTGTGATGATTTTTACAAGTTTGAGTGAGCAGAAGGCACTGCGAACACTTCACAAAATTCCCCTCCTGAATTCACATTTACCAGCCCTTTGAAGTGCCTTTCTCTCGGAAGATCAAACATACTGACTCCTTCCAACTAATTAAATGGATTTCCCTGGGAATAACTTGTAGCTGTCACTTAGTCAGATGGTATATTTTAATAAGTGTTGGCTTTCTTGTGTGAGTGTCTGATTCCCACAGTGTTTTGGTCAGCCTATTTACTCTGTTTAGTACTCATTGGTCTGGTCTGCTCACAAACGTTTGCAGTGGAAAAAAATATGCCACCAATTCAAGCCCCCACTCCAGGATGTTTCACTGCTCCCTTCCTATCCTCCCAAACTGCACAAAGCAATGCAGTGCTCAGAAACATAAGCCAATGTCTGTGCCCTGAGAAAGGTGGGTGAGAGATAGTGGTTACTGGCAATATATTTCACACTTTACAATTTACACCCAGAAACATGGGCCTTTAAATTAAAAGGTTTTAAATGACATGCTGGTTTGGTAAACAGCTTCAGAGATGGCCTTATGGAACAGTGTTGCCTGGGCATGCTGCAAGCCAGCATCTGCTGCTCCTTTGCTCCAGCCTGACACCAACACGAAGCCTCTCTTCTTCTTGAAGCATGTGATGACTGTAAAGATGATATGATGGCAGCAGCACAGATGCACCCAATGCACCCAATAGTGCCTTTAGCTTAGTTAGTTCAGAGATGCAGTGGAAATGCACACCCAGCATCCAAGCATCCACACTGCCACTAACAGCTTGGGCAGGCCCTGATGCAGCTGGTCCCAAGGCAGTGCGAGGCTCTCTCCTTCTTTGGCAATGACAGCGTGGACATTTATCTCTGGTCACATACCAGCCACCTTCTACATCCAAAAAGCCTTCATGTGTGTTAATATCTGGTAAATCAGCTACTGCTGCTTTATCCTTTCTAGCAGAAAAAAAACATTGCTCCCTGAAAGGACATTAAATACTCCTTTCCAGAATTTCCCCACAACTCCAATTCTGAGAGCCAGGATTTCCACTGTCACAGATGAAGTGGAGCTGGAGTTGGCTGGAATCTTTCTACCACTTGAAAACTTATTAGGTTCCTATTCTGCCTGCAGAAAAACTAGTGTTGCCTTGAGGATAGAATTTAAAACCAAATAACAGCCTCATGGTTCACATTCTTGTCAGTCAGAACCATCATTACTTAGGATCCTTCTGTTTTTCTTGCTTGTGAGAAAAGTGAAAATTTAGCATGTCACCAACATCCCTTCTGTATCTTCGGGGATCATCAAAAGCTTTTGGACACACCAAGAAGCTTGGTGTCCCCCAGTTTTGTCTCACGTCCTATTCCAATGAGATATGAATGCTGAATTACAGCTTTGGCAACTTACTTAAGAGTTAATAAGAGATATTAAGAGCTAATAATTCCAGAAAATGCAATCGGCAAAAGAAACAATGAATTTCTGAAGCTGTTCACTAGAAAGGGACTTAAGCTGTCCTGGTATGTCACAGAGCTGTCAGCAGTGCCACTGCTTTGTCACTACTGCTCATGATGGAAAAGACAGCTCAATTCAAACCAGGTGGAGAAAAACATCCACTTACTGAAAGACCCTTCACTTATTGTTTAAAATTAGTAGTGTGCGGTGATCCAATGCTTTCAGTGCTTTTAGGATGAATGAGATTGAACTGTAGAATTGTGTGGGAACTGTTGAATGGCCTGGACCTCTGATTGATCACCTGAGGAGAGCACTGAGTCAGGCGTGGGAGCACAGGTGAAGGCAATTCACCTGTGTGCTCAGAAAGGATGGAGCTGGGCTGCAGTCTTCCTAGACCCATTTAAGGGCTGACTGACACTTAAGAAAGGTTCTCTGTCTCTCTCTGGTTTTGGTGTTTGTGGAGTTTCTTGTGTGCCTACAACACTGGTGAGTACTTTCACTTATCTCTAATTATCTTTTCCAGCTTGATAATCTTACAGCTTATTTTCTCTGTATTCTACATAACATCTATCTGCTCATTGATCATGCAAGAATGTAACCACAGTAGAGGTAATAATCTAGACTGAATTAATCAGTGGGTCTCTTGGGTGTGCTCTTGTGTATGGTAGCATTGCATTCATTTACCAGAGAGTCTTGCAGGGATCATAGCTCCTTACCAGGAGCATTTCAGGGCTATTATCAACCATATCCCAATGGCTTACTTACAGCCAGTAACACAGTAAGAAATATTACCATAGTCTTGCAGTACAAGTCATGAACACATTGAAATAACTTTGGATGACATTTGCAAAGCTGCCGTAGATACTAACTGCGAGAGTACTGCTTAGGGCTAGAGCAGAAAGGCTAAAGTAGAAGGTGGGCATTTTAAGGTTTCTTGTGAGGAGTTGTCTCTGTGTGCAACAGCGGAAACAGCTAAAGGAGGCATGATGATAGTGCTAAAACTGAAAGTTAACTGAAGGAGGATTAGGGCTCACCAAGGATAAGGAGACCCAATTAGAAGAGCTCTGATGAACTTGTAAGGCGTAGAAAAGACCAAGAAATACACTTGTATGACCAAGAGTTCAGTACTAAGAGTGCGTCTTTAATTAGTTTTTCAGAAGTGGATTTCTTAGGAAGTAAATAGTCTCTCTCTCTTCCACTTAGCTGTCTTTTCCTGCAAACTGATATGAAAACAATATGGCTAAATCGTCTAGCTCTCCATCTAGCAGTTGATATGGCAGAGATGTAAATAGAGCACCTCTAGGTTGCTCTGTTAGAGAAAACCAGTCAATTAAATTGTTCTTACGCAAGACAGACTTGGAGTGTGACATTTTTCAGGTTAAGTGGGGTTAATGTTTCAATGAGAAGCACATTCCAGTGTGATTTCACAGATGAAACTGAATGATTCCTTAGGTGGAATCCTACTTGAATATCTAGAGTAGATGTATTGCATATATATTATATGCAAGAAATCAAAACAGCTGAGGATATATCAGCATTAAAGTATGACACTGAGGTAAAGCATTCTTGTTCTTGCTACATGCAACTCAGAATTAAGGGACTTCTGCTTTTCCTGAGAACTAGTATTTTTCCAGCCATATAAACTAAAAGTGGAAAGGAGAACACATCTCCCATCCAAGACAGACAGCAGGCTGATGGCACCAGTGAGAGGGAAGCTCTCCAGTTCAATCCATCCTACCCCTCTTAAGCTTCACTTGCATATCTCTCCATGCACTGTGCAGCACAGCATTGCTGTGTGTCTGCATGAGGGACCACAAGTGCCAGTCATGAAGCTCTGAGGAACATCAGCATGTGCTGATATTCACCTGGCAGCAGCAGAGGCAAGAGAGATGCCCCTCTACTTTGCATCTCCCAGGTGATGACTGGGTGGCTGATAGCTGTACAGTGGTGTCAAGTACAGATAGCAAGGCACCAGCTATTAATTTCTCACATCTTCCCCCCAATCTCTCCTCTACTCAAAACTTGCCAGCATGCTTCACCACTAGCAGGCTGAAAGCATTCCATATCCTACTGGCTTTATTCCAGCTGTCTTGATACAGCACAGCTTCTCCTATTTCTAATCATGCACTTCCTGGCATGATTCTCATTGGAAATCTCCAGTTCTGATACTGTTCAATGACCTTTCCTTTATTATTTCCCCACGGTGCTCTTCAGTCCCTGATAAAGTCTAAAATTGGGATTTGCCTTCCTGGAAAGCCAGACACTCAGGGTGAATGACTCACAAGCCTTGGCATGTGGCTCCAACAGCCTGGGACACAAAGGCAGCACCTTCCCCCACACTCAGTGGAGCTAACAGTAGGAAGTATTATTTTGCAGGGCTGTGCTCAGTGATTTCCTAGAAAAGCAACAAAAATGCCACATGTGTTTGTGTTTCCATGTGAATTCAGCACAAGGAAATCCAAACAGGCCACATGCAGTTTAGAAATTGTAGGTGTTAGGAGCCTCGTGCCTGCATAATGTCTTGCCTTTGGTATGCGGTAAACATTCCACATCTTTAGGGGAAACTCCCACATTGCCAGGGGAGAAAGGATCTTGGGTTTTAAAAATCTGAACTTCGGTGCAAAGGCACAAGTGGACAATAAATTTTACATCTGCTGAGGGACCATCCAATTATTTTGATATCCACTTTCATGGAACAACCACGCAAGACTAATCACAGGCAAAAAAAATAAAATAAAGACAACAACAGTGTAAGAGCTCTGAAGAGAGAATGATGCCTTAGAGGTAAGGCAGGGACAGAGACCCACAAGATCCAGTCCTGCCAGCAATCACAGTGATCATGCTGCAAGAGTCAAGGGGGCCAGATTCTGGAGCTCTGAAGCCACCAGGGAAGTATCAGAGCATATCCAGCTATCCCAGAGGTTGGACAAACCAGGCACTTCAGATCAGAGAGAGAGAAATACCATCAAAACTTCCACTACAGCGCGACTGGTGAAAAATAGCTGGCATCCTTCAACACCCCTCTGAAGGAAGAGTCATATGGAGAAACAATGTTTGAAGGGGGGGAAAAAGAAGCCACAAATTCACTGATACTGATTTCAGGCTGACTCTTGTATATTAATTATGGGGGGAAAGTATGCACTGACAGCTCAGTGCTGACTCCAAGCTGGTTATTAGAACAAAGCAGGTCAAGAGTGATCTTCAGAGGAAACAGCTTCTGATAGGGTCTGAGTGCTACGTTTCTTAGGTAACTGGACTCCAGCCAAACCATCTGGCTTTTCTGCATTTCATGCTAACAAAGAGTACTTCACAAACTCTGGAAGAAAATCCTGTATGAGAAAGGTAAGAACTGTGCTCAGAAACGTGTCATCAAGAAGATGTCTGATGTATTTTAGAAAGATTTGGAGTTAGAAGAAAGAAAGTAGGGGAAGAAAAAAGAGACTGAAAGAAACGCTCCTATCTGAGGGGAAAAAAAACCAAAAACAGAAACAAAACCAAAAACAAGACAGCCTCTGCATTGTTGTCTGTGGCTTTGCATGATTTGATCCTATTGAGAAAACAAGCATCTTACCACTGAGATAGAAATACTCTTTCTCCTGCTGCAGAGAAGAGCGGGATCACAGCTCCTGTCTTGGCTGAAGAGAGACAAGACAGCTTTGCTGCTTTCTTTCCATCACAATGAATAGAGAGTAATTTAAACTCAAACATAGTGATGGTTTTCTCTAATATAACTGTGACCAAGCAGAATTACCCCAGCTCATGTTGCAGCCTGCTTAGATGTTGGGCAAAAAACACAAGACCTGGAAGGTCACCTTCTTCTACTTAAGGCACTGTGTTTAATCTCTAAAGCAAAACTAGTCTTATATGTATGTCCATCTTGTTGTGCAGGAACATGATGTTGTTCATTGCACCTGCTTGTAGCATGGTTGGCACACACCAGAGTTGATTGAGTCTGCCATGACAAACCTGTGTAAAACTGACAGCCACAGAATATTTGGCAGCAAAAAAAGGATAATCAGGATTTTCAGCAGATGCTTCTAATCTGTTCTTCACAGCAGGTGGGAGCTTAGTGATTAATTCCTTGAGTTCAGGTGGGTGTCAGAAGGGTTTTCTCCTTTCTCAGTTCAGCCAAGTGCTCTGTCACTGCATGCACAGCTATCCTGGGAGGGTTCTGGGGGTACTGGGAATCTCTAGTCAGTACTGGGGTGACCTCAGTAGTGCTGAGTGCTCAGGAAGCTCAAGGTGGTACTGGGGGTCACTGGCAGTGGGCATAGGAACAAACAACACTGGACACAGCAAACAGAGACTGACCTTTGGCTCAGGGTTTGGTAGGACAAGATTTAGGACTTCTCCACAGAAGTCATAGGGTTTGCTCTGCACAACAGGAATCTCTTGAATCCTCCATTTTTATTTAATGAATCCTCAGGAATACTTCAGAGTATTTATAAAATCTGTGTTTAAGTGAAGGGTATAAATAGATTTTTGGGTTTTATTTAAAGTGAAGACAGGAGGAAGTAGCCATAATTTCTTGGTTTTTGTTGTTTTGTTTTTTTTTTTGGGGGGGGGGGGAAGATTTGAGATTGTATCCAGGTTCAGGTAAAAAAGAGAATGAAGCTTACTACCAAAATTTTCCACAGAAAGAAGATGCTTTTGCCAGTCATCTCTAGTCACCACATCCATTTCTTGTGTTTCCCCTTCAAAACTGTCATATATCAAGCAAGCTTATGTTCCCAGCCAGCTAGTTAAGGCTGCAGAGGCGTGGATTTAAAGAAAAAAAAACATGCTAATGGTTGCAAGCAATGAAACCCCAATGGAACAGAACCTGGAAAATTCAACATTGCCCTGGCCAAGAGCTTTCCCCCCGTGTAACATTTTTGGAACAGACGAGACAGTAAACAGCATACCATACTGATGTGCACCATATGACAGAAACCTGCAAGGAGAAAGCTCCCTCAGCCTGCAGGAACACAGATGTGGGCACAGCACAGAGGAGTGGGGAGGGCAGACCCACAAGTTTGGTTCTGAGAAATTCACTCATTGCCTGCTTTGCAGAGAGGAGATGCAGGTCTGGGAGTGGAAAAGGACAAGCCATCTGTCCTCACAGTGAGGACAACAATTTGGCTCCACCTTCAACTTCTCTCTTTCACAGCCCAATAGTTCAGCCTGAGACCACTGGCAAGAAGTTGCATGAGTGACCAGGACTAGGACAGCATGGCACAGGCTCCGCATCATTTGTCTGGACATCAAGACATAAGGAAAGGCTGAGGTCCCTTGGTTTGTTCAGTCTGCAGCTCCTCATAGTAGCCTAGAGCCACTTTTCAAGGTAACAGAGGGGCATCTGTTGAGCTCTGCTCTCTGATGACAGCAATAGGACCTAAGGGAACAGCACGGAGCTAAATGATCCTTGTGTGTCCCTTCCAATGCAGAATACTCTGCCATTCTGTGATTACCAGCTGGACAGCAGGGTCACCATGACATGCTCAGGGAGGCTTGCTGTGCTTCAGTCTGTTGTGTGTTTCATTCTACTTCAAAAACAAGGACTGTGTGGCTCCCCATGGAGAATTCTGCAACCTGCTTGAAGGATTTGGGATCTTGCAGGTCTTTTGGGCATGTGGTGGTGGAAGTGAGGGTTGCTCAGATAGGTGCTGTCTAGCAGATAGCTGTTCACGCTCTCAGTCAGACAGTGCAGGTCCCCAGGCAAGTACATCTGCTTTGAACACAGCCAGCTCCAGAACTGCCTTCCTCAGACCAGGGATTTCTGAATGGTGTATGGAAATCAGCACCAACTTATGCCAATCTGCCTGCAGAATTAACCTCATCATCTGTGACAAGCTGAACTCTAGAGCTCAGCTATGCTTTCAGGAGAATAACAGAAGGATATGGCTTTTTGCACTTATCTTGCAGGTTCCATGTGGTGATTATAAATCCAGTTGGCTGGACTTTTATCTGCCAGCTGGTTTTCTGGAGGTGAATGGGAGGGATCTTGCAGGGAATGTCATCTGGGAGCAGAGATTTAGCTCCAGAGCAGCAAGCAACCATTTAAGCTGTTCTGTCTACAGTGGTTTCAGCCAATCCCCCAGACCAGCAGGAAGTGCCAGAATCCACCCCAGTGGAGAAGGCAAACACTGGAGAAAAGCAGTCCCAAGAGCTGAGTTAGTAGGACTTCATGACTGGTATTTGAGCAGGGCAGGAAATGTTACTGTCTGACCAGAATGTGGTATTTTGCAGTGTTTTCCTGTCCAAGATCACTGCAAGAAGTCTTACTAAGAGTTTTTGGCAAACCAAGTTTAAAAAAAAATTTAAAAAAAGATCTTATTTTAAGTATTCAGTCTTCAAGGGTGTCTGCCAGTTCTCCCTCCCCCCTCTAGTTTGCTTTTAAATTTAAAGGACAGAAGAGCCATTTAATTTTTTTTATTTTTTTTATTATTTTTTTTAATGTTAAATAACACAAGGATAGATCAACCAGTCCTGACTGCCACAGGCACCCATCTATTGAGCTGCCCACCTGCTTCCATAGTGGGATCTGATCACAGGCATTGTCACTTCTGCGTACCTGGCTTTTGGCAGTCGGTCCTTCTGTCAGTCCTGGTCAGAAAGAGAATAATTGTTTAGAGAACCACTCAAATGATAAACATGCAGAAACCATAGGATTTCTGCTAAAAAGTCTGACAGGTAAGATCTATGAGGCAGCTGAAAAACAACCCATAGCTGCACATTGGTGGCTTTGTCTGTGCACCCAAATCTAGAACCCCCAGAGACACTTATATACATGGGCTGCTCTGAAACTAATGCCTCCTATTTTATGATCTTGACCCATGACATCAGAGATGGAGGTTGGTGGTATGGCAGCAGAGGCTGAACCTTCCTGCCTATATTCTGTTATGTTTTGTTGTCATATAAGAAGTGGAAGCAGGTGATCAGTCTGACAGAATGACATCTGGGGAGGAGGGAGACCTGCAGAGCCAGGCCCCACATCCCAGTGTGCACAGGGAACCATGACTTCAGGGGAAGCGCACCCACTTCTGCAGGAAACACAGAGCAAACAGCAGGCATTGCACAGAGGGACTGGCAGGAGAGGTCAAGACAAACTGGGGCTGCAAATCCAGTGGTCAGAGTAAGGTGGAGTAGGGGAAAGATACTTAGATAAGACGTGGGGAGAGCAGAAGGCTTAGGAAAAAAGCCAGATCTGATGAGTTAATGAAAAGAGATGCACTTTTAAGAGACACAACCGTGTCTTCTTAAGGAAATATATGTATATTTAAATTTCAATCTGCAGAAATAATGTGCTAACGTGAACTGGTAACTTTCCTTTGTGTAATGTCAGCCAGACTGACAGACAACAGTGGACAGATAACCCAGAAGCAGGAGGACACTCTCAGCACGCTACTGATGTTTGTGCTTTTTTCCATTCAAGCCCCAGGGCTGGGGGAGTCTCACTGTAGCAGTTTCTCTATAATGGAAACAAATTTCTCTCTTCATCACATCCACAGAGACAAAACTTAAACGTATTCATCCCAAAGATTAGTCACAGTAAGAAAAAAATAAATTCCAAGCTGGTGAGTGTTGAGGGCCCCAGACTGAAGGCTGCCAGCTCCCTGCGAGCTACAGCAGATGAAACAGAAATTAGGAAGACAAGAGCTTTTGACCCAGAAATTAATTTTACTTTTTCATGCTTACAGTTCTGAGCTTGCAGAGAGAAATATAACAGTGAGATGTTCATTCATGCCCCAGCCCTGCTCCAGCAGATCTGCAAGCAGGTTAACATCAGTGCAAGGGAAAGCAGGGCGAGTGCTGCAAAGCCCACAGAAATACACTATGGCCAAACTCTGTCAAGCTCCAAAGAATGATTCCGGACTGGGGCTCCTGACATCTCCACAAGCCCTGCCGTCAGAGCAGCCTTTTCCTCTCCATTCACTTCAACAACACTGCCCTCACCCCTGGGAAAAGGAAAGAAAGAGCAGAAAGATCAAAGCTCTGCACGTCTGCAGTATTTTATTTGTTCCTTTCATCTGTTATACACCAGTGAATCACTGGGAAATAAGCCCCCTCCTGAGAACTGCTACCTTTTTGTGGCTGGCTTCAGCTAACGAGCATCCTTTATCAGTTATTCGCTCAGTCTGAATGAGTTTCAGCTCCTCATTCACAAACCAGCTCCTGCTCCTTGAATCAAAGGGCAAGGAAGGGGAGGGAAGGAGGAGGATCGTGCTGTTCTTCTGTCATACCTTTTACGCTCTGCTCAGTGGAGAGACTTACATGCAGTCCATTATGCGCTTGGAGGGGACTTCTTTCCTGAGGGATATTTTGCTCATCCACAGAATGGTCCCTGCAGCCACCACAAGCTCCCACCAAAAAGGTAGGAACCAAGCAGGTAGCAAAGAAGGATTTTTAAACCAGGACTCTTCTGAGGTCTCCCTTCCCTAAAGCTTCATTACTATCACTGAGTAATTTCAAGGACCACCTTCAGAGATCATGTGGTACCACTGCCCTTTTGCTCACCATTCCTCCCACCTCCACCCCTGACCTCCAGCTTGGGGTTCTTCCAAGCTCTGGATACAGAAGTACCTTTTCTTTCCTCTACTATCTGCATGGCATTCAGAGGGTGGAGGACAGCTACAAAGCCATCCCAGGTGGCCCATTTTGCCATAAATATTTCCTGAAGGTGGTGCTTCTGAATTGCTCAGCAAGCACAGCAAGCCATCTACCCCTCGCTGCTTCATGAAACTGTGTAAAAGCCTTTTGAAATCAAGATCTGCTGCTGTCACCGTCATTGTGAACCCACATTCAGCTTTACAGAATAGCAGCAACACCGCAAGTCCTCATGCCCCTTCTTTTCCACAAAGAATCTGAGCCACGATGTAATCCAGAATATGTGTTTTAAAATCTCCTCCAACCTACAATGCATCAGCCACAGCCTCATCACAGAATAGCTGGCTGGCCTGAGCATCAGAGTGGATTATTGTCCCGAGGGTGCAAATTCAGAGATGAGGCTGCTGCGCGTCATTAAACAAACAGATGGAGAGACAGCCCCGGAGGCTCAGATGTAGCCTGATGCTTGCTGGCTCTGTGAAAGCTTGTTACAAGAGCAGGAATAGCTGCAGAGTGAAAGGAAAAAAAGTGGTCATGGGCTGTAGTCTCAGAGACTCAAGCTAATTGATGATGGAGAACAGAGGCAAGAAGAGGACAGTCCTTAAAACTAGCCCAACAGGAATGAGCATGCTGCAGAGCTTTGCAAATACAGAGCGAAGCCAAACTGCCCTGGATGGCCTCACAGGGCCTGACGTAAAATAAGAGCACCTCTCAAGAGGCAGCAGCAACCATGCAATTCATCCACTTCAGCTTATCATATCAGGCTGAGCCAGGAGTCCTCTCTGAGCACATGCTGTGCACACCTGCCTGGAAAGTTGTCCAGGATACCCTTATGGTGTGGCTGCTGCAAGCTTTCTCCTCAACCTCTGACATGAATTCTGATGGGAAGCTGCTCCAGCCATTCCTGATGGACATGAGCTGCCACAACACACTGCTGTGTGTCATGCTCCTTCTCCTTTTCACCATATTCTCATTTGACAGCAAGGGCTCAACACCAAAATGGTTCTGCATCTCATATATTTCTCTTCCTCTTGATAAAGCTCTGTTCTGTCCCGCTTTGAGCTCAGCCTGAAGGCAGCATCATGTCAGGGTGGGAGGAGAGGTTCCTTCGTGATCTGAGCTGAGAACTCTCATGAATAAACTCTAAGAAATCACTGCTTAAAAATATACTGCAATTTTTAGAAACAAAAGGACAGTCGAGTGCTCTAGAAGTTTCCAGATAGGGATGTTGCAGCCCATAACTTGCCAGAGAGACTTTTTTTTTTCCCCCAGTTTTAAATGGGAAGCATCTTATTCACCTCAGGGAGAATGATCTCATCCACCTACCTGCTTCTGGGCAGCTTTCGTCATGGTTAGAAACCAAGTGATGTCTCTGGGATGGCAATGAATTTCTCACAGAGCTGTTCTGGCTCAATTCATGCTAAGCTGGTATTAATATCACTTCCTTTATCTTCATTTCTGAAAAAGGCTTCAAGCATTAATGGCTTCAGTAATGACTCAGGGGTTTAAATTCCTAAACCTTTTGAGAACAGGAAATTAAAGCCAACATGAACAATACCCACAGATTAAATATATTTAGCTGCTGTGATTCTTGCTGAGAAACTCAGAACTGTTTAGTGGTGCTTTTCATGTGGCTGTTCCATGTGGAAACGATGGCAGTCTGCATTTGAAGTCAAACCAGAAAATTAAAGAGGGTGGGGACACAGGAAGATATTTTACTGTTTTCCTTGTGCTTTCTGCTCTTCAGCAAGGCTCCTCCAGGCAGGAGCTTCACACTCAATCCTTCAGCATCAGAAAAACAACTAAAGGAACAGCCCTTCATTAAATGGTAGGGCACAGGTCATGAGGAAGGGAAACCACACTTTTGTGAGCATGTTCTTTCCTTCCAGAAGGGAGACTGGATATGTTTGTGGAAGTAGATCACGTCTGCTCTGAGTAAGCATCAGCGGACAGAAGCTGTTCTCCATCACACATCATTACAATAGTTTCTCCCAGTCAGATAAACAGGAAAAGCAGGCAGCTCCCAGCATCTTCCTCCTCTTTTTGTGCTGAGGCATCCTTTTCTGCATTTCATCCATGACTCTCTTGAGTCAGGAATCAAAACTGTCTCTTGGGGCTGCAGTTCAACATCCTGACTGATAGGTTTCTTCTCTCTCTCAGGGCTGCCCAGGATCTCAGCTCTTTGTTTTTCCCACTTCATTAGCTAAACAAACAATCACACCCCGTAAAATACCAGCCAGCTGGTCCATCTGGGAGACACAAACACATACAAGGGATCTTGGAGACAATTTTAGAAACAGGTTGTGCCTTTGCCAAATGCAACCTCTTGCATCTGCTAAGCATGCAGCTTGAGCTCTTGAACTATCATTGAGATGTAAAGACTGCCCAGAGAGGTTGTAGAGATATACAAAAACCTGCCTCGTCACTTTCCTGCAAAACCTACTCTAGGGAACTGGCTTTAGCAGAGGATTTGATCTCCAGAGGTCCCTTCCAGCTCCTGTGATTCTGTGATTCTGTAGGCTATGGCTCCAGAACCTTCTAGCAACCTGGACAGAAGAATGCAAGGAGCCCACATAGGGCTCACTCGAGGATGAGAAGAACTTTTATTCTTTTTGCTCACTTTGCACCAAATTCTCTAAAAGAACATAAAACTGTCTCTAAGAACTTCTGGCATAGGGCAACTAAGTTGTTCAAATGAGCAAAATTTGTCATCTAACACAGCCTGCAAGAACTTCCCAGATGCAGAAGAGAATGTTCTGCAAAACAAAAAGACCCTTGTGAAGCCCAGACACACAGGGCTCTCCAACTCTCATATCAGCTTGAGCCAACATTTGTGGTTAAAGAGAGCTGCCTCTACCACTCACAGAAATCCCCAGGAAACTTTTATCAGTTTCTGTTGGGTTTCAATCATATCTGTGAGGTTAAAAGCAAATAGTTTATCTAGACCAAGCACATGTTTGTTCTAATGTATGTATGTGCCAGAACAGACGTCACAGAAACACTCCATGCCAGATGCCACTGCCAGAACATCCCCCAGCTCCATGCAGCCCAAGGCACTGTGGTCACATCACGTCCACACAGCTCCCACTCATCTGGGACCTTTGAAGTATGACTCAGAGCAGTGCCACCATCATGACTTATATGTAGGACGAGCAACTTTTTGAAGAGAACCAGATTTTCTGTAAGCAGAATAAATAATTTAAATGCTGAAGCAGCTAGCATTAGTGCTTTCCTGTGGCCTAGTCCTACTTTAGGAGTCTTAGGGAGAAACATGACAGAAGCTGTAAAATTAGACTTTCTATTCAAGATTTCCTTTGAGCTCAAATCTCCTAATCAGAATCAGTGAACAGTTTGATTTGTCCCACTTTGCTTACAGAGTCCAAGAAAGCTATTCAAGATTTGCTTCACATAACTTCAGGTCTCAAGTCACAACATCTCTGTGGAAGAAAATACTCAGAACGATCCTGAGAGACTGCTTCACTCTTTTTCTCCCAAAGAAACAGCCTTCCGTGCCGCCTCCCATATCATTAGCCAAGCAGGCGTGCCATCTTGCCATTGGCTTTAGGAAACACTGTTCATTTTCAGGAGAAATGTGGAAAAGCTATGCCACAGTGGGGGCCTTGTGTGTTCCTTCCTATCAAAGAGCAGCCACCAAAAAGATGAGTATTTTGCAGAGAAATTCCTCGCTGACCCAGGAGAGAACAAAGGATTGTCGGTCGTGGGTATTTGCAGGTTGTGGCTCCAGAAACTTGCAGCCTTCCTCGGCTGCCAGTGTAACATGACCTTTATGAAAAGTCAGGGGTCAGGCTGGATAAACCAACAGGAAAAAAAGCGCCCATTTTGTTTTTGATGTAGCAGTTGTGACAGAGATTTGGCATCCATTTATCTCCAACCCAGAGCTCTAGGTCAAACAGAGACTGGTTCCAGCCCTGATTTCCACTCATCTTTTAACCATCACACATAGCAGTCTTCCCATGGTGACAATGCGCTTTCTAAGGAGTCGTCCAGCATTCTCTGTGCATGTTTACATTCACCCTGCTGGACACATGCATGTATGTGGCACACACCACAGATTTTGCAGAGTGGACTGCAAGAGCTTTGGTCTGTATGTGAGCAGCAGCCAACTTGTTGCGTGCACGCACTGTGATTTGATTCAGACAGGAGCCAGACTCATCCTTCCAACTTTGCTCTGGCTTTAATTCTTGGCATAATTTCACGGCTTCTGTCAAGTCCCCGAAGAATTAACTTTAGGGAAGCCAGTGAAATCACCAGATCACATTTCAGCCTGCTCTACTGATAGTCTTTTGCTGTCCTGCACCTGCAGCAGTGTACCAGCATTTTGAAGGAAGAGCCATTTGATGCAATTCTACCTGTCAAAACACGACAGTGTGATGGAAGCACGTGCTTTGCTCCAAGATGAGTTGATGGGGCTAGAGGCAGAGAGCAGTTGGGGTCCAGTCCAGAGTCCCAGCCCGCTTCCTCCTTGTGCCAAGTACAATCAATAAGAGAGAAAGCAGAATCTGAATCAATATCCTGCTCGAAGGACAGGATTAGCTCTAATGGAACAAGATTATAATCCAGGGAAATTCATAGTGAAGTACTTTCCCATACCAAGGAAGCTTACTTGCTGATGTCACATACTGTTGCTGGCAGAACTGGGACTCAAAAAGTGACTAATGGCCAAATTTGCCTTAACCACAAGGCATTTCTTGGCTCTTGAACATTAGAGTGAGTATTTTGTATTTTATCTGAGTTAGAAGTGAGCTGGGAGTATGGAGAATTTGCACTCCACATTGAAATTGTATTTTGAAAGCCATAGCTTCTTATCCATGAGGAGAGAAGAAGAAACCAGAAGCATATACCTGTTTGTCAAGTTAAGGTAAAACAAATAGTTGCAGAACTTTTTTCTGCTACCTTATGGTTTCATGATTTCCTTGACTTTTCCAGAATGAAAGACATTTTTCTGAGAATCCTCATGTTTTCGTAGATCCTTATTGAAACTCTTCAGGTGCTTAATTGCCAAACCCACCCTGTGGCTAGTATTCCCATACCACTGGCTCAAGAATCTGAGAATGGGAGACTGATAGCTGAAGAGGTTTTGACCTGGTATGTCAAGAAGATCTTGCAAAGCCTTGCTGTTCCATTTGTTATTCGTGTAACAAAAACAGTTCCTAGAGATCATAAACTCTGGTCCTGGCTTTGCATTATAGCACGGTCTATTGCTCTGAGTGTGCCAAAGGGAGGAGCTCAGAGCAAAAGGAAGAAGACAGTTTATCCAGTTGACAGACCTGTCTGGCTCGCCTAATCCACTCCAGTCCAGTAAACCTTCACTCTAAACAGAATCAGTTTTAGTTCTTTACCAGGTCATTTCAACTCATTGGCAGCTCAGTAATTTATTTGGTGTTAACAACTGGGAATAAAATCATAGAACCACTGAGGTCAGAAGGGTGCTCTGCTGATTGTCTGGTCTAAACACTGCTCAGGGCAGAATTGCTCAGGATCATATCTGGTAGCGTTTTTAATATTTTCAAGAGTAGAGACCCCACAGTTTCTCTGAGCAGCCTATTCTGGTGTTTGACCACTCTACAATAAGGGGTTTTCTATTTTGAAATGGAATTCCCTGTGTTTTATTTTGTGCCCGTTGATAAGTTCTCCACTAACTCCAGCCTTCCCTACTCCAGACTAAATAACTCCAGCTCTCTCAGCCTCTTCTCATAAACTAAATGATCTGATCTCTTCATGCTCCTCTCGATCCTTCATTTGGCACATTTCAGTGTGTCCATGTCCCTCCTGTCCTTGGAGCTCAGCTGCATCTTACCAGAGCTGCTGGCAACAGTTCCTCTGATGCTGAGGATGTGCCACAAAGGCAGACTGCTGGATGCTGTTCAACTTGGTGTCCACCGAGATCCTGAGGTCTTTCAACTTCCAGCTGCCTTCCCACTGGGGGTTCCCCAGCCTGTAGTACTGCCTGGGTTTGGTAGCATGGCCCTCCAGTGAATCAACTGCTACTTCCAGCTCTGCACTGCCTGGGTTTTGTATAGAGGAATTCATCTGAAAGATAGTGATTAATTTTTAAGTACTTACACAGAGAGAATTTTACAATTTATTTTTGTTGTTTTCAGCAGCAGCCTGTTCTTACACCATCTCACAAAGCTGTTCCTGAAGCCCAGGGATGTGCACGCACCAACTTCACCTGTGCATGAGTAGCTCTTAGCCCAAAGATCTAATATCCAACATTCATGCTGGAAAAGGGAGAATTCTACAGAGTGACAATGACACGCATCCTATCCAGTAATTCTTTCCTTCTTTATTTGTCTGGTAAACTAAAATTATAGAATTAAAACTTAGCAGCTGCGAGTGAGAGAGGCCAATATCCTCTGCGGATGACTCATTCCTCTTGTGGGTTTTTTTTCGGGGATATGTTCCTGAGGAAATGAAAACATGTCAGCATCTTTTTTTTCCTCTCACTTTTTTACACCACGCACTGTTCGGTGTCAGGCTGTGTGTGCTACCTGATCTTCCATACCACAGAGGCAACAGATTGTGACATAACTGGTGTCATGCCATGCCAGCTGCTGTCTCTAGTGCACTGTGTATGACCAAGGAGAATGAAAATACCCACAAAATGGACAGAGACCAAAATAAGTATGAGAAATGGAAGAGTGGCCATGTGCCATTACAACAAAGTGATGACAGCCAAGTGATGGCTGATTTTCAGTGGAAGAGCACTGAAAACACCATGTATTACATGGCCTTGCAAGAGCATAAGAAACCAAACTGAGGAAGTCAAGTGGTGTTGGTTCCAATCACTTCATAACTTGTGGTGCCCTGCTTTCAGATGGCACAGAATGCACTGAGAGCATGCAGCTGGTAGGAGTAGCAAAGTCTTTACTCCTCCAAGCCTCCCTGAGATGAGGATGAAGAGCACAGCCAGGGTCTGGGGCCACTGGAGCAGTATGTCAAAAGGAGCAGAACAGTACAGTGGCAAACTCCATGAAATGATGTGAATTCTTCTGGCCAGCTAAGCTGAAGAATTAAAGAAGCAGGTTTTATCTGCAGTAAGCTGACAGCTCAGTACCCAGGAGTCCCAGTCCTCTCCCTTCATAACTCGGCTATGCTGGGACTGCAGAGATCTGGCCTCTTAGAAGGAGTTGTTTTGCCCAGAGATTTTCCTGCCCTCTGGTGTAGTGAACTCTACATCGAGTCTGTACTACTGGGTGCTTGGCTTCCTGGGCTTAGTGTGCTGGACATGAAAGGGGCTGACGCGTGCTGTGATTTTCTGATGATCTGTGGTTTTCAATGCTTTTGAGACTTCTGCTCAAAAGTGCTCTGCTTTGATTTCCATTTAATTTCCTCAAAATTGTCACTGGAGCTGTTGATATCTCTGACATGTCAAACACATCCTTTTCTCTGCTCTTTCTCCTCTACTGCATGGTACATGTAGAGATATATCAAAGAAAAAGGCTTTAGCTCAGCACTTCGCTTTCCTCCTCCACATTTATTTGAGCACTCATTCCATTTTCTTAAATTTAATTTTTAAAAAAATCACATACCATAGTGCATCTAATTGAACATATAATTGTTACATCTAGAGTTTCCTCAGAGAATTATATGATCTCAGCCTGTCTTCCTTCGGCAGCATATAATCATGCAATCTATTTCTTTGCTGCTCTTTCTTTTTTTTCCTCCCCAACACTTGTAGTAAGTCTTCCATCTTGTCTAGACATTTTTGACATACACTGCCTGATCTCCAGCAGCTGCAGCAGCATCAACAGGTGTATAAACAGGTCCAGCACCTCAGCAGCACACAAGTCCTATTTGCACTATGCCAGCACTGGGCATAGACCGCATCTGTTCCTGCCCCTTTCAGCCACATCTTTCACCTCAATGGAGGGCATTTTAATTTTTTTTAATACTGGGACTCTCTCTTAATGGAAAAATTCCCACAGTGACCAAAATTGGCTGTGATTGATGATCACTGGCTTGGGATGCTACAGTAATTGCTGTTAATAGGTAGGTATGATCAGAATTTTTCCATTGCAGTAGGACTGGATAGGAAAAATAGGGCTGCCACCTTTTCTTTATGCTTTTTTTAAGGGGGAAAAAAAAAAAAAAAAAAAAAGATGGTATTTCCATCCAAAACCTCTTTGTAAATGGAAACATGGCTGTGATATTTCTCGGAAACTGTGGCTTGCCTGCTCTGCCTTTCCATTGCCTCTCTTACCAGCCTGCATCCTCCATTATTACAGCACAGCTGGAGCTCTGTAAACCACAGCCTGCCCAGTTTGGGAAGAACTGAGACAATAGAGCATCACATTGGATGACCAAGCATTCTCCCCAAATTCCAACCCAAGCCTTAATCATACCAGTCCTTCAGCTAACAGAGACAGAGGTTAAGTATTGCCTGAATCTGGCAGGAATCTCGTTTCCCAGTTTGTGCACACTTGTACCAATGCAGAGAAAGGAGAATGAAAAATTATTTGCAGTCACGTATTTAAGAAGCATAAACAAGATTACCTTGGTGTAAGTTCACATCCCTTCAGCTCTGGCTTTTTGCCAGCTATCCAGCAAATACGTTCCCAGGCAGGAATGTTTGCTGAGACAATTTATTTACTTGTCGATGAAAATCAACGTTATATTGCAGCAGAATAATGTAACCTTGATACACATTGCATTTGCAGCCCTTGTGAAGAAACAAATTGCTTCTCCATGACAATCCATGAGAAACTAAAGTTGCTAGAGATCAGCAGGCTGTGCTTCTATGTCTGTCACAGTCCTCTCTGAAGCCCAATGCAGAGTACATCAGACTGTCCTGGGTGCCAGGAGACCTAGCTGCTTGACCCTGACACTGACTCATTTGTCAACTGGTAAGTCATTGGAAATGACTCATTTTATCCCCCTGCAGATGCTGCGAGTCAGTAGAGAAGCTTCCTATGACCCATAGCTGAAACTGGCAACAAATACTGTGTCAGTACTCCTGGTGAGCCCAACACTTCTAATACTTCATGGAGTTAAGCAGGGGCTATTCTGCAATGGGAGCTGATAGAAACTTATCAAAGCAGGACCCCAAAACTACAGTGGTTCAAAGCAACACATGGATGAGGCGAGAAGCCAGACCAGATGAACAAAGGAAAAAATCAGTATGGTTTATCACCATTTGCTTCATGTCCAGTGCTACCTACAAACAACAACTACCACTACCAGCCCATTGACAGTAGCCAAGTCTATGCCATGATGCCTGGGCAGCAGGGCCCTGAGCCACTACTATACCATCTGAAAATGCTCTATTTTCCCAATAGTATTCTCTGTTACTTCCTTATCTGGCAGCTCTGATCTTCTGGATCATTAATGAGAAACTAACAAAGAGTGTCAGGCTAATAGAGAAGCAGTAATTAAGATTAATCTTACCCCAGAGAGGATAACAAGCCTTTTTGGAGACTTAGTGCACCACAATAGCATTTGGAGGGTCAAAAATAGGGCAATAAATGTTAATTAATAGCAAACTTTTCTTTTGCTCTTAATTATGAGTGGTACGTAGGGATTTCAAATAAGCCTCTCATTCCATTCTAGCTACTACTTTTCAGAACCAGGACCTGTAAGCCATATAAAAATATGATGGCACATGTGAGCACAGGTCTCTCAAAGGTGAACCGACAGAGCCAGACAGACTAGGACTGCTGAGGCTTTATTCCCTGTTAGCAACTACAAGTCTTCTTTTCTGAAGATGAGTTAGATGAGCTTCTGTATACACCTGGAGTGAGGTAAGACCTTAATGAGTGACTCCTGCACCTTGGGCCAGACCAGGTTCCTCTCTCTACAACAAGCTCCTGACACCCTCTGGCAGCCCTTGGAGTTAGTTCTCCCATGGTGCAAATCCCCACAGCATCATTTCTTGACAAGGGATGCTGTGGATGGTAGAAATATATGTAAGGCTGCTACATGCACAGATATTATTACTGGCCCATGGAGTTCCTGAAGGCTGAAGCAGCATGGCAAGACCATGGAACACCACAGAGCCTTGCTCTTTGGGAATGTGATTGAGTTCCCAAGCCTGCTGCTCACTTCCCCTGTAGCCTTTTGTCACTTCAGCCTTTCACCTCAATTCCTTGTCTACCACATGAAGGCACTTAGGTGGCTGAGACTGCAGTATGCTACATCTTGCTACCACCTTTGGTGCTCATGTGTCCATGCTGCCTCATGCAACCATCTTCAAGACATAATTGTGCAATGTACATTTAATGAGGATGCTACCATCCTTCCTTCATCTGCCCTATGTAGATCCATAGGAAAAAAAGAAAGGCAAAAAATACCACTAGGCCATGCCTATACTGGAGAAGAAAACACCAATTTTTGCTGCTCTAGGTGATCCATAAAGCAGTGAGCATTTAGGATTCCAGTCTTGCCTGGCTGGAGCCCAAATGGAAGCAAATCCTCTGCAGGTGATCAAACCGATTGCAGTAAGCGAGTAATGGCCATGAGCAAGCAGTTTGTGCTGCGCCCTGCAGTGCTCCTGGAAGATGAGCAGCACTGGCAGCCCTGCAGAATGTTTAGAAAACAACCTAAGCCAGGCTGTCAGGAGACGGTGGTAAAGGCCTGAAGTATTTTGCTGATGGATTCTCTAATGCTGCAGCCCACCCATTGATTTGGGGCATGTTTTTCTGCTCTGTGTATTGACTTGAACTGGAATTTGCTTTTCCTCAATTACTGTGCATTGGACCTGACTGTTATAATCAGAAAGGGGTAGCAATGCAGCTTCTGAGAAATTCAAAGGCTTTGACTCATAAAGGACCTTTTAAATCACTTTTAAACATCTAACAGGATTTTAAAGCCATAGCATTATTGCTTTTTTTTTTTTTTTTCTCTCCACCTCTCCACCCATGTTAGTTTCGATCTGCTGTGTTAACTGGTCAGAAAATCTTGGCAAGAAATTCATTTGGGTACAAGACTGAAAATCTGGAGCTTTCCAGGCATTGATACCTTATAGGTTTCTGTAAGAGTAGAACAGAGAACTCATACCCTCTCTTTTCTGCAACTTTGGAAAGTGACACAAAAAGCCAAACCAATTCTGTCCCCTTTTCTCTCTGAAGACTGATTATTCTGGGGTTAATTTAGAGTACGGATTCAAGTTTGGAAGCAAATGCTAAGAGAGTAGATTGTGACCAGTGATTTCACTTGCCAGCCAGATGTATTTCTTAAACACACAGAATTCTCCCTGAAAGTTACTAATGATGCAATTAATGGAAAGGGCCCCTTGATCTTTTCATGTAAAGCTCCACATACAGTTTTACTCTGTGCAGTTGGCCTTCTAAGGTGGCTACTTACTAGTCCCAAGCTACACAGACTTTGGGCAGCTGCTCTTCTCTGCTTGTTCTGAAATGCATCAAAGGTGTTTGGAGGTTGTTCTTGGGTACTTTTGCATGACACTGTTGTGGTTTGTCTCCTTGACCATTTTGAGGCAGTACAAGCCCCATCTTTGCTACTTGGCTGCCCAAACAGCAAAGGCAGCTTCTGAAATTTCTTTGGCTAGAAAGTTCAAAAACATTCTTAGAAACATGGAATCAGAGAATCACCTGGGTTGGAAAAGATCTCCAGGATCATCCAGTCCAATTGTCCATCTACCGCCTATATTTCCAGCTAAACCATGTCCCTTGGCACTAATGCCTAATGGAGATACACAAACAGGAACCAATTTGGCCTTTCTGATGCTTTGTTAAAAGTTTGAGGTCTGGTTTCTGTACTAGTTGATAGCTTATATTTTCTCCAAAAGGCACGTGATTTCTGTTAATGGAACAGCTGCATATTATGTAAGTTTGCTAGGTGAGATGACCCATCCTGGCTTACAAGTAAGGATGTTTGAACAGCTGGTGTCCTCTTAAAACCCTAGTGAAACCAGGGTGCTTGCAGAGTTAATGTTTGACAGTGCAAGAATTAAGTCATGCATGGCATTAACCAAAGGAAGAAGTCATATGAAGGGGTGTGGTGAGGTACCAAGCCAATGAGCAAAGCAAACAAATGATGAATGAGAGTTAAAGCAACAACTCAGGATGTATCTAGAAGGAAACTACTGAGAAGCTATCTCCAGTCTCTGATTATCTTGCTACTTCTGGGGCAGGGATCTGTAAACATGATGAACTGTGCAAGATCGATAATAAAAAATCCATTCACCTTGGATCTTGCAATTTCTGCTGTGCAAGCAAACAGAATTTTACCTGACTGCAAGGAAGGAAAAGCTAATTAAAGAACTGTTACATAATTGGCCTAGGTTCATTTTTACCTAGTAGTCAGCAGCAGACAAGTGAGCCTGGAAAGAAAAACTCTGGAGAGATCATAGAATCATAGAATGACCAAGATTTTAGAATATCTCCCAGATCATCCAGTCCAGCTGTCCACCTACCACCAATATTCCTCACTAAACTCCCATGTGCTGCAGTACAATACCTAAATGTTTCTTGAGTACCTGCAGGGACAGTGACTCCACCAACTCCCTAGGCAGCCCATTCCAGAGCCTGAACACTCTTTTGGGAAGAAGTTTTCCCTAACATCCAACCTGACTCAGAATCTGAAAGATACAGTCCCTGCTTGCCATACTCCTCCATTCAAACTTTATAGGTGTGAAAGGAGCAGCAGTGATATCAGTTATGAGAGGTGTCTGAGCTCTGCAGGGTAGAGGCAAGTTGAAATGGACAGTTAATGTTCCAACAACACCTGTGTGTGAGAGAAGTCAGGAATTAATTCATCTCTGTCTCCTGATTCTTGCATGGTGGAAATCCAAACAGTAAGGCATTGATCTGTATTTGCTAAGGCATAGCTAAACAGGCCCATGTTGTTGCCTAGGCAGCTAGAGCAGTGTGCGTTAGTTAGCAAAGGTGTTCTATGGGCAGAAGGAAGTTGTCTTTCTGTCTGTGTCCTGCATGGGCATCTGTGACTGGCTGACGTCTGGCATAGTTGCCTGGGATACCCATGTGCCACCTGAAACCTCCCTCCTTGTGCCTGAGGTGCCTCCAGAGCAGTCACAGCTTTGCCAAGGTCCGGGAAGCTCACTGTGGCCGTTCTGGGGGAGCACTCACTGTGTGTTTTCTGGGCTGAAAGCTCCACTGAGAAGTTTTTTGCTTAAGATCTAATAGACAAAAATGCAGCATCTGTTACAAGTAATTGCCCTTGTCCTCTTCAGCCCCTATCACTTCCCAGTCTGACTCCCAGTGAAGTTACTCAGTCATTGCTATTAGAGGCTGCATTCATTTTACTTATGACTGTGCGAGGTCCTGGAGATGCAAGCTACCAAATATCTGTCAATCATCAACCAGAGGTTATCTTATCTTGTTTTTTTTTTTCTTTCCTAACTTGGCCAAACACAAAGTGAGGGCTAACACACCTTGAATAACATTGCCATAAAAAAAATAAATAAAAGTTAACAAACGTGCCCTCTGTAAATGTGACCCAGCTGTTGCTAGGCTGAATTTATGACAGCAATATAAAGCCAAACTGTTTTCAAGAAGGGAGTTACAAAAACACTGTGCTAATAGTTGTGGTCCAGCAAGAGATTAGTGCTTTCTGGCCTTTGGGAGGCCAACTGGAAAAGGAAAAGTGTGGGAGGTGATGTAAATGATGACTGGGGGACTTTGCATTGTTTCTGCCTGCAGCCAGCCAGTTGTGCTGGGTGCTTGACCTGACACAGCCCATGGGATTTGCAGTCTCCATGTTCAGTGCACTGGCTGTTTGGAAAACCAGTGCTTGAGAAGCTTAATTTTGCTCTCACTAATCTATATTTTATATATGTGTGTGTATGTACATATGTATATGTATATAAGCATATGGTTTTAATTTAAAGGTTTATTAGGGTATATATGTGTATATATGTACTCTATAGGTGATAGAAAAGCTCTTATTCATTTTTTTCCTTCTGTATAACAAGATATAGATAACACTTGATATGTTGGCTGAGACGTTAACTCCTCTGCATTAAGGGAACTGAAAGTCCCACTAATTTCTGAATGAATTTGGACTTGAGTTCAGCCTTCTGGTCATCTCTGATCAGGCCTCATTTTGTTGGCTGGTGGAGCTCTTGTTTATTTGATTGTTTTCCCTCTTCTCCAGATTTTTCTCATGTTATGTGTTTAAGGGATCTGAAAAATCTTAAGTTAGTACTTTTCCACTCTCAAAATATGTCATGAAAATAATAGTTCAAAGAAATCAATAGAAACTGTCTTTCTTTTGCATAATTCTGGTGTTTGAAACTCGAGGATTTTTTTATTTTTTGTGTTTTGTTTTAAGGGGTACTCGCTGGGCATCCCCAAAGTGCGATTTCTACAGGCCCACCAGACTTTGGGATCTGAACTCAGATTCATGGTTTTATGGGAGAGAATTCTGCCTTCCAGAGAGTGCAGGCTGTTGTGGTACTTGACTGACAATGAAGATATATTGATACCATGCTCTGGAGAAATGACTGCTGAAATAAACCATCAGTCAGGTGTGTGACTCCCTGTCATCTGAAGGGGTCTGGGCTAAATGTACAGCCACTAAATAGCAGATTTATTCACAGTGTTGTTGCAGCTGCAGTAAATCTCATGTCAGCTGCAACAAGCTAAAGGCAAAGCTATTTAGGCATGTTGCAAGAATGACTTTTGCTGTGATAGGAAATCCTTCACTGAACTCAGGCAGGCAGCAAGAACTGCAGAAACACTCAGAAAATAAAAATAATTCAGTGGGAGTAAATAGCATTAAATACTTTATTGGGCTGGGATGACGGAGGAGGATTTACCAAATTTACTGCTGGTCTGCCTGCTGCTCTTGTCATATTTTTCCTCTCTTGCAAATGTGTTGAGTATGGTATCCGTGCTTTCCAAAGATTAGGGATTTAATTCTGTTTCTCTTTCAGAACATACATCAGAAAATGGCCGTTCCTCCCTTTTCCATCTCTAGTGGCTCATTTACAGCATAGTTAGCTGGAATGTTGCAGTGCTATAGGCCTCCATGGCTTCCAGTTGTGTCTATTCCTTGTCAGCTGGAATATACAGATCCCCCTCTTCTCCAGAATGGAATGCTGGATGCAAAGTTGTAATTTCATTTTGAAGGAAGGGAAAGACTTGTATATCCTGGCATGCAAGAAAGCTAAAAGTGCCATGGGATCTGAGCCTCTCAATTTTAGCTTTGTGAGTTTTCTTATTACGGGCTTCATGATTCATTATTCTGATCAAACCAATTTCCAAGCAGTAAATAGCAGGAGGGAAAAATGTGTCATGTTGATAGCATGATAAAAGCAATGTCCCTCATCTGAGGGGAGTGTGAGCTAATTCCATTGCAAAAGGGATGGCTCATCCTATTATGTAGTGTCACACCACCAGGAACTTCAAGGCAAAGGGATGAGAGAAAGCACAGAAGGAAGATAAAAGAATGAGTAATTCAGGCTCTGATTCAGGCAAGTGCATGTACCACTCCCTGCAGTTCTCCCAGCACAGGCAAGTTCTCCTGCAAGCAGGAGAATGGATGTGTCCCATTCCTAGCCTATGGGCCCAATCACATTGTGTCGCAGCAGTGGCTCTTGCCTGAGCTTTTTGGTTTTCCGATGGCCAGGGTTGCCAAACATGCCTACAAATTAGGAGCTAGCTCCCCAGTAAGAAATGTCAGATCAGGCTAATCTGTCTAATCTGACTAATGTCAGATCGGACAAATTCTGTGAATCTTCAGCATGTTTGAGAGCCTTCAGCCTTCCCACGGGAGAAGACAAGATTTAAGTCTCTGTATACAAGCACAAGGTATTTTGGTTGCAGCTTGGCAGATGCCTGCCAGTTTCTTCGTGAACATACCTTGCAATCTGGGAGCCAAGGTAGCTGTGCAGTAGCAGTGTAGCTGTCACATGCTCATTTGCTAATGAGCCTAAGACTTCAGAAAGCAACTAGTAAAGGTAAATATGAAACTAAGCTTTGACTTCATGGATTTAGCACACCAGAACTGGGCTGTACATGTGAAAGAGCAGCAAAACAAACTCTGTGCAAAATAGCTGCCTGGGTTGGGGTTGTTGGCTGGCTGTTCATGTTTTGGCTAGCAGCTCTCTCCCATTACAGTTTTGTTGCCCTCTGTCCTTATTCATAGAGCCAGCTTAATCTCACAGTGGCTCACTTGAGCTGCTTTCTCCCAGGTAAACCCATTGCCAGCAGTTTACAGGCCCAGGGCAGCTCTTGGAGCAGGGCCCAGCTCCCTTGTACACTCAGTGTTCCACGTAGCCACTTGCTTTTGTCATCCCTCTGCATGACGTGCTATCACCAGGCATCTTATCAACATGAGCACTGCCTTGAAAGGAGCTAATTTATGCGATAAGGGCTTAATGTTCATTTCTAAAGCTGTACCAGCACCTTGTTCTCAAAAACAAGATTACGGGATCAAAATCTTGTAGGACATTTACCTTGGATAGTATTGTTCTCTTGTAAATGGTGTACGTGACATAAATCTCTTATCAGGGTATCATTTAACAAGGAAATAAGGTACTGCATATATTGAGTGTTTCACATTTTTATTATGTGGAGTTTATTATTTTAATGAATAACTGAGATTATGCAGTGGTGCTATTGAGCGGTAAGGTGACATTGCTTAGCTAAGTCTGTTGGCCCTGGGTGAAGTCTCAGCGATGACTTCTGAGCTGGAAAGGCAGCCCCACTGTTGCTTCCTACCATGTGGGGGATGTAGTATTGGTGGGAAAGCCTGCCAGGTTGTCCTGGCGATAGCAGGACTTTAAGTGTTACTGGTTTGTTTTTGTGAATGAGCCAAATCTCTCCAGTTGCCCTTTAAAAATGAGCAGTATGAGCAGTCTGTTTACAGTGAGATTTGTATTTAAAATTGCAGGACATTTCTTCATCATCTTCCACTTCAATAATGCAAAGCACAGCTGCAATAAATTTTGTGGAAGTGTTGTATCTCCACAGATTTCTGGTTTGGTACAGGGAATGCTTTTAAACCTGACTTAATTTGACTTTGATTTGTTGATTTGTGTCAGATAAGGGTGAGAAAAAGAGAGAGGCGAAAAAAAGCCTAAAACAAGAATGCAGGGATGCTTCCTTCTAGGGTGTGTCCTCCAGGTCCCCAGTGGAGATGTGGTCTGTGCTGTCTGTCCATCACTTCGTAGCTTCCAATGGGCTTTCTGTGAATTTGTCAAACTGATTAATGAACTCTTCATAAGCTCTTGATATTGTTGGCATCTGATGACAATTAGTGGATTTGTAGGCTGCGGTTGAAGCCTTCTGTAATACTTTATTCTTCTGGGCTGTAAAGTCCTGTTCTGAAGGCTTTAATCAAATGTTTTCTGGCAAAGCCCATGCTTCTGAATCTCCTCGTAGTCAGGTCTCCTTTTGCTTTTGTGTTAGAATAAGGTGAACTCTGAAATGTCAGTTTGGAGATGCTGTGTTTGAACACAGTGGTACTAGTCAGGGCTGTATTTGACCAGCTCTGTTTACTTAAGTACACAGTTCCTCACAAGCACTATTAATTTCAAAGGCTGCCTTAGCTCATTAGTGTCTGAAAGAGAAGGGTCTAAGAGGGTGTTTGGACAAATGTGAGGTTAAAGTAATGGCACTCCTATAACTGCATTGTAATGGCTGTACCTGCATGGTTGTCCCTGATCTGCCTTGGCATCTCAATGAGACTCTTTGAAGATGCTGGTTTGTGCCAAGTGCTGGCTTTCTATTGTTCTCTGCTCCTCCTTATTATTACCCTAGAACCAGGCAACTCCAGGCCCTGCAGTTGTACAGCAGGCACATTCATGCTGAAACAGAAATGTGTTGGTTTTGTGCTGGAATCCAAAAGCTAAACGACAAAGTCCAAACACTTTTGTCTGGGAGCCTCTGCCCTTGGCCTGTGGCGGGGGTTCTTCAGCCTGATGCCCTTGACAAGCATGTGCGAGGAGATTGTTTCCCCTTTTAGGAGAGGGGAATGTCTTCGTGTCTGCCAGGGAGGCTTCTGAGAAGCAACCCCTCTATCTCTGAGCAGCAGACCAGGAGCATAACATGGTCTATTATTATTAATAATAATTTATAGATGAAAAAAAAAGAATAGATTATTTAAAAGCCCCAGTTGTGTTTCCAGATCCAACCTGGGGCTCTTGCATGCCGGATTAGTTTGCCTTTAGGGAACCAAATAACTTGGGAAAACCTAGGTTTATTGCTTCACTTTGCTGCTCTTGGGAAAGCTCACCCCAGATCTTCAGGTGGGGAGCTCCAAGCCTTTCCATGAAGTTTCAGTTTATAGATACAGAGTTGAACAAAGAAAGGATAAGTAACCTGCTCCAAACCAGCAAGATGACATATCAGGGGGGATCTGACTCTGCTCCAGTGCCACTGCCTGAAGACTTGATGCAGATTTTCATCTCTTCCCTTCCTGCAACAAAATGTGCTCTTGGAGCTGGTCCATCAGCCAGGGAGAGGCTCACAGCTTGCTGTGCCAGGGTCTCTGCCAAATGGCTCCATTAAGTATTGCTTTCACGATTACAGTACTTATGCAAATGAGGAGCAGTCTTTTGGGAGAATGTTTATATAACTTGGATCCTTTATCTGGCTTGGGTATCTCCTCATCACTTGTACTGAAGAACTGTCTTCCTTAGTGGCTAAATCCAACTTTGTGTAACCCTATTTACCTTGTGTACCTGGTTAACCTTTATCATATTTGCAATTGCATTGGGAAAGTAGCATAAACAGAGGTGGGTGGTGGAGGCAAAGGCTAGCCAGAGAGGGCCAGCAGCGCCCTGCTTGCCAAGGGCCCACAGATAAGAGTAGATGTGTTCCAGGCAGTAAGGTACACGAAGCGGTTCCCTAATTTGTGCTTATCAGCACAATAGCTGTAGGAGTTTTCCATGCCTTCATGGGATTAACAGAAAGGCTGAAGTTTAAGCTAAATAGCACGAATCCCAAACTCTTTGGAAGTTATTGGCGGGGAAATGAGTCCTCAGGGTTGGCTCTGTCAAGCAGTTGCCCTAGGTAACTTTGTTCAGACTTCTCATGGCTCCTGTATCAGTACTGCGACCTCCAGACTAGCGTGGAAACACTTGTGGTTAGGCTTACATTGCAACAAGAAGCAGCCTTAAACCTTTTGCATTTGAATAGGAATGGAACAAAATAAAAAGCTACAATTCAGTTCAGCTGTGTAAGTAGCTTGCTGTACATTAAGCTTCTAGGAACTTGTCTTCAGAGGAATCTATAATGGTTGACATCTGATCACAGACCGTATGGTAACTGTTGAGTCTCAGCCTGAACCACTGATTGAGCACCTGGGGAAAGGACCTGGCCAGCCTTGGGAGCCCAGGTGAAGGCAGTTCAGCTGTGTGAATGGAAGGGTTGGGATCTGGCTACACCGCTCTTAGACTCTATTTAAAGGCTGACTGCCACGGGGGAAGGATCTCTGGTTGGAGATCTCTCCCTTGCAGAGTGTTTCCTGTGAGCCTAGATCTTCAGAGATGGGTGAGCACCTTTACTTTCCCTTTGAAATACCATCCTATCTGTGCTGATCCCTTTGCTGTTATGCTCTTGTATACCCTTCCACCATGTTAATCCTTTTGATTGTAGCACAGGCCATTCTGCTTCTCTATGACTTCCAAAGTGTGTTTGTTGTAGGGGTGGATAGAACAGCAAGATACAACTGTGCCTTGGCAGGAAATGATTTGGTGCAAAGCAATTACAATGGCAAATGCTGTGGTGGAAATGCTAGACTTAAACTCTTATCCTTGTTTAATTTGCTTAAGCAACTGCTTCCTTCCTAACTCCAAGACACCTGGAGCAGAGCAAGGGAGAAGCAAGTAGGCTTTCCAGAGGAGCATTGCCCTTTCCTGCTTGCTGAGTTTGAAGCAGACTTGTGTTCTATTTGTTGAGCAAAGAACTCCAGCTCCCCTCTGGACTGTAACAAGCCTAGTCAAAGTGATCTGTATGGGATTTTGTCAGCAGCTAATTTGCTTTCTCTTTTTTTAATCATTTAAGAGAAGTTACATCCCAGAAAATGCAGGCTCAGTGGAAATTTTACTGTCCTGGACTTTGCAAGTTTTTCAGAGCAAGCAGCAGCCAAGCATATAATCCCATCTTCTCACATCTGTGACTTTGTCCTTCTGCCCTGGCATGAGTTTAATCTTGAGGTCTGTGTTCTCCTGGGCTAGCCCCTTTCAGATGCTGGTGGAGACAAAGATGGGAGGCCATTGAAGAGCAGAATACTGAGACAGCTGCAGCTGTTAAGTAGCCAGATTCACTTGTAAAGAAAGCCCATAACTTAGGGGATGATTAATATTAGCACAGCAAGGCTTGGCTTTTGGTTTGAGTGGTGGTGAAATTGTGTATAAATGTCAAGACTCTGTTCTGAAACTGTAGAGGTGCAGCCTGGTACCAGCCTCAACCTCTGCCACAAGGCTGTGAAATTCCTGCTGATTGAATGGCAATGTGAGATACAGAACACTTCCAAAATCAGCCTGCCTGTTGGGTGTGAGAGAAATTTGCTCATTTCCCTGACGTTTACCATTTTGTTTCCCGGCCTGCGAGATGTATGTCCAAGAGAACAAATGAAATGCATTTGGACAGAAAGAATTAAATTGAAATTTCACTGTACTTGTAGTTTTAAGAAGTTCCTGGGGAAAAAATAGCAATCAAGCAAGGGTAAAATGTCAGGTCTTGGCTGTTTCCTTCCAGTGCTCCACTTTGGGATACTGAGCCATCACTGAGGTCCCACTCACCTGGTGGCACACTGTCCAGAGCAGGGCTCTGTGAATGCATCCATTTGAGTGCATCAACCCATGTTTTCTCCTCCATCCTGCCAAAGGTGTGGAGGTAAGAGAATGCAGCTGCCTTAAGTTCCACTGGGGATTAACAGGAGCTGAAAGGACCTGTGTCCCTTGGGATGAGAACTGTGAACAAGGTGTACAGGTGTGCTTTTCCTCATTCCTGGGTGCTGGAGAGAGCTTCCACAGCTGTTCAGAGCTTCAGCAAACTACAGAGGACTTGATTTTTGTTACATGATTTAACCCTCTATTATTCATCTCAACTGACCTTTGTAACTCTCTGTAGTTACTGTTTAAATTGCTCCTGTAATAAGGATTACTAGAGCTCCAAAATCTGGAAATCTGCAGACTTTAACAACTCCTCACTTTTTTTTTTTTCCTCCCCTTGTGTGTGAAAGCTGTAATGGAAGCACTTCTCTTTCCTATGCTTTCTTCTGCTTGCATTAAGTTTTCTTCTAATGCTGTGCTCCTGCTGGCCTATGTACTACAGCCAGCTCCTTGTTATGGCCTCTGGTAAGCAAAATTTTCCATCCTGTTATTTTGCTGTGCCAGAAGATTTCTTTTTCTCCAAGATATATATATATTTTTTTTTTGGTTGTGTGTTTGTGTGTATATGTGTGTGTGAATAGATATGTTTGTTTTTGTACTTCTCAGCATGTGTGGACAGGGCAATCCAGCTTCCAAGCACTGCCATCCCAATCTTGTGTTGTGTTCTGTACAGCAGTGTTTCTTCCTCTCCCTGTTCCCCATCTCTGCTTCATCCCCAGACATACAAGTTGTCCAATTCACTGCTCATGGTCTGCACTGGAATGGAATCCAGGGTTGTGTGCAGCTTCACCTGGCAGAAGCAGTTGCACAGCAATGTGTTGCACACCTGTGCAGTCAGTTATGTTTCCTAGGCAAAGCTTCACTTTCCCTCTGAGCTGTGATGTAACAAAGCTGGTACTTGGCTTCCAGCCTGCTTTTAGTGAGGTTGCTTATGCACATGAATTTAGGCACACCATTAAATGTTCTGGGTAGGTGGCTAAAAATTCTGTGAGATTAAGCCTTATCCTAGGGGTTCTATTTTCTGCTGAAGAGAAAACCCACATCTTTCAAATCTAGCCACCCTCATAGCAAAAGTTTAAAGGGTTACTCTTGAAATATGGAAATCTGAAATATTCCTCAACTCAAGAGATTAGAAGCACAGAAGAAAACTGGTAATGAACCTGTATTTTCCTGTGTGCACATTCAACCTTATTGAGAACCAGTTCTCCTGTGGAGGAAAGAGTTTAATTTTCCTGTCTCTACAGACTGTTTCTCTTCTCAGATTGCCTGAGAAGGTACCCCATATGGTCAGTGGACTTACCATGACTGTCTTTTCCTTTGTTGAGGGCACCTGCTGCTTTACTGAAGGGCCACTGACAGGAGCTAATTTCATTTGTTGTTGGCCTGGTAAGCAGGCTGCTGAAGTCAGAGAAAAGGCTTCTTTTGCTCGTGATAGGTCAACAACACAGGTTGAATTTGCACAAGCATGTTTCAGCTTTGCTCTCTTTCATGTTTGTTCACAGGATATAAGTGCTTGAGGAAGCAAGCTGTATGTGTGTGAGTCATTGTGTGTGTGAAGTGTTTGTCCAGTCACCCCAGGATTTTCCACCCAATCTTTGAGTTGGGCTATGGAACAGAAGCAGATGAGTAAGTTGCATATGGGGGCTGCCATGTCTGTCTGTTATAGACTTGAACTGGCTGATCTGTGCATGTGGGATCTGGAAACCTGACCAGACCTTAACAACCCAAGCCCTGATCTGAGAACGTGTTTGGGATAGTGAAGTTAAATGATGGAAGGAACTTTTGTTTCCTTGCTTGGAAAGGTCTTGTTTGTTTCCTGACTGCAAACATGCTGACAGACCATAAAATATGAACAGCTGGTGAATGACAATAGAATTTTCAGTCTCTCATCTGTTTCTTCCTTCTGTCCCATGTTTGCTTTCTTTAGTGGTTTCAGATGCAGCCTTAGAGTGCCATGAATCTAAATGTAACCTATCTGTGCAGGCCTAACTCCCAACGGCACCTCTGTCTCACTGCCTGCCAAGACTGCATAGCTTAAATGACATTACTGCTATGTGGGAGCTCTCCTTGAGCTCACTGCGCAAGTTGTAATGAAAGGATAATTAGAGACTTCTGTCCCTTGCTTGTGCTTAGGTATTATCTTAACCCACCTGCCTCTGAAACCCAAAGACAGCTCTTGCTGTTGCCTGGAACGTTCACAAGGTGAAGGGGACTGTGAGGGTATGTTTTAATTGTCTGCTGTGGCTTCCTTCCAGACAGCCTGCCTTGAGTGCTGTTACTGACAGACAGGCTGGTAGGCACTGCTGGTGGTGTGCACGAGTGTCTTCTTGTTAGAAGATAAACAGGCACATATGTGTGGCTCAATAGTGAAATGCAGCAGGACGTGAAAAGTCCTGCTTTGTAGCATCTCTTTTAAAGTAGCCAAGAATAAGCCACAACATTATTTTTATTGTTCTTTTCCTTTGCTTTTGTTTGTTTCCTCCCTGTGTGCTCTCCATGATGGCATCTTCACTGCAACTGGTCTACACACAAGAATGAGATTTATCCTGAGCTTTCATCTCTCTCTTACTACAATCTGATGACCTTCAATCTTACAAAAAGTGCCTGGCTTTTGTAATTCTTCTTTTGTCCTAATGGTATTGATACCACCAGTTTCTGCTCTTGTTCTCTCCATATTTCCAGTGCCTCTTCTCTGAGGTGAAAAGCCACTATCCTGTATTGCTCTGGCTGTCCCTGTCTTGAACTGTCTGCTTCAGGGTGAAGTCCCAGTATGGAGAGGAGCTCTTCCATGGATCGGTGGCTTTGTCCAAGACTACAGCTTTGCAAAGGTAACAGACTTGAAAATGGTGGCATAAATGCAAGTGCTTGGTTTTCTGTTGAGTGTGTAGGAGGTCCTGTTGGAAACTTGTTGCCTAAGTAGTAGGTTAGCAATTGAACATGATAATTCATTTACTTTCAATTGTATTCTTGTAAGTTTACCTAGGGGATAACAGAAGGATACATACTGAAATATAACTGAATGACTTCCTTGCTGCACACCTGATCTTTCTCTCCTTTTTACCCTGCTTAAGGAGAAGGACAAACTACTGTTCTCTGTCCACGTGATGATCTTGCTGATGACTGCACTGCATTCCAGTGTGTGGCATTAAAAACTAGAAAGGACATACATGGCTATCACTGCGCTGTGGCAAGAACGTGGCTGTATGCATGTAGAGCTATTACAGTGTGTTTGTAAGACAAGATATAATTGAAAATTCTGGCACGTTTCCCACAGCAAACATTGTTAATCCCCATGAGCTAGGATTAGTCACCACTTCTTACAAGCCTTGACACAAAGCTATCAAGTTATTCAGTTAATCCTTGCTTACAGGATAAATATTGCATCCAGTGGGGAATTTGGCAGTGTCTTCTTCCTCTCCTTTTGTATAGTGATGCATCGAGTCTCTTCCACCTGAAGCTGGAAGGGAAAAATGCAATAACATTATTGATTTTAGCACCTGCATCATGATGCAGCTGGATCAGCAGGGAAATTGAGTACAACAACCTGCTGAATCCAGGCAGTGAATGTAAGGTTTCCCCATGAAACCAGGGAACTGAGATGAAGGTATTTTAGGCTCTGAACTTTCATGGAGTCTGAAGTGCATCTCCAGGTTTCCTCGTGGACAGTCTCCAAAACAGCAGCACCTCACTGAGCAGCTGGCAAAACAGCTGGGTGAATCTGGGGCTGCTGCGCAATCTACTTAGGGTAGATTGAGTCAGAGCACCAAGGGAGCTCGGAAACCTTGGCTCTTCAGCAGCCCTGATGGGGACTTTGTCTTCCAAGCCTGTTGTTGGAAGTATATGGTGAAACCAAGAATACAAGTAGGGGAGAAGGGTCTTCTGGCTGGGGAGCTCTTGATTTGTGACCAGCCCTGGCTTCCCAGTATCTTGTCAGAGTGCATGTGGCTGCCAGGTGAAGTCTGACTTGGAGTAGAAATGTTCTTATCTAGTGCTTTTGGGTTTTTGTTTTTGCTTGGTTTGTTTCCTTGACTGTCTATCTGGAAGAAGAGCTCATGGACCCAGCAGGGTGGTGTTTCTTGAAACCCCTTTTCAAGGAGATACCTCCTTTTGGAGTTTTTTCAGCAAGTACGACATGGGTGAGCATTTTCATTTTTTTTTGATTATCCCTTTCCAACGTGATAATCTTTCTAGCTGTATGATCTGTAGATAACAGTGTAACCACATCACTCTGTATGTTTGTTGGTTATACACATGGGCTTGGCAGAGTTGCACTGAGAAGGAGCACTGGTAATGGTGCACGGGCATTGGGTAAGGCTTGCAGCAGCCCCTTTGCAGTGATGTCTCTGTTATGCGGACCTACTATGCAAGGGTTTCAGAGTTGTTTCAGATCATAACTCAGAGTGTTGAAATGATCTGCTAAAATTATTTTATGAATCTTTCCAAATACCAGGGACCAAAAAAAAGGGGGGGGGGGGGGGGAGGGGATGTACTCAGCAGTCTGACTGCTGAGATTGAGGGTGTGTGGTTTATTGCCACTGAACGAAGTTCTGCATTGAAACCTGCATGCGTAAGCACAAAAGACATCAGAGGTACAGGAGCCCTCTGTGTCTTGGCCAATGATCTCTGTAGTCTGGCAGCATTTTCTTCTAACTCTCTCATGACAGATCTTGGCTGTTCATGCTGAAGAACTGGCATGGAGTTGAACACAATCATTCTGCTATTTCAAATGGCCATTGCTGGAGCAGCAGCTGTGTGCCCCAGTGTCCTTTGGAAGCCAGGCCTGGTGTCCCCATGCCCCTTGTGATACTGTTGGACTGTTCTGCAGTAGGTAACTCCTGGTGCACAGCTCCCTTTTCCATTGGGAAGAAGAATAGTGTACCAGTAATGAATTTGAGGTCATCTTTTTGGGCTCCTGCTGTGTTAGGCAAATGAAAATACTAAAAGGGTTGTGTTCCTCATCTGAGAAATATCTGATGTCCTGGCTTTTGTTCCACAATGGCAGAGGGACTCTTATTTATAGCACATGCCATGCTGAAATTTGCTAGCTAACCAAGCTGTTCCCTTATACCTTCATGTATCAGCTTAGTACCCAGTTAGAGCTAGTGCTACAAGAGACAGAGCAGCAACTCTCCCAGGAATAACAAAATGAGATTCCCATGCCACTGTGTGAAATACAGTATTGTGTAACCTAGACCAAAGATTATAGAATCATAGAATATCCTGAGTGGGAAGGGATCCATCAAAATCTTTGAGTCCCACAGCTGGGGGAAGGTTATTACTCTCCCAAGTTCACAACTTTGACCACTGGATCAGGTGAGAGCAGGTCTCACCTCCTGCATTCCAGCTGTGCAGCAGCACTAAGTTCAGGAGGTGGCTGACAGTACTATTCCTCAGCACTCTTCTGTTTTTCCTCAGTCAGCTGGCTAAAGGTTTTGAGAAGCAGAGCCTCTATTCAGTGGACTTTTTCTCTGTGAATTTGTCTAAGTTAATGCAAAAACCAATTCTGGACTCTAAGACTGCTAGTGGAATGCAGGTGCATAATGCCATTGTACATGGAAAAAATACACTGCTCATGCAACTGCAGGCACTGCTCCCTGTAGAACATGCCACACCTAAACTTTGTTTATGACAAGATGGGAAGGACCACATTTGAGGGCTGTTTCATGACAACTAAAATCCTAATTAATACAGTTATCTTCATTTGGTACATGATAATTTCTTTTCTGAAGGAGGTGGATGTTAATGTAAATGCAAATAATCAATTAAAATGAGGAATTAATTACTAGCTTACTCTTTACCTGCAGTTTTGTAGGCAGTGTTGGGTAATGTACATCCTTGATGCATGTAAGCTCACCAGCTGTGCAGTGCACTAGAGGCAGCTGTATGGTTCTTCAAGCAAGACTGAGAGTCAAAGTGTGTGACAGCATGGCATCCTTTAGAGGATTAACTGTAATTGTAGGCTGCCATTATTTGGCAGAGCAGGCAGTGCAATCAAATGTTTACTGCTGGGGATGAACTAAGAAGCAAGAGCTTTATGCATGTGTGTGTACATGCGCGGGAGGTGGCCCTGGTACATCACAGAGCCTGATATGAAATGTGCCAGTACCTGCTGCTGCTCTTTGGCAGCCCATGAAGGAGACCCAGCAGTCATGTGCACAGGTCCAGAGCTGACAAAGTGCCATGGCTGACTTTGAAGCTTTTCGTATTTTTAGCATAGCTGATGACAGAGATACTGACAGCAGAGTGATCCCAGCTACCTTCAGCTGAGAAATGATTCATGCTCTGTAAAAATAAAGCATAATGTAAGCAGCCCTTGTCTGTTCTGAAGTGAGGTCTGCAGCTTAGATATCCCCAGTTTCCAGTTCCTTAAGAGAGACTTTTATTCTTAGTTGAGCGTGCCTGTTCCTGATCAGCTCTCCTGAGAAGCGTTTTGTGGGAGTTCTATCTTTTGCTCTGCTTGGCAACCAGGTTGAGTGTTAGGAGATTTTAAAGGCAACTCAGGTCCACTGTGGCATCCCCAGTACTGACATGTATTGCTCTTTTCTCCATTTCAGTCAAATGTTGGTCCCTTCAGTGAAAGAACCTGGTAAGAGGTCGTGCTGGCTGTGTGTTCTCTCCAACCATTCTCTTGGTATGTTATCAGAGAGACTGTGCAAGCTGGTGATACCAGAGCATCTTGTCCCTACCCATCTGCTCTGGATGCTTTTAGAGGCAGAGCAGAGAGGATCTATTTCCAGTCAAGAATCACATGCTTTCTGTGGGAGAATCTGGATCTTTAGCAAAAGATTTTACATATACTTGAAACAGAGAAGGGGGAGGGAGGGAGAGTGGAGAAAAAAAATCTATTTTAGTAATGCTTGATGTTTATGAGGTCTTAGACTATTTCAGCAAATGACACACAAAGGCAGCCATGGTGGGGAGAAAATGCCTTCAGAGAATTGATACCTCTTTTAATCAGTGATTTGGGCTGTACAAAAGGACATTCGCACAAAGCCAGTAGCCGGTGTGGGAAAGTTGATGGTGCTGCTTTTCTATGCTCCTGTGTTCCCTCTTCCTTCCCTGACCCCAAATGCAAGAGCCAACCTTTGCTCAGAGGCCATAGCAGTCTCTTAACAGCATGTGAGTTTTGGTTTGTTAATAATGTGCCTCCATCACCTCCAGTCCTGACAAGTGGAGATCTTCATCAAAGACCACTGGGATTCTAGAGTTGGGAGATTGTAAAAATGAGCATGCCAGCTGAAAATGAAATTGCATAGACTCCGGCACAACCGATACTGCTTGCTTATCCCATTCTTCATACATGTTCACACAGATGAAATGACTCAACTCTGGAAGCTGAAATAATGATTCAACCAAAAGCTTCAACAGCAGCTGCAGGATGGCAGAAAACCTTGTGGGTGGACTTTCAGCTCTTCCAGCAACTATGTAAAACCTTTCAGACAGTCAGGTAAGTGGATTGGTCAGACAAATCCTCAAGTCTATCTTAACAGAAGGAATCACTTGGGTTGCAAGTAACGTTTCTTTCCTTCCTTTTACAAGCTTGACTGCCACTTTGTAAATGGCAACATTGGATCAGTACATCAGCAAGGAATTATAGGGCTGTGATCCTTTACATAAGGCTCTGCGACATCCTCTGGGGGATCTGTATGGGTAAGAGAGCTGGGTGTGGGAGAGGAAGTCTGAGTGGGTAGCTGAGTAATTGAGCTTCTGCAGTGTTGCTTGGAACCAGTCAGGCTGATGAGGAAACAGCACTGAATGCTTCCTCCAGGCAATTCCATCAGCTCCAAAATCATCATTAGTTTTGGTGTTACTGCAGGAAACTTCATGCAGTTCCAAGCCTGGCCATAAGCAAAGTTGCTGCCTACCAGCAACTCTGGAAAGGAAATTCTCATTGATTTTCATATGCCCAGAAGCACTCACAATGAATAGGCCTTATAGTTGTCAGTGTATCTCAGACGTTTGGTTGTATCTTCAGATGGTGAAAACTGACATTGCTTTGTTGCCCTTCTAAGTCATTTTGCAATGAATGAAGATTGGTCCTTCTGTTCTCCTTCACATGAAGGTCATGTAACTTTAGTGGCTTTGTGCTGTATGTTCTTTCTAAAGGGAAATGAATGTACAGTTGTCTTTTATTTTGCAATGATCTTCTAAAGCACTCAGTTCAAAGACTGGGTGTGCTTGACACACTTTCCACCAATTTCTTTCAGATTAATGATCCTCTGATGCCTCTCATGTGATTGGGAGGGCTTTGATGGGGGAGGAGTCTTTGAATAACAAGGGAGGACTGGAAAATCTGGGGAACTTCTGTTTTGGAGACTTTGAAATTATACTGATATACTGTCATATTGTTGAGCTGCTGCAGTATCTCAAGTCTCAAGGTCATTTCATAATAGATACAGAAATGATTCTTGGTTGACTTCTCTGCTGTTTTCTCTGCTGCTTGGGGAAGCCCATAATAAGTTGCCCACCAAGATTACCAGTAACTTCTTCTCAAAAGCATCTAAGACTAGGGTGCTTCAAATGAACAGAGAACCACACCACCCCTCTACCCTCCAAGAAAAGGTCTCACCCTGAAGCCTTGGTAAGAGGGCTGACAGGTGCATGTTTTTCCATCCCTCCTTTTCCTCTCAGTGATGATTAAGAGCATCAGCTGCTATTCACTGACAGCATTTGTTTAAACATTCCTCTCACAGGTAGTGGAAATATGAGTTGTGCTGGAGGCCTACTGAAATTGGGAGTCAACTTCTTGCACAATCAGGCTTTGGATCAAGGAAATGGGTTGTTAGCTTAGCATACTCCAGAGCTGCCTCCAGAGGGTCCCAAAAATGAGAGCTCTCTAGAAGCTGGAGGAGTCTGAAAGCATTTACAGGAACAAGCTGTCTTGAAAGAGCTGAGGAGGGAAAGCTTGAATGCTGCTAGAGTTTGAGCTCCGATGCCCAGAAGTATTGCTACCAGGAAGAAAGAAGGCAGCAACTTCACAACTAGCAGCAGGAGTCAGATCTACTTTCTAACATGTCCTTCTGGGAGCTCCCCAGGGCCTAGAGAGGGCTCACTTCATCAGTCTTTGCCATAATGGGGACACAAACAGAGATTTTCTGCTCTATTTGGTCACTATTTTTCTTGCTGTTCATATGAATTTGGTGTCTTGGAGGCGCTTCCTTCAAATTCCAGTTGAAGATAATGCAAAAGTTCCCAACAGCTCCCAGAGGCAGCTGTGCACATGGTGTGACTGCACATGGAAGAAGATCCTGGTGTGATGGGAGGAATGGCTGTGGAGTCCTTCTGTAGCAGGTGCCACGTTCATAGATCTGATCTTCAGGAAGAATAATCTCTGAAGGGAAAGCGATGACTGCCCTGTGATGCACTGTGCAGCTGTAAGTGGTGTTTCACTTTGAGGAAGTCAGCAACTCATGTCAAAGGTCTTGTTTGCACTTGATGCTGCCTCAGAAAGCCTGAGTCACTCTTCACCCTCATTCACCCTGGTTACATGTGTTTACTCTGTGGTTGTGTGGTGGTTGGGAAAGTCCTCAAGTACAAGGGAAGACAAATCTGTCTTCTTCCTAAAAACTTAGTCCTACTGCTTTTATAATGAGAAGGCTGGTTGGCATGTCAGTCCCAACATAAGAGCTTGAAAAAAACATAGTTTTGCTGTCTGCTTCTGCTCAGGGATCTGAGCTCCAAAACATGAAATACAAGTTACTTTTATGTCAGAATAGAATATCAGAGAGTACCCTCTCAGTTCCTGCCCCAGGCCTAAGTCTCCATCAGTATGAAAAAATGAAATGAACAACTTTCTTTCCTATTTTTTTACGCTGAAGGATGTTTGAGTGTTCAGCCAAAGTTTGCTGCTTGCTTCTGTCTGTGTACATGGATATCTATGGAACTCAGTATTTTCATGCGTTACAAGAGTGTGCCCAGGTATAACAGCATATGGGTTGGTGACATCAGAATAGTGGGACAGCACAAAAACTGGGCAGCTGCCACCATTTCCCAATCACGAAATTCAGTTTCCTCTGTCAGTTGGTGTAATGCAGCTGCTTGAGAGTCTCACTTTTGTTATTTTGCTCCTTTTTCCAAGTTAACAGTAAAAGGACATTCATGAATACCCTCTGGCTTAGGAACTTGAGGAAGCAGAAACTGAGAGCTTTAGTCACTTATCTTCCACGGGCTGTCCCAAAGGGCTTTGCATTTCAGCTGTTATTTATGGCTACCAGTAAAGGTGCTGGTTGGTAGGTTGGTCTGTTTGTTTGAGGCAAGACAGAGATAGATATGGGGAAATGGAAAATACAGCCCTCAAAAAGTGGAGTTAAAGTGATAGATACACTTCAGTCTCATAAAAGAGTTTGACTGCTCCCAGGTGCCTCATGAGCTGCTAAGTTCAAGAGACATGAAGCAGAGCTGTCACTGGGGCTGATAGCTTGACTGTGCCAGGGAGAGTGGGTATGGCTGGTGGCGTGTGTTCATGCTGATGGCAGGAAGCAAGTGGACCCACCAGCCTAGAGCAGAACACAGCAGGCTTGGGCTGTGCGTCCTCAAAACAGAGGAGTAGCTGGGAGGCATCTTGGGGCAGTGTGAGCAAAGGGCAGTGATCTGCATTGGTTTGTGAGACACTCTGGGTGTACTTCAATCACTAGCCCTGCCTCAGGGCCATGTTCAGATCAGAAAGAAATCTGCAAGTATTTTCTCTTTTGTTTTTGTTTTGTTTGTTGGAAGCTGGGGCTTTTTGGTGGTGGGTATGTGTGTCCCACAAGAAGCTATTTCTAGCCTAGTGTTATTTGGGTTGGGTTTTTTTTTTGTTGTTTGTTTGTTGTTTGTTTTTTTTTTGAAGGGGAACCATGCAAAATGCTTAATTGTTGCTAACCAAACCCTCACTTATCCAACACCTTTATCCCAAAGCCTAAGGTGTGATTTCTTGGAATGTTATGCACATTTCACTGGGAAAAGTGACCCTTCCCAGAAAGAAGAGTTACCAAGAAGCCAACCTCAGAAAAAGACCTCAAAAAAATTCCAGTTTTATGAAACATTTCTCAGAAGGCAAGAAACAATCCCCTGCCTCCCTCCCTGTGATTAAACAAGGCTGAGCGGATGGGCAAGATGCAGCTTGACAGAGAAGGGACTTATGTGCACTGCTGTTAACCTGGCAGAAGCCAGCAACTCCCACCAATACCTACAGTGAACCAGGACTGGGAACGTGCCCCAGCAACAAGAAAGTAAGAACTGAGCAAGAAGAAATAGGTATATGCCAGTGTCTTAATTCCATCTTCAGGGGAAACTTGGCACAGAAATCCAATGAAAAGAAAGGAAATAGTATTCTTTTTGGACCTGGGGAAAGTTTATGGGGAAAGTTTAACTCCATTCACCAAGGTGTCAAATAGCAGGTGAGTGAACTTGAAAAAAAGAATGGCACAGCTCAAAATATTATGGCTGTAGTTTGCCCTACATGGTCCGCTAGTGCCAAGATGACTGCTGAGAGGCTGTTCAAGTTACTCTGGTAACAGACTTTTGGGAACACTGACATAAGGCACAGCAATAGCACAGGTGATGTACTCCTCCCTCTTGTGTAATTCCATCAGTGACTACCTTGCCCATCATCAGATTTGAATAAGGTCCTTCAAACAGCATTAAAAGTAAAAAGAATGGTGCTAATAATCTTGTGGCTGCTGATTACAGTAGGCATCCTGTAGTTCAGCTGCAGGGACATCATAATGAAAGTGTGAGATGTGTTGTATACGGACAGACAAGCCTGGTTCTGCTCCACAATGATTCCCCAGCCTGATGGGTTTCCAGCAGTGGGACACAAGTGCCCTGAGGACATCAGGCCACAGTGAGTGACTTCCATGATTGCCACCACTGCTGGCTGTATCAGCAGGGGATTGAACACACTATAAGGAATGAGCTCTGAAAAGGGCCTCTCTTAAAGGGTCAGGGCACACAGGAAGCAGTGAAAGGGTGCAAGTATTTGTGGACAGACAGCTGACGGGAGGCTGCAAGGCTGCTATTGTAGCATATTTCACTGTTGTTCAAAATCTATGTGTATATATATAATGGTAAAAAAGCTGAAAGAAAGCAATAGTATGAAGGTCTGAAATGGAAAGCTGCAAGAAACTGAAAAAGCAGTTTTGAAGATCTATGTGCCTGGGTATGGCTGTGGGTGGAAGACAGGGAATATGGCATAGATCTCTTGCAGACTTCTTCCACAGTGGAGAAGTTTACCATCTTTTCCTCAACCTTCCTGTAGGACTTCCAGGAATCCTGCACTCCTTCATTTTGAGCCTTGAGCTGGCATTTTTAAAGTACTATATGCGGTGGCTACAGGGGTGAACGATAGATAGAATGATAGATAGAAGAGAACTGCATGTCTGTGTAGACATTTCTGTGAGTTCCTGTCTTATACTTTGTTGGTGTAGTGCCTCAGCTCTCAGAGTTTGCCAGTGTCCAAGCAGTGCCCTGGTCTGCCTCAGAAGAGACCTGACTGCAGCGAGCAGGGCGTTTTCAAATTCTTGTTCATATTTGAGAGCTCTCTGAATTAGTGGCTGTTTTAGGTGACTCCTATGCTAGAAAGAAAAAGGAAGCATTGGTTTGAATTGTTGATTACTAGTGTTTCACAATGACCTTGCAATTGCCTGCAAGCAGAGTCAACCATGTATCAAACACCAGGATTAAGCAACAGCAATGTAATCCGGCCTTGGGGTTATTCCATGTACATTCCCTGCTTACTATGTGGTTTTGAATTTCCCTAAAACAGTATTTTCATGAACTTAAGCAGTGAAAACAAAATCCCCCTTCAATGCTTTTTTGTTCCTTTTTGTAGATGTTACTGTCTCACCAAGAAGATGAATTTGATCATGAAATGCCATGCTTCCATTTCTCAGTTCTTCCTCTCCCTGAGTGAAGACCTCTGTCCCCTTTGTCTATGTTGTAATAGAAAGATCTTGTTGGTAGCTCAGGTAGGTGCTATACAGTACAGGCTTATGAACATGTATAGGATCACAGTACCTGTACATGGGACAGCTGCTTCTGCTTCACTAAGAACAGTGTTAATCAGAGCTGTTAATCAGAGCTGAAATGGGAACTGGATCTCCAGTCGTTACTTTTATTTATGTATATTGCTCATACTTGCCAAAGTGCAGGCCCTCTCCTGATCTTGGAAATTTCCACTGGCTCCACTTACACAGGGTGTCAGGATTTGACTTCATGTGTTCAAAGCTACCATGCTGGTCAAGGTTATTCTATACATTTTTATTTAGTAAAACTTGTTAACTCTGGACTGTACCCAGTAGAAAGCCAAGTCCCAGCTCTGCTGGCTCTGACATGGTTAATAACATGCTGTGATGCGTTTGGACTTAGATCTCACTCCTCTATGGAGGCAAGCCAGCCTTTGTCAGAAAGCAAAATAAAAAGAGTGTAAACAGAAATGCATTAATTTGGTTGTCCATACAATATCTGTAGATTGAAAATGATTGAAAATGTAGAGTGAAGTGGAATTGGGGTGGGAGGGGAAGCAGAACTCTCATTGGCCTTATGCAGGAGTTCTGTTTCGGTGGAGGAGATAAGATAGATGTTCTGTGATATTTAGCTTGCTACTCTGTTTTGCTTTGTCACGAATAGAGGAGTAGTATAAAGGGAAGGCAGTAGGCAGAATAGCTCTTGCACTTGGTCATGAGCTGGGAGAAATAACGTGCTGTAAATGTTGCAGCTGACATAGCAGAGGCCCATTTGACCTGGATTACAGGGCAATAAATGCAGTCAGGTGATCCAAGGGTGTCGTGCATAAATTTGCCAGGTAGTTAGGTGAAAGCAGATCAGGAAATAATTATGGCTGATAAGGGGAGTTTGTAAGGAAGCCAGCACCTGTGACCATGAGAAGTTTTAATGATTAACTGTGATTTAAAAGCTAGAAGCACATTCTCCCATTTCCTATCAGTCAAACCCAGCTGATCTACATCATTAACTTCTGAGCTGCCTGGATGTCACTGCTGTGCATGAACCAGCTTTAATTCAGGGCAGCCTCTGGGATGTGAATGACAAAGCTGGTTGGTTCTGAGAAGGGCATGGGCTTGGGCCTGGATTTATTCTGAGGGGAACTCAGCCCTTGTGGAAACTGCCAAAGTTCACTGTCCCCTGGGTAGGAGACATGCTTCATCATGCAATGATGAAAACAGCAGATGTAAATAAAAACTGCTCTTGCCAGTGCAATGCTGAAATGACAATCTGTGGTTGTTCTGCTCCTGTAGCATTTGTAGCACAATATGGCACTAATATTTTACTTAATATTTGCACTACAGGCTCCGGTTTTGTAGGCTCATGCAAGAAGATGAGCACAAACTTCATTCCTAGAACTGGGAGCACTGGTCCAGACCCACGGGATTTCATCTTTTAAGCCCCTCTTGCTAATTGCAAGGTACTGTAAGCATAGGATTGCACCTCAGGAAATGAAGAATCTCAGACCCTGTTAGGTGGATCTCATGTTGGTCAGGAAAAATGACATTAGATTTATGCATCCTGTTACCACTTCCCAGGGTTGCAGCACCATGCAGCAAAGCACCGCAGAGAAAAATGCCACATCCTATGCTTGCTTAGCTATGTCTTCTGTTGGCTGCTCAGCCTAACACAGGTGCAGAGCTATCCTTTGCACTCCTACCATACAGCTGTTATTATAGTTTTTTCTAATTGATTTTACTCAATTAACACTTGCTAATTAATTTCTATTAATTACCTCTCTTTTAGAGACCTGCATGATTAGGCACACTTAAAGAGATATAAATCTCTGCTCGGCCCACTTTCATGAATGGCAGCCCATGTACAATCAGTAGCAGATTTTGCCACTCAGAATTGCATCTGGCAGGACAAGGTGCTGATGAGTCCACTGTGCTGGACTCATGCGGCACTTGGAGGTGTGTGTGCAGCGCAGAGGAGTCGGAGCTGTTAGTGTGGGTTGCTGGGAGCCACGTGCTGTTAGTGTGACTGTCCAACATCGTGCTTGTAACTCCCATATCAGTCTGCACTGCTGTACCTCGTGGATAACCTTGGCCTAGATGCAGACTTCACCATCATTTCTGAGAATATGATGCTGTTAATACATCATCTGTAATCAATAGGCCATGGCCTTCATTCAGGAAGACACTTAGGAGCATGGTTAATATCTATTATGCAGTCTGGTACCTTGATTGTGGGGTTTTTTGTTTGTTTGTTAAAAGCCTGCTATTCCATTTAAAATTGGATTTTTGCTAAACTGAGGCTCTTTTGCCTACAAAGGACATCATCCAAGTCCTGACCATGAGATGCCATGTGCTTACAGTATAAGGATGACTTTGAAGCTGGTAAATGCTTACAAGGGCTACTCAAAAAGTATTTCCTCTTGTTCTATGATGTTGGCCCACAGCATCAAAGAGAGATGGTGGTGGTATGGCAGTAGAGTGAAAATTAAAAGAGCACATTTATACCTGAGCCTGCATTGAAGAAGGGGGCCAGCGAGCTGTATGGGATGCCCTCCCACAACAATTTGTGAGATTTTAAATATCCCAGTTTAGAGAAATTAAAATTATGTTAAATATATATATATCCTCCTCAGTTTCCTCAGAAATAAGAATACTGGGGAACGAAAAGAGGAAGAGAACATTTTCTTTCTATCCATTTTCAGGAATTTCATTTCAGTTCCAACATTTTTTAACCTTCAATTAATGCCAACTATCAGAATGAAGCAGCATTTGGACCTAAAAACACTGAAACTTTGCCATTTAGAGAAGGTCAAACAGTTTTCAAAACGTTTTCATCCAGTATTTTTTAGCAACTGAAATTCATCAAAACTAACATTTTCTCATGAAGTTGTTCTGTCTCAGCTGGCATTTTCTGAGGCACAATGCTTCTCAAGGGATCTCTTTGCCTGCCCAAGGGTTCAGTCCTTCCTTTTTGTCACCAGCTTGCCTCTTATATAAAACAGCCCACAATACAGTTTTGGATCCCAGTAAGTTCCCCACACCCCAGCTCACAAAGCCAGACCCCAGGCCAGGGGTTGTGCTTGTACAGGGCTCATCCCACACCTCCGTTTCCCAACACAAACACCAACTTAGCAAACAGATGGGCAGTATCTCTTTGAGATACTTTTTTGATACTTTTTTTTTTTCCCAATGATTCTCAATTCAAAAATTATCTTTAAAGTAACCTTGAAAGGTTAGGCCCCTTGAGACTCTATGTTTTACTTTTCATTCTGCATCTGAAAGCTGTCCTGAATAGCCCAGGTGCCTACAAATCCTAATTACTTGCTTGTTTGTGGATGGGATTTAATGACAAGTGGCTGACTCCATGCTCAGAGGCTCAGTGTCTGGCTCACATTTGGCTGTATCTTTGCAAAGGCAACAAGTTCAGATTTGTCTATGCTCATCTGTGCAGACGTGGGTAACATGTCAGGGCTAAGCTCATAGCCTTGTCCCTAAACAGGCTCCAGCAGAGCTGAGCAACTCATACTAAATAAGGGAGAAGAGACTAATGCTTTCAGCAGGAATTTATAGAGGCTGAGTCAATGGTGGGCAGACATACACCTGTGGGTGCTGGCTGGCATGAGTACCAGGCATATTGCCAAATGACAGCCACATTTCCCCAGAAATAGACAGAACTGTTAAAAATAAAACACAAAACTCCACATTCTCTGTAGACACTGTGTCTCTGAACTCCATCAATTTGGAAATCAGAGCAATACAGAAGGAGTGCTTCAGTACTTGAATAGAAAGTAAACGCTCCAACTAGGAGGAGGGAATGTGGGCAAGATACTGCCTCTTGTCAAGTCTGTTTGGCAGGAAGCTGGTGAGCACAAACCCTACCCTTGGACGCTGCAGTGCATAATATCCAACCTGGAAACTGAATCCTGGTGAAAGACGGAAAGAATCACCACTCACTCCTAAGTGAGCAAGCCCAGCCAAAAAAGACCTGGGGTACCGGTGGATGGGAACCTGTACGTGAGCCAGCACCGTGCTCTTGCAGCCCAGAAAGGCAGATGTATGTTGGGCTGCATCTAAAGCAGTGTGGCCAGCAGGTCAGGGAGGTGATCCTGCACCTCTACTCTGTGCTGGTGAGGCTTCACCTGGAGCACTGCATCCAGATGAGGAGTACAGTACAGGAACGACATTGACCTGTTGGAGCACATACAGAGAAGTGCCACAAAAACAGTGCATGGAATGGAACACCTCTCCTATGAGGACAGGCTGAGAGAGCTGGAGCTGTGCAGGAACAAAACAAAAAGCTCTCAAGCCATGTAGACTGCACATGGTGGTCAGTTGTTGGTTCTAGAATAAAAAAAACCAATGTCCCCAGCTCAGAGAAGACACAAGTAAATCAGAATTCCCTGTGAAACCATTTTGGGTACCACAAGCCTGTAAATGAAATTCAGTAGTACAGTTAACACTCACTGGGTCATTATCTGTGCTAATATGTTGAGGATATTTGGGTTAAACTTATAAACACCAAGCTCCTGTACAGTTTTAGGTCTATGCAGTTTTAAAAATCATTCCTTTTGCAATAAAGAAATACCTAGAAGCAGCATCTCTGTTTCTGGAGCTAAATGTGGGGTAACACCTCACAGCAACACCTCATGCATCTGACACCTTCCATTACCCACAAGTTCTCAATTTGAACATTCAGTTGCGATCAAATTGGCTTTCTAGAACATGTATACAGAAAGAAACAACAAAGCAACCTCAAAATGTTACCAGATAAACTGCAGCCCAAATAAAACTCCTTAAGAACAATGTGGTATTAAGAAACATGCATTCTTTAACACAGCACCAAATACACTGGGATCCTTCTCTCCTAACACGCATGCCAATAGAACACATTCCTTATAGTCATTTGGGTAAACTATGCCCAGTATTTGAAGAGAGGTTTGCAGCTGTCTTGAGATCTCGACCCCACCTCTCTCATTCACACACATTCGCTTATTAATGATAGGGCTAATCCTCCTTTTAACAAGCTAGATAGGTATGCTGATTCTTAAGATGCTTGCAGAAGGCAAGATTAGCTTTGCCCACAGCAGAAACAGGTACACTTGAATGTTTCAAATTAACTGAACTGTGACTCTGCACCGCTGATCACAAGCCTCTGAGCTCAGCCAGTCAGACAGTTCTCAACCCACCTCACCACCCACGCATCTGTCCCACACTTTCTCAGCTTCTTTATCAAAAGCCTTGCTGAAGTCAAGGTAGATTATATCCACTGCTCTCCCCCCATCTATCCAGCTGGCGATGCCATCATAGAAGGCTAGAAGGTTGGTTGAGTACAATTTTCCCTTGGTGAATCCACAATGACTATTTCTGATGACCTCCTTCTCTTTCAATTGCTTGGAGATGGCATCCAGAACAAGCTGTTCCATCAAGTTTCCAGTAAGACTGACTGGCCTGTAGTTTTCCAGATCCTCTTCCTTGCCCTTTTAGAATGCCAGAGTGACACTGGTTATCCTCCAGTCTTCAAGCACCTCTCCTGCTCTCAAAGATTATGGAAAGCGGTTCAGCAGACTCCTCTGCCTACTCCCTCAGCATCCCATCTGGGTCCATGGATTTGTGCACACTGATCCCAACTAAATGCTCCCCGACCACCTCATCCTCAACCAGAGGGAAGCTCTCCATTTCCCAGACTCTCTCTTCCCGACGAGGTCCAGAAGTCCTGAGGTGGAGCCTGAAATAAAGACAAAAGCAAAGGAGCTGTTCAGCATCTATACCTTCTCAGCATCCCATATTACCAGGATAGCTCCCTCATTCAGTAGGGGACCCACGTTATCATACCTAGTCTTCCTTCTACCATTAACATAATTGAAAAAAAAAACCTTATTCTTTATCTCACAGTCACTTATGAATCATCAAGCTCTACAGTACTAACTGAAGATTCTGGTGAGCATCTACTCTGATGTGACTTTTTTTTTTTTTTTTTTAAAAAAAAAACAAGACAAAAAGGCAACAGGGTGCCTGATGGACTTTGGCTTTTGAATAATACGTTCAAAGCATTGTAGAGGATCAATCCATTGTAATCATTTTTCAAGAAATGATTGATAAGGAAGACAAACTATTTTATTTTTCTGATCACACTTAGCTCAGGGTGAAGAGGAACACCTTAAAGCAGCAGTTCTTACCCAATCTTTGCTTTTTTTTGGGTAACGTTACAGCTCCTCTCTAGCAACTACCCAGACTATTCAGTTGTTGCATTTGCTGCATATTTGACAGGACTCGCATTTCACTTTCACCAGGGCTGTTGCTGTGGGTCTCCTCTGAATACCACAAAGAGTTTCAACAATCACCTTGAAAGACTGAGCTTTTTCAAGCATTTCTCAGTGGTAGGGCAAGGAACTACACAGTCTACAGCAAGCAGTTTCTTCTCACTGCCTCTCACATACCTGTGTCTCACCTCAATTACAACACAAGCTTTACGCTTTCCAGAGGATTTCAGATAGCAAAAGAGACAGGAGAACAAGTTCCCACTCAACTTCCTAAACTTCCTACTCAAGATCAACCAAATGAGGGCAGATAGTCATTGTCATACTTTGTATCTCAAATTCACAGAAGAGATGTGCTTGCCTCCTCTGACACATTCAGGTTACTTCAAAAGCCAAAGGCCACAAATGATTCATCTGGTGGGGATACTGACAGAAGTGTGTGTGTTTCTGAGTGTTCACCTTTTGGCCTCTAGCATAATCTCTTTGTAAATCTTTTGACAATAAGCTGATAAATAAGAAGTCACTCCACCAGGGGACAAGCTGAGTCAGCTGCCTGAAGAAGCCATGAAGTCAGTGGAAAATCTCCAACATATCTTGGAGATGAGAACAATGATCAATCAGCCACTCATTTTCTGAGGAGCAGCAGATTTTCAACTCAAAGTTCACATCATCTGTGCTAAACACTGAAGTTTCATTCCCATACTCCAGTCAATGAGAGAGATACCACTTATATTCTGGGCTGAATATAAACACAGTCCGTGTGAGTGGTAACAGGTACAAAATTACTTCTGCTCATTTTTCAATCATAATAGTATATGCAACTGCCAGGGGGCAATCATGAATTGTCTCCAAATACCATTAAAATGTGAATGAAAGCAAGAGAATGTTACTACTGCATCCACATCCATACAGAAAAGAGAAATGGGGGAAACTGATTCACACAGAGCAACATCTGCTTCAGAGCAGATATTCCCCAAAGGGGTAACACCTGCTGTACTGGCTCAGGACAGTCAAGCAAACTGAAGATCAAATCTGAACAGCTCTTAAGTATTTGAAAGTAAAAGCAGATTGGTTTCAGTCAGCATGGAAAGAGACATCTTACACATGCAGGAGCTCTAAATATATGTTAGCATATCAATTTAGCAGTGACAGGGGGCTTAAGGTCCACCTTAACGTGACAGTATACATGAACAACAATAAAACACACATTAAGGACTCACCTTTTCCCCTGTGATGAGTGTGAACAGCGTAGACTGAAGGAACAAGATTCAACAGAAGATCTCCACAGTTCTGAAGCACTTGGGAATGCTTTATTCTGTCAGCACATTTGGCTGAGAACTTCGAGGAGCGTAACAGCAAGCATGTGTGACCTCTCTGACTCCTGAAAACTTAGAAATTGATTGTTTAAATTCCACACACCACACAGAAACAAACTTACTTATGACAACAAACATAGATTACTGTGACATAATTGATCTAGTTAAGGTTTCTCTCCATGGGAAAACTTAAGACATTCCATTTAATAACAATTCAATGTCTTTTTTATGGTACGTTTTCCCAAATTAAACTTTAAAAAGTGTTGCCCTGTACAAAGCCTGGTGCACAGCTTGGAAACCAAGACAACAAATCCTGAGGGAAGCTGCTCAGATTGGTTTGTTGCTGAGATAAAAATGACTAAATGATAAATCATCGTGCAGTGATTGCTTTCTATTTGTCAGATGTTATCATAAAGGGAACTTGTATACCTGCTGTGGTTTTGTGATATTTTGTTGCCGGTATTCCACACCAGAATATCATGTGAAATAGCAGGAGCTAGAGTTCATATTCTGGTTCTGTTTACTGCTTTCTACAGCCATTTTGGGTCTTCAGATGGGAGGGGTGGCGCTCCCAGAGGACCTGGTGGGCAGAGGAAGGAAAAACAAAAATCTAGAGCTAGAGCTGGAATGTCATTGTAGCAGAAGTAATTTTGTACCTGAGGATTCCTCCCCACAAACCACTTCATACTAGATCTCCAGCAACTGCTTGCATCTCTCAGACACATTTACAGCTATTGCTGGAATCAGGAGGTTCCAGAATACATGAGATCTTGCTTAGGTAGTTTGAGAGAAGGAAAATCAAATGTATTTTTAAAAAGTGACCACACAAAAACACCCAAAGCAAGCAAGCAACAAAACCACTAACCCTAAAATCCTTAGGGCAGTTCACCATTGAATGGTATCTCAGAAAAAAGTAGCAGGTCTCTTTTGTGCTAATTACCATCCAAATGACTCTTAACTTTTTATTTCCACATACTCCTCAGTGTAGAATTACTACCAGGCAGGATCAAGGCTTGGAGAGATGTTGCCAGGACAAAGCCAGTCCTGCAGTTAGACTGTGCTCACCACCTTGGAAAATTCCTGCTTTCTGCTGAGCCTGAGACATGCACTTACACATCTCCCAGATCCAGCTGTAAAAGTAGGCAAACCTGCTCTAGTTTGGACTTAGAATTAGCAGGCACAGGAAAAAGACAGGCATCTGACTTCAAATACCCAGTACTGATTTGGCTCAAGTGTTCCTCTTTTTATGCCTCCAGACATTTTCTCCCGTCCCCTATCGGTAGCCCTCTCTGCAAGGCAGTCATCAAATAATATTCACCATCTTGTCTAAATAACCACCCCAAGTTTTGTAGCCTACCAGGATGGAAAACCTGTTTGACTGCCCAAGCTTTGGCAGGAAGCATGATGAGGTGCTAAGAAAATAATTCTGCCTACAAACTTATTGTAGCTGGATGGGGCTTTTGGCTGGCTGTCAGCTCTCCCTACACATTGTCTCACCAAGACTCTCCCTTCGCTTTGTTCCCTAGCAAGTCTCTGCAAGAGAGCAAAGAAACCAGGATTAAATATATATGACAGAGGCAGGCCAAGACACACAATCTGAATACCCAGACAAAGTACAAGACAAATATAAGCATGACAGAAGAACAAACATCATAAGGGCTTAAGTTTAGCATGAGTCCTCTGTGAATGTGATTGGAACAGCTGCACCTTCCAGCCCTGTAGGTTCTGTTAAAACATGGTCTGCGTTACAGCAGATCCCAGAAAGAGAGACAGGAGGCACCAAGCATTTAGAAAGAGGCTGTAGGGGTTTGACATCATCGTGAATGCCACCAGGACCACTACCTTCAAAATGGCACTGGAGGCACCGATGTAAAATGAATGAGTACTGTGAGTCCCAACCCAGACCTGCCCAGGTGGAGCTATAGGACTTCAATACATTGATTGAGAAAGGAGGAAATAAAACAAGAAGGCTGTCTGAACAGTCCTCTCCTTTGATGCCTAAAACAGGCACCCAATGGCCCCTAACACCATCCAGAGCACCTGGTGTGTGAGTGTTCTGTCAGTGTAGCTCCAAATGCGCTACCTGCTAGAGGTGAGCTGACAGAAAAAGACTGAAGGAATACTGCCCAGACACAGCTGGTGTTGAATTCTTAGTTTTCCCAATGTAGTTCTCTATGGCTCTGATGCAATACTCTAGACTCTAATTTTTTTTTGTAAGATTGATGAATCTAAAGGCATCTTTCAACTGTGAAGGTTTTGAAGCATTACCATTAGTAAAACACTTGACTGTGAAAATGTTGGGTATTTAATGTGACCTCTGTCTTCGCATATTCTGCTGTGCAGCCACAGCACAACACACAGTGCTGAGGAAATCCCACCGAGTCTGGCCGCATTGTCAACTCAGCAAGGAAGCCAAAATCTCTCAGGAAAGGCTATTCTAGTGATATTTCCAGGGAAGTTGTGGAGAGCTGAGACATTTTTGTACCAAGGCCAATGCAGACCTGTCCAGTGCCTCCAAAAATGTGGAAGATTTCCTCCAAAACGATGTGTGTGAGAGAGACTTTTTCTGAAGTTTCATTTACTGATGAAAGCAACACAGAATTTTCTTCTTTACCCAGAATGCTGCATTTCTTTTGGTGGCAGACAAAGAAGTGCCTCTCTCCATCATTCATGCGTATTTCCACACTACTGAACAGATAAAACTTGCCAAAGATTAAAAGGAAGAAATCTTCTGCCACAAGTCGTGATTTTTAATGAAGCGTTTTAAATATTCTTTTGTGAATAGGGAACACCAAAGCAACCGACTCCACCTCATATAGCTGATACTTCTTCAGGAAACAACCATCAGCACCATGAGAACATTCACTGTCATACTGTGGGGAGTGGTGAGGTATAGACAGCTCAAGGAAGCCTGAAGCCAGAGTGTTTCCTATGAGACAGTAAACCAAGATCTTCCTCTTCCCTGTGACTCAGTGTCACAAGTGGCAAATTGTAGATGACTTCTGGCTGGCTGAAGCCATAGCCATGGTATTAGGGAGCAGGCTGGCTGCATTGAATGCATGTATGAATCTAGAATGGAAGCAGGACAGTAGAGCTGCTGAGGAGGCCCTGTGGCACAAGTGCCTCTGTTTCAAAGCCCAGCTAGCATCAATCATGCTGTGAAGATATCAAATGGAGCAGCAGGCACATCAGGCCTCTTCTTTGTGCTTCATGTGTGAAGAGTTGAGGAGGAAAAAGAAAACAAAACAAAAAATAAAAATCAAAAGATTCACAGCAAAGGAAGAGCTAAGAACTAGGAAAAGAAACACCTTCTGGTCACAAAGAATAAGCAAAGTATAAATGAAACTTGCAGTCACCTGCTGGAGAAAAGGCTGCAGGATCATCCCTGCTCATGCAATGCACAAATCTCTTGAAAAAAATGCCACCTTTCTGCCATTCCATTCACGTCGTCAGGGGCACTGTCTTCTTTCATGCCTGTAGCTCTCCTCAAGCCTCATGACTGATTCTCACCCAGATCTCTCTCCTGTTTGTCCCTACACAGCGGAAGGACAACACTGAAGAGCAAAACATCCTTCTGAGTTTCTAAGAAGCCTGCACTACTCCTCCCTAGTGATTAAATAACCTAAAAAAAAAGCTTCACATTAGAAAACAAGAAGAGAAAAAAACAAATGGTACGAAGACAAGTTCGCATTCTGTCTTAAAACAGGTTCCACTACTGTGTAACATGGTTGAGGCACAAAGCCAGTCTCTTCCAAAAAGCTTCCAGGGACTGCGACACTACAGCCTGCCCAGGCAATCTACTCACGACTTCCTCCTCCTCAACTACTCTACAAAGCTGCATCAGCCGTAACAACTTGTCTGAGAAACATCACAAAAAAAGAGTGCACAAGGAAACTCTGTGATTCCAGACCATTTCGTGCAGCTAGCCCAAAGGAAAGGAGGTAAGCCCTGGTGAGAACTGTGAGAGTCTGGCAACTGATTTAACAGCAGCTTCTACCTGAGCTGCTGCTGTCCAATCCTCACAATGGAGAGTGCAAAAATTACTCATCCATGAGGAAGAAGAAATCCATATTGGACTGACTGTAAGCCATCAACTCTCAGTGCAGGGCCAGCTTCTATGAGCAGTGTTCATAAACATGAACATACATTGGACTTTCACTTTAGGAGCACCCCGTCTGTGATCCACTCACCTGACTTGTACATTGTTGTGCAGACAGGAACCAAAGTTGCTGTGTGATCTCCACTTCTTCACTCACTGGGGAGGTCTGCTACAAACTGTAGAAACTCAAGAGATCCTGGGAGGACATGGCACCAGAAGTAAATAAACCATAATGGTTGGTGTAATCTAACAGCTCTGAGAAGAGCCGGTCTTGATTCCATTGCTGCTCTGTACACTGATATTTCTGGTACTACAGATGCTCCAAATGAACTAAATTGGGCCACTCACTAAACAGAAGAGCTCCTGGAACCATTTGGATTGGAAGACAGAACTGGGCTCCTTCTCCCACATGCTAATGTGTCAGCCCTCATGAGAAAGGGATGCAGTCAGTGATGGAGCTGCCATCTGCAGTGTTCAAACAAAGGAGACTGACAGTGCCAACAGAAAAGTACAGCTGTGCTATGGAAAGCAGATGCTTTTTCATAAAAATAAAATGACACTCATTCACTCTGTGAAAGGTATTTCTTGCAGAAAAATTGCACAAATGCCAATATGGAATCCCCTTGTTTGTCTCAAGGGGTACCCAGCTCTTCAGGTGCTCTCTGACTTGAAGAGTGCAGTCATGCACCAACCCTTGGCATCTGGAAGCACCACATAAAGAAAAGAGTAGGAGGCATTACTCCCCCTTGTTACAATATGAATATTACATGCAGAAAGAAATAAAATAATACAGTCAGAAGTGTAATTTTGCAGAAGCTAATCTCATTTTTTCATATTCAATGCAACGTCAAGCCCATCCTCTCAAAACTGTGATGTGTCAAGTCTTGTGAGTGGCCTAAAAGCCAATAGGCCCATCCCAGTACCTCTGCCAGCTCACCCACTGCAACCAGACAAGAACAGAAGGGTATCCTTCAGCAGCATGGAAGCAGAAAACAGCCTGGGAACCCACGGCACATCACAGCACATGGGAGAGGCACACCCCATTGCCAGTGCTTGAGCAACTCTGCTTCCACTTAGTCACAGAGTGGATGTGAGCAACACTATCTTGGACTCACCCACAGTGGGAAGCAACAGCCTTCCCACAGAGCACCCCTAGGCTCTCTACTCCCACTCGTGGTCTTCCCTCCTCCTAAATCTGTCCTTGCAGCTACAGCAATGACTTTGCCATCAGCCTTGCCCAATACAGTCATGCCCTGGATCTCCCCAGCCAGACAGCCAAGCCTCCAGCAAGTTCTCATCCTTCAGGATCAGAAAGGAAGATGCTAATTCACTGCTTAAGTGGGTGGAGGTCTTTATTATGTTTAAGGCCTGAGAAATCTCATTGGTGCACCAAGAACCCCAGAGCTCCTTCCTAATTACACAGCAGAGCACCACGATTCATGTCAGCAGCTGCCTGGTCCCCTCACCTCAACCCTTGCCGTTGTAACACAACAAATCCGAGTGGAAGTGATTAGCAGGTTGCAACCACAGTTGCCTGCTCCCCAGCTCCCACATGAGCAAGGCACCATGGAAGAGCCATGGGCACCAGTCAGAAGCCTGTTGAATCATGCTCTTCTGCATTGCAACAGGGCAAGCTGCACTTCAAAACCCATCACCTAGGTTGTTCTCAGATTCCCCACTGAAGACAGGAGGATGGATGGAGAACCCAGACTGAGAGGCATTTTTAAATTCCCAGGGGTGGTTAAAAAAAAATCAGAACTAGCCCTGGGGCTTTTTTTGTTTGTTTTTCCCTTCACATTTCTCTTTCCTTTTGGTCTGATTAACTTTGGTGACTGGTTTGCAAAATTCAACCAGGTTGGGCCTGATGAATCACTCATCTTCAGCAAGCAACTGTGAGAGATTGCAGGCCACAAGGGAGTTGTGTTTCAGTAACAAAAAGACAGCCAAAGAAAAACAAAACGAGAAAGGGAACAGGGAGAAGGAAAAAAGACAGTGGGCCAACAGCACTCATGGACCTCCTTCTGCTGTCTGGCCTCAGCACATTCAATTGTAAGAGTGCCAGACCTCCTCGGAGATCTAGTAGGCTGCTGTTATTTTTAAAGCTACATTGTAGGTAGCTGTTCCATGTGAAAGACTAGCACACTGGATTTATAGGTACTGGCGCCATTAACCCACTTCAGATCCCTCGCTTCCATACATTTTTCCTGCTTAACCTCTTAGAAGGATTCTCCCCTTATGGGTTGTGAATTAAAAAAAAGAATAAAATAGCTCCCTCTACTCAGAGTATACCCAACCCCATGTGTCTATCCAAGAAGCGTCAACAGTTCCAACACTGAGATAGAAAGAGGTCTGAAAACCTGTGGGACTGGATATGAAGGAAAGAGCTTTCACACCATAGCCTTAGTGCCTGTTCCCAGGCTGCACTAGGGCAGGTATCTCTCTACAACAAGAAGTAGCACATTAATTCTGTATTGGTTGCGACAATTATAACTGAAATTTACATTTCTCCATTAAAAGTCATCATCTACGTAATGCTGCACTTACTAACAAATAATCATCAAGAGATTCCCAACCAGTTCTACTAGGAACCTAAACAACTCAGCTTTAGGTTAAGGGTGTGAAAGCTGACTCAAGCTGCTTCCAGTAGCTAAGCTGAGTGAAATACAATAAATACAAAGCAAACGTGGCTTTTCCCCTTGCTGCTCTACACAATATCTGCAAGCAATTACGCCAGCTGAGGCAGTTCAACATGCAGGAGAATAGTTAGGACACTTCATGAATTATTTACAAATCTAGTTATGAAAGTTCAGGCCATAAGCTGAAAAGGAAGCTGGTTAAAGGAAGCTGGATTTAAAAAAAAAAAAATCACACGGCACCTTTTAGCCATTCTTTACAGTGGCAAATTGGAAATAGACAAATACATTTAAGGTCTTTCCTCTATGGCCTTCCATCTCACAGCCTTGTACCTCTGCTAGGATTAAGAGTAGCTCACAGTTACTTTCCATATGGCAAATCACAAATTTTACTTGATCACTTCTGCGTTGTAATCAGTAACTGCAGCTGGATTATGGCATCATTTTTCAAAACCCCTCGAGTCTCACTGTAAAGCAGTGATGAATCCTTGTTCTCTAGTAAATCAAGGCAGTTATTAGCTCACCTCCAGGGCTAATATTCCAGAGGAATAAAGTGCCAAAGTGTGTCCTAGGAGAATGGAAAGGCAACAACTCCTCTGGGAGAGGAATAAAAAAAAAAGGGGGGGGGGGGGGCAGGAGGGGGATATGTTATTTTGTTAATGTAACTTTAGCATTTCTATTCTTAGAGGACATCTGAGGGCTTTTAACAAGGTAGGTACTGTGAACTTACAGTCCAGAGCTCCAAATTTAGTGGCAGTAAACAGTGGCCTACAGTCAGCATTACCAAAAAGCACATCAGTGACCTGTCAGCCATGAATCAGCTCCAGACAGACAGAAGACAGACACACTTTCCCCATGTCAGCAGGGCACCATGCCTGAAAGCTGAGAAGTATCCTCTGTTTAAGTTACTTCCCCTCAACAAATCATGTATGTACGTATCTCAACATGATGATGTGGGTGGCTTCACTGGTCTTACGCTCAGCGGACACCCCTTATGATGACTGCCATCTATTGACCTGACCATCTGCTCAGGTGTCTTTAGGGAGCTGGAGACCAGCTCTGCAAACATCAGATCTTCTCCAGTGCCTCCAAAGGTCACCTCCCTGTCTCCAAAGCCAGTATGGATTTTATAAAAATCCTCTTTCCAAGAATCTTATTCTCTCTTCCTATCCTTGAAGAAACGATAAACAGCCTTTGAGCTGGTTAGTGAGGATGCATGATGGCTTCCTTTGGAGGAAGACTTTTAATGCTTTTTATCCTCACCAAGACACGTCCTTTTTCAGTTCTGAAGTGCTACAAGAAGCAGCATCTCAAACTAAGGAAGGGCTGGAGAGAAGTTTAACCTCTGACCAATGGTGATCTCCATCTGATGTAAAACTACAGCATCAAAAAGAAACACATTCCTTTCTGTAGTCTAGAGAGAAGACAGAGATGAGACACAGACCATGAAGGAGAAATGGGTTCAAAAAAAAAACTTCTCGCTCTGCATGGCATCTGTCCTCAAGTTTTTCCTCACAGGGTCCCAGCAGCAGAGCTGAGCAATTGATGCTAGTGGGCAATAGCTCTCTCAGACATTTTGTGAACAACCCATAGAGTCTGAAAGCAGCTTTCACAGCACTGGTTTGCAGCTGGGAGAAAGATAACAGTATCACCCAGTAATCAAGCAAAGCAGCCAGAATCACAGAATATTTTTAACCCATAATTAATGATAGTCTCTTAAACTTTATTGTGGTCACAGAGTCAGAACCAAATTTGATTTTTAAAAAATGCAATTATTGTACATAGAAAATTTTGAGAAAATTCACTAAATCCTCAAGGAAAGTACAATGAATATTTTTTAAATGAAAACCAAGCTTATGGATTGCTGGCTGCTGAAAGTAGCCTGGTAAATATTTTTGTTTTCCAATATGCAAAACAAATACTGTAACAGTTGCTGAGCCCTTTCCCTTCCATGGCTCCAAACCTACCCAGTTTTCAAAGTGGAACAATAGATGCCTGTCCTCTGTTTTAAAAATCAGTAACCATTTCCCCTATGTATTATGACCTGAAGGTGGACTGGACAGTGGAAAAAAAAAAGCCAGGAGATCCATATGTACTGTAGGGACTGCAAAATATGGACAAGGAGCAGAACCTGCTCCTGGCAAAATAGATTGGGAAAGTGACTAGAAATGAAGCTTATCATGCCACAGCTTGAACCACCCCAAGCAATTCACACACACCCATGTCTCTACACAAAGGCAATGAAATGGGAAGGAAGCATAGTTAGGGTTTTGCACTGCTCAAGTCCTATGCAGTTTCAGACAAGAGTAAAAATCTTATTCAAGGATTAGGAATTGTCCCTCAAGGGAAAACCCTGGGGCTTCCAACCCTCCCAAGAAGGTCACTAATGGGTACCAGGAAACAAGAGGAGACTTGCACAAAGGGAAGGAGCTAAATCTCTCTGCCCATGAGTAAGGAAACTGAACAGACAGATCCATGCACTCCAGCACTGCGGCACAGATCTCAGAAAAAGAGAATAAGAAACTGTGGCATCACTTAACCTATTGCTTCTAGGGCTTTAATGGCATTATTTAGCCTTTTTTCTCAAGACGATTTCCATCAAATTCCTAGTTTTGTAGGACCACCTAGATCAAGATAACTCCAAATCAAGCCATGGCTCAAAGGAATAGTCTTTAAATCCATTTGTCACCTCCAATGCTACCAGTTTAGCACAGTCAAGTTTCATGCCATTCCAGATACCATTTCTCATTCATGACTGCTTAATGAGGCATGTGGACCACAAAAATTCAAGCTGCAAAGACCAACTTACTTGTGGCTGTTCAGAGTGCTTCTGCAGAGCTGCAGGAGTATCCAGGAGACAAGAACATGCTCCTGTAGCCGTATCTGCTGCAGTCTTGTCAAGCTTGCCAGACTTAGACACCTTTCCTGCACAGCAGGAGGAGAGGTCATCATGAAGTCATCAGGAGTGCTGTTCCTCACTGAGGACAGAGGATCCTGAAAATACACTCAGACTTTGGTCAATCGGGGCTAGGTACAGGGCTCATGTGGAAGAATGATGGGTAAAGGAGAAGCAAGGACAAGGAGAGAGGTGTACATAGCCTGTCCCTGGTTCTCTCACATGTCTCCCTGCTCTGTCTGGGAGAGCTGGATCTCTTGGTTTTCCCAAAGGGCAGAGTTAAATCAAAGAGGGCAGGAGCAGGCACAGCTTTATTTCAAGCATGCCTTGGTTGCTCAGGGCAGTACAACTGCAAGAACTGTGAGGAAGAGGGAAAAAAAGCATTTTGGAATTAACTGCGAGTGTGCTAACTGTAAGAAATAGAGGCAGAAAGGATGGCAGAGATAATTATTCAGTGTGCTGTGTTTGTTTCCCTTCTGGACACAAGATAATGAGATATTCTTTGCCAAGCAGAAGAATATTCTGGCAGTGGCATGCTCTGGCTCCTGCAGGATGGAGCTGCAGAAATCAACTGTCCCCTTACCAGCACTGGACAAAAATAAATAAATAAAATGAGCGCAGCTTTCCTGGCAGCGAGAGAACAGAACACACCATTAACTGACTCTTCTTGGGCACCATCTAACCACTCACTATCCCCAACCTGCATAGCTGCCCAGGTTCCCCTTTCCTCTCTAAAAGCTAGAGAGTTCTGCTCCTGCTGGTTTCACCAGTATTATCCATCCTAGTTCTATGGTACCAGAGCTGTGACACCTAACGGATACCTGTCACCTCCCTGCCTTCTGCTTTCTTCCATAGAAGAAAATACTGCTGAGAAACTATTTACTTTTCATTTGAGAAAAGGTCATTGACTTGTAGTGTAAACCACTCTTCCCTGAGATAATAGAAATGGGAAAAATACCCTAAAAGAGAAAAATCAGCCTGGAGTCTCTTCTCCAGTTCTTCCTCCCATATCCCAATCAGACAACATGACAAGGCTCTGAGTGGCTACAGCCCCTAGGAAATGAGGACAAATTTCATCTCCCTCATGAAGTCTGCCTCAGACAGTGCCTTGTTTGGCTCTGAGCAGGAAGCAGGGCTTGTCCTAAATAGAGCTGAGGTGGGTAACAAAACAGGAAGATTCACATCCTGTAGCATCACAGGAACAGTTCCACATGCCTGCTGTGTGTTCCTAGGAAGGCCTGTCAAGGTGTCAGAAACAAGCACAGGAAGTGGAGCAGCAGCCAGTTGCACTTCCCAGATGTTGCCTTTGAAATACCCTTTGTTACGTGTGCTCATCACATCCAGCTGCATCACAGCATTGCAGAATGGCAAAGGATGCAGCACAGGAAAAACCATGTTATGCATTACATCACAGCACTTGGTCAAAGGAAGCAATACACTTTCTTGTGCACAAAACAGTGCTCTGTGCTGATTTCAAGTTCACCTTTTACCTGTCACTGCAGTTCCTATGTGGCTTCATGTACACAAAGAACACAAGAGCATAAACATAAAATGCAAAGAAAAAAAAATCTCCTACTCAAAGCTGCACAAGAAAAAATAAAGCTAATAAACTATCACGGACCCAGAGTACACATCTACCTGTACACAGAACTGTAAACAGCTACAGAGAAAGTCTGCATGCTACAAATGCCACTTTGTCTAATCAATCCAAAGACTGTTAAAACACAGGCCTGGTTGCTAGTCTCAGCAGTTTTGGACTATCCACCTCAGCCTATGAATGCTTTCACCATTTCTTTGTTGCATATGGATATATCTGTCCATTTGGTGCAGCAACAGCTGTTTCACACACAGCAGTGGAAGGAAAGAGCAAACATACCAAGAAGAATGGTGACTGAAAGAATATATGCTTGGGGAACAGAACGCAGAGAAAACAAAAAAAAAAAAAGGGGGGGGGGGGAAATTCTAATGAGGGTGATGAGTGCTGGAGTATAGATTCCTGTCTGGCTTTAAGAGACTTAGCTCCAGTGCTGTAACAACACAGCTGGAGCACGTGCAGTCTGTGTATAAGGGCAGGTAGTGACAGGATGAGGGGAAATTAAATTAAATTAGAAGACTAGAAGAAACTCTTTACTGCGAGTGTGGTGAGACACCGGAAAAGGTTGCACAGGGAAACTGTGAATGCCCCCTCCCCCTGGAAGCACTCAAAGCCAGGCTGGATGGGGCTATGAGCAAACAGGGCTAGAAGGAGGTGTCCCTGGGGTTGGAAGTAGGGGATCTTAAAGGTCCCTTCCAACCCAAGCCATCCTATGATTCTATGTTCACCATATGCAGCATTTCAAGCACACAACACTCCCTGCTCAGTGCTTCAGTCAGCTGCTCATTCCAAGAGGCTGACAGTCACTAATGGCTTTCCTTTTTGTATTTATCAGCAACTCAGAAAGACTGCATCACCACTTTTCAAGGGTCTCTCCCTTGTACCTGAGAAGGACAGAACGGCAAGCTGTCTTGCTGCACACTCCCTTTATCCAAGGGGATAAAAACAAAAATGTCAGGGAGCTTGAAGACAGGACAGCTGAAGAGGAGGCCAGAATTAAAAGACCAAGGAAACATCGCAATGACTTGTTGCAAGGTAGAACCCCCACAGACAGCTTTCCCTGAGGACTGGGAGCACAGGGAGACAGGAAAGCGAGTATTTGACCTTTGCTTTGCTCCAGTTCCCTAATCTAGCACAAACGCATTTGGGGATTTATGGGTTCTTGGAAGCTGCCAGCAAAGCTCAGAGCTTATTCCTAGGGTTATTGTTTTCCCATCTGTTTCTCTTCATTTCATTCCATTGCAGAGGCCCCATCGTGGGACACAAGAATGTGACCGGAACAATAGGCAGAACTTGCTATCTCCAGGACTGCAGGGAGGGCAGAGCCACCACTGCAGGACAGGAGCCAGCAGCTTCTATATTTAGCCCTTTCTTGCTTATTCCAGATCACATTCACACCCTACACTCAGGAAGTCATGAGGTTTTCACGACACCACTGTCCCCAAGCACTATACTTCCAGCAGCGTCCCTGAACTTAAACCATTCATTTCCCTTCTAATAATGCCATCAGGAAGACTTCCTGCTCCCCTCCTTTTTTTTTTTTTCCCCAAATCCTATTTTGACAGGCTTTCTGTATGTAAGCAAACTAAACAAAACCATCTTCCCCTCCACAAGGCTGCAGCCTTGGAGCAGCACTGCAGCCAAAACCTTCCCTTTCCCTCACATCCAAGATGCACCTCGCATGAGAAATTAGATTGATCTTAAACTGTTTGCAAGCTTTGGCTTTCACAGTCCTTGATCTGTTTTCATCTCAAAAAACAGGGCAGAATTCAAGGCCACAGCAACAACATGGAACAAGGCAGGATGCTGCAAGGTGCCCAGACAGGTCCACACTCCAGTGAGGGACTTCCTCAGCTATCAGTCCAAGCTCTGCCAGCAGACAGCATTAATTCACAACCCATCCACATAAAGAAAATAACAGAAGTCTCTCCACTGAGCAATTCAGCTTCTTGTATCTACCTCATGCTGATCTTTCTGGAGGCTGTTTTTCTGGAGGCTCTGTTTGCTTCAGAGTAAATGGGAAACACCTAATTTCAAATTTAGATCCTCATTAGTCTTACAACACCTTCACCTTTCAGGTTTTCAGGGCTCTCCCTCTCTCCTACCCATTCAGAAGAGAAAGGGTTAAAAAAAAAAAAAAAAATGTTGCTCCCTTGGAACTCATTTCCTCTGCTTCAATATGCCTACACATCCTTTTAGGGAGGTACAGAGAAACCATGTCCTGTTCTGGATTGCTAAGAAGACTGTCTGTGTCCCCAGCCTGCTGTTTAACCATCACCAGCCAGCAGTCCCCAAGGAAGTCATGCATTTCCCACAAGCACAGCTGGGCAGCCAGGCCCAGTGATGCAGCAGCTTTCCAACTGGGTGCAAGGCACAGGAAGATACAGAGCAGTACACAGCAGGAAAGGAAGTGGAAACTGGCTTAACAGAGGCCTGCAGAACACAGATGCAGAAAAACAAGCAGGCTCCTAATACCAAAAGCATTGACTGAATAAGGATTGTAACTTTACAGATAAATGCAATCGATGTATATGCACAAACATCTATTGCCAGCAGTGCAGTTCCATCCCTAGCTGAATGATCCACTGAGTGCACCCATTAAAATGCACACAGCACCATTACTGAACAACTGAAAATCCTTTCCCATAAAGCCACAGAGACTCCACTGGGCAGAGGCCAAGCAGTTTAAAAAAAAAAAAAAGTCTATCCAGACTGAGAGCTCTTCAGAGACATTTCACCATCTGGAAAGAGGAGGGGGTCTTGCTCTGAGAATGCCTGGAGAGTCCGACCTACCGCGGTTAAACATGTGCTTCATCCAATATTAACTCCTGGGGAAGAGCATCACATCTTTCCCATTGTCTCATGCAGCAGAACCTGTAGTGAGCAAATCAGAAGGATTCTGCTCTATGCTCCAGACAAGAGCATGCAGTCAGAGCCCAAAGGTGGCAGCTGGCCAGTCAGCAATTGCTTTTTAAGGAAGCCAGTCTCACAGTATTGTTGGTGACAAACAAAAGCCATTGCTGTTAGTGCAGGCTTCTTCATTTCCTCTTACTGCATCTCCACCCATACCATGCAAATAAAGCTGCAGGCCACTTCCCTTCAAAGCAAAGGAGTAGAGGCGGCTGTATTCAGCTTCAGGAGGAAGCAAAGTAGCAGCGAAGGTGAAAGCACGACCTCTTTCCACCATTCCCTGAGGAGGTGCTCCCAGTGAAAGGGAGCAAGCTATTGGACCAAAAAAAAAAAATAAAAAAATCACTCAGAACTGCTCCTGTTCCAAGCACCTTAGTTTCGAAAAAAAGATCTCCTAGTTTTGACACCAAGTGTCCTGACCAAGATGGGGAAGGAAGAAAGGCCTTCCTCCAGAACACGCAGATGGAACCAGTTCAAGCAGTTCCCATCAACTGAGCGGCAGAATCTGAGGAGTTATTTTGATTCCAGCTCTACAAGAAACAGCACAAGGCTAGGTAAAGACAGATAGTATCACCTCTTAAAGCTGGCTTTTCTCTGCAGCACAACACAACCTCCTCTGTGTTATTAGAGGGCTGTTTTTGAACTGAATGAAGTAACACTCTAAAGCTCTTGATTCCTTCCTGAGGGCAGCAAAAGCTTCATTCCAGTCTATCTTTCTCCAAGGAGAAGATTAAATATCTGAGATGAATTGAAATGCAGTCAATCAGGCAAAGGCAATCTGCCAAAGTAGCAAAAAGGAGACATGGGGGGGGAAGAGAAGGGTGCCTGGGTACTGAAGTGACCTGTTTAAATGCTGCCAATAAATGCTGAGCTGCTCTCTCCAGCTCTGAGAGATGGAGGAAGGGAAAACAGTAACGGGAACCCTCCTCCCTATGTGGAAGATGGAGACAAACACATATCGCTCTCCAAGCACCAGCTGTGCTCTATGAAAGAGAGACTCAGCTGGAAGAGCTGGAGACAGGGCAAGACTAGTCCAGCCTAGTTCCGAGAACTCACTTCTCACTGTAAGCCTCTCCAGAGATAAGAATGACACAAACACACTATTTCAAGAACTGTAGAAGATGCATTCCTCTCAGCCTAGAAGACTGCACTGCCCCACATGGCTTTCAGAAGTCCCAGCCCATGAGAACCAGCTTTCCCCTCAGAAGAGAGGTGCAACTACCAAGCCTCCCAATCCCTAGGTTTTGATGGGTGCACTTCCATTTTCCAACAGTAGAAACATAGCTGGAATGTGATCCTTTGGCCACAAAAAGCACGAAGTGCTGGGCTTGGAAGCAAGAGAACCTGTTTTAGTGCCTCTGTAACTTACCTTCCTTAGGCAAAAGGCAGCTGGAGCCAGGGAACAATTCACATTATGCCACTGGTGCAGAACCCAGGTTCAAAACAGAGCTCTTATGTGCAACAGTGCTCTGCGCAGACAGACACAGCACGTCCACATTGGAACACGCAAGTCACAGCACCCACATTCCAGCAAGAAACTGCTAGCCCTCAAAGCAAGCTGATTACAGAAAGCATTGCAATGTCTATTCAGGGGTGTCTAAAACTTTTAACTACCTCAGAAACCCCTCAGGATTGCATCAGGCTGTGAAACTGGAAAGTACAGGTCAAGGTTCTCAGAAATGGGTTGTGCAGTATCACCTCTATCTTCACAATAAGCAGCAGCTGGTAAACCACAGCAGGAAGGGAAATAAGAAGGAGAAGCAGCGCAACAACAGAAGCACTGCCGGAAGGATATAAAAACCACACCAAGAACCAGAGAAGCAGGCTGTGGGATTCATAGACATACATGCACTCACACACAGATTCTTGGACTGTTTATCAGGTTCAGGAAGGAAGAGGGATCAGTCTGCCAGAAAGATCAGTGGTGTAGGGGCTGTCATATGATGCTCCCTTTAGGAAACAAAACCCACAGAGTGTGCGCACAGGTAAGAGGAAGTTACAAAGCCTCAAAAACATCAGAGGACACCACCTTTAACTAAACCCTATTCTAGAAGCTAATGAAAAGCACAACCAAGCTCTCATTGTTTAAAGGCAGGGGGCAATACTCTGTGCTCTCCTGGCCCCTTCTGACTCTCCAACACAGCAGCTGAACAAACCCTCTCTTTCTCAGATTGGCTACATGTTGAACAGGGAGCCCTAACCAATCCCAAACCTCACCTAGCAATTCTCAGCTCCCTTTGGATAAAATGCCTCTTCGTGCCAGGACACAAGCATGTTTAATATCTCTTTCTCACTTGTAGGAGCTTGGACCCAGGTGGTGTAAAAATCAGGAGAGTCAAAGCTACAGGCTACAGATGCCAGCTAGAAACAGAGAAAGGTTTGGCCAGCATAACAATTGTCCCCTGGCCCAGACAAGAAAGTCTTCCTCTTACCCAGGCAGTAAAGCCTTATGCAAACTCCTCGTGCAACCCTTTCTTGTTTAAAACCACTGCTGGAAAATAAAAGGAGAAAAAAAAATAAAAATGTTGTTAAGAGGACACCAAGGCATGGCTGAGACTCCCATGCCTGCAAAAAACAGGGAAACCAAAGGTGGTGGGGACCAGAATGGAAGTATCATTGCCAGAGCTATACAGTATCAGATACTCTCTTGCTCTTGGCTTTTAACTGCTCACACATGAAGCCCAGATGGTTTTCAGAGTGAGGGAGAAGGGTGCATCGCTTACACAAGCAATGCCATATTTCAGTAAATACCATATGCCATCCAGACACTTTGGACTGAATCCAGCTTCTGTTAGGCTGGGGACCTGGCTCTTCCAGCAGACAGCAAACTCCTTTTGCACTCAGTGCATGTCTAAAACAGAGCTGTCTCAAGCAGATACACATTTTCTCCAGATGATCCTTGTTATACCTGGCACGAAGAGATTTCCAATGCTCAGCCATCCAGCATCTGTTTTCAGGCTTGGCTCAAGCAGAAAGAGTTAACTCTTCCTCCTGTACGTACAGTTTAAGGACAGGCTTGTCCTCAATACAAAACATCAAACAATTTTAAAAAAGCAGTGTTCTACTCAAGCCCTAGTGACTGCTTGCTGCTTTGGACAGAGCTTGCTAGAATGTCTCTGAGATCAACAGCTCTGAATAAGAGAGCATGTCTGATGCATCCACCCAAAAGAGTAAAGCCCCATCTCCCAAACACACCATCACAGCAGGGCAGGAGGCTCAGCAGTCACCTTGACCAACACCTTTTTGATGAAATTTTACTCTTCCTGTACTTCATCCTTGACAATAATTGTTCAAAATGTGCCTTCTGTCAGAAAGTGATGGTATGAATAGAAGCAATTGCAAAGGATATTTTTCTCTATGCCAAGACAGGAATTATAAAAGTCCAGGAAAGAGTCACAATCATATTTTTCAGTTGAATATCTGAGAGAAATCCCATACATTTAATTTGAAAATATACAGGTCATCAACTGAAAATGGTCTTGCAAACATAAATTGATGACTTTTTTTTTTGGCAGTCTCAAAACCCCAAGCTGTGGGGTGTGCTTGACACACCAAAGGGATGGGATGCCATCCAGAGGGACCTAAACAGGCTTGAGCAGTGGGCCCAGGTAAACTTCCTGAGCTCCGGGCAGGTAGGGGTGTGTGCCTGTTTTCAGCTTTTTTGCAGCAAAGTATACACGATAACCTCCACCATGAGGATGAACAAATAAAAGTCTCTTAAGTCAGACCATTGGATCACATATTTCTCAAAAGCTCTATCAAATCACAGCCTTCAGCTTTATAGCAGACATCAGTGTGCAGCAGGGCAGCTCTCCAGTTACTTTCATGGTTTCTTAGCAGTCTGGAAGCTGGTGCTCGCATTGCTTGGATACCCTACTCTCTTATTTGCAAGCTCTCATGTCTGCATGTCTCCTATGTTTACTCATCTGTGTTGTGTATCTTGATACATTACAGCAATTCACAAGTCTAATCACATGCCTTGTTGCATTACTACACCAGTGATGGTTGAACCACACACCACATCCTTGCAATTGTTCCTATTACTTGCAATTGACATTTAAATTTCAGCTTGCTGAGCTTTGCCAAAAAGATGACCAAGGACCCTGTCAGCCATCCTTGCAGCTTACCAGCGTGGCAGAGGGCAGGTGAGGTGGCTGCAAGTTTGACCTGTGAAACAGACCCAGCGATTTGGCAAGTGCCTGCTTTCTCCAGGAGCCAAGTTTCCTCGCAGCACAACACTGGAACTCGAGGCTTAGGAAGTAAACTCTTGAATTGCAACAGGAATCAAAAGGGAAGGCAGATGCAAATGAAACCTAAGTTAAACTGTGATTTTAAAGCATGTCAACAAGCACGGCTTGCTTGTAGTATGATGGTAGCTGTGCCTCCTGCATGCAGGCCTATCTCACCTCATTTGTAGATGCACTTCAGAGCAGCCCCTAACAAAAGACGTTAAGTACTTGTAGCTAGACACAAGGAACTTAGTTTTTGGGGGATTTCCTAGGTGTGGAACGAACAGTCTGATGGTTCCTGGCTGCTTCGGAGGCCCAGCCTATCCATTAAGTGCCTCACAAACACTCCTCTGACAAAAGACTTCGACTCCTTGCTTTCAAAAAGGGAACAAACATAAGGCAAGTGCAGACAAGGCTCGTGGCTGCTTGCCCAGCCAGGCCTCGGCTAGTCCTTCATAGTAAATATTTGCTCTTAATTACAGCACCATTTGCCCCCAGGAGCTTCCCTGCAACGTGTAGGAGGGAGGGGAATTATATTGTTGATAAGTAAATAGTAGCTCTTTCATCCAAAGATGAAAGCCTCCTGAATACTTGCCCCATGGTAAGGGTTTAAAATCTTTGTCCCACTCTGGGGAACGCTGAAAACTCCCACCAGTTACAGTAAGTTGTGAGAAGGCAACAGGAGCTTCAGTGCTGCAGTTCCTCCCAGCCCTGCTGGAAGCCAGACTCATCACCAGTAAGTCAGACAGCCCTTGCTCTTGCAACTGGACCAGCAGGCTGTGATCTACCACTGTGTCACACAGTGAGGACAGCCTGCTTCTAGCAGAGAACAGCAGCATAACTCACACACTGCTCTGCCAAGCTTCCTCCTCACCCTGCCAAGACGGTGAAGGTGGGTGGACAAGGTCTAAGGGAGCTAGATCTGTGCTGGAGCCAGGAACAGTCTTCTTCCCTCTGGGTCCACAACAGACTGCTCTGCTCCTCTGTGCCTGACTCCTGCAGGAGAAAGCCCTAAGGACCTGGAGCATCTCTGAGGGAAGCACAAGGCAGTCCCGAAACATGGAGCGGCTGCTGATTGTGAAGCAATCCCACAGATAGTACATGGGATACAGCCAGTTCCCACTCTCCCTAAAAGCTGAAAAGTTTGAGTTTCGGTCTTCTCATGCTCAGCTTCCAAAATATCCAAAATACAAATATTCATTAACAAGAGAAAGCGAAATCTATGGCTGACCTCCACTCTGCCTGATGAAGAGACAAGCAGTGACATCTTCCCACCCACCCTGAGAGAACCCAGCTGACCCTCTGGGCAGCAGTGAGGGAGCACAAGCATTCCCCTTTTTTCCCTGAGCCACCTAGATAACAATGCCACTGCAAGGCACTTGGCTTCTTGGAGTCAGAGGTCAGAGACAAGCTGGCTTCAGCCTGACAATACATTACACATTTCTTCCATAAGGAAAAACAAAACACAACAAACAAAAAACAAAAAACCAAGCAACTAAAACCATTATTTATACATACTACAGCTCCTACTTCCCTCACCCATTGCCAGACATCAGACAGAAGATAAATGCCTGTTATCACCAGAGAGTAGCATGCAAACAGAGGGGGAAAGTTAAGCACACAGAAGTTGGATACTATGATGTTTAAAAACCCTTCCTCCCACATTCAGCCCGTGGCTCACCAGAGGCTTTTTGCAGGTTCCGAGTAGGCTGGAACAGCCAGAGATGCTGCTGTAATAGAAAGTCTCCATCATTATCCATCATCTCCCCCTCCTTACCATTTCCAAGGAAGTTTGCTTGGTTTTCTTTCTTGTTCTAAATGCCACCAAGTCTCTTTTTCGTTAAGCTCTGCTCTTAAAAATAATAATAAAACACTAGCATTCTCTCCCCACAGCTGTAACAGACTGGCCTGAAATCTGTTGCTAGCATGCAAAAAACATTTTTGTCTTTCCTTTGTAACTTCATTCACCTCTCTCTGCTGCAATGCTTGAATCATTCAGCATTCTCCCCCTCTTAGCCAAGGTTTTCAAGTTGCAAGAGATTTAATGAAGCCTCCAAAAACTCCCGACCTAATACTCCTTATTCACACTCTCCAAGGGAGTTGGAATTTTTTCAGCTTGACCCATATCTGAAGTGTATTTACTGTGGTGTAAGCAAAGGTAGAGAGAAAGATCTCGTGCCCTCATCCTCCTCTCTGCTGAATTGCTGCGATAGTTTAGGGACAGTTAATGCTACGCCTCACATCTGCTCTCCTTTTTTTAAAAAACAACAATAAAACAAAACAAAAACAAACAAACAAAAAATCCCATGAACCCAGACTCATGAGCAGTGAAGACAAATGACTTGTGGCGTTATGTTTAGTAAAGGATTGCTCTGGAGCTACAGGACCAGAAATGTAACTGGTGTCAAGTCTTTCCTTTGGTATGTTGCTAAGTCCTACTCTTCCTCTGAATCTCTTCATTACATCCTTCGGATGTTTACTTTGCTTTCTGTCACTAAATTCGTCAAATGGGCTTCCTTGCTATTATGGTAGTCATAAGGCATAAAGAAGTGCATTTTATAGTGTATCTAAACAGTGTGCCTATAAATCTATGTATAACTCTAGTCTATTTAGTTTAAAGCTTGTAAGGACACAGTACATCTAAGATGAGAAGTCAACAAGGAGGGAAGTTCTAAACTACCACTTTCATAACAAACTTTTGCTTATTCCTGGCTCAGGCTGATTCCTTAACACAACAATTTGCCACAAAACCAAACCTCACTATGCCCTCCATCTGTAAAAGAAAAAGCAACTTAAAACCAAAACCATCATTGAGTTTCCACTGCTTACGCAGAGTCCCACTCTCCTGAATCTCCTTGGGCCTCCTATACCCAGACCACCCTCTTGCAACCTTGTCAAAAATGAGGACGGGTGGTTTGGGGGTCAGTATGCTTTTTTTCTTTTGAAAGCATTGCAGAAGCATAAGCAAATTGACACAAAAAGGGTTGAAACCAAGAGAGAAAGTATTCCAACAAAAACAAATTATTTCCAGGTTAATACTTTTTCCTGTCATGATACGGGCCAAATGATCTCAAAATGCTAGCAGGGAGGTGAGTTTTTCCTAACTGTTCTCTAACAGATGCAAAGCACTTCTGTGGAAGCAGAGAGTGGGGCTGTATTGATCTCGCACAGAACTTATAAGCCTGATAAGAGCTATTGGGCAGTAGCAGCCGCTGGTGACTTCTTGAAGGAAGTCACCTTGAGACCAAAGCAAAACACCCAGGCCCTCAATCCTTACAGTCCCTTGAAATAATGAGAGGAAGGATGCACAGATATTAAGTTAATTTATTCAAAGCACCCTACCACCACCTTTGGCAACACACAGCATAAATATTCACTAGGGAATGGAGCAGGGCAGGGGAGACCAGAATTCATACTACGCAATTTATGAGTCACAGCAAGCTGGAACAGAGGGTTCATTAACTGGATTCAGGTGATCCTATAAGCTTTGCAATTGTTGCACATCAGGCTTCAGAGTAATTAGGGCTGCAGTTCAGAAGGCTTTAGCAGAACATTTTTTATTAAAGTACAGTTGTTAATCACCCTGACTGAAGTCTTCAGAACTACCAGCCTGATGCAGAGGAGTCATAATTAGAATCATAGAATCACTAAGGTTGGAAAAAACTTCCAAGATCATCCAGTCCAACCACTCAACTACCACCAGTATTTCCAAACTAAGCCACATCCCTTAGTACAACATCTAAAAGTTTCTTGAACACTTCCAGAGATGGTGACTCCACCACCTCCCTGCGCAGCCCATTCCAGCACCTGGACACTCTTTCAGATAATAATTTTTTTTTTTCTTACATACAATCTGAATTCACTGTACTGCAACTTGAGGCCATTTCCACTAGTCCTATCTCCAGTTATGTGGGAGAAGAGGCTGACCTCGCCACAACCTCCCTCCAGGGAGCTGTAGAGAGATAAGGTCACCCCAAACCTCCTCTTCTCCAGTTCCCCCAGCACAGTTCTCAGTGCTGAGTACAGTGGGACAACTGCTTTCCTGCTCCTACTGACAACACTATTTCTTATATAAGCCAGGATACCAGTCACCTTCTTGGCTACCTGGGCATGTTGCTGGCTTCTGTTTAGCCAAGTGTTGATCAGCACTCCTAGGTCTATTTGTTTCACAGTCTTCCAGCCTCCCTGCCGCAAGTCTGCCCCAAGAGTGGCTGTTGTGGTCAAAGCACAGCACCCAGCACTTGGGCTTGTTGAACTTCATCCCATTGCCCTCATCCCATGGATTCAGCCTGTCCAGGTCATTCAGATGGGTGTAGCTTTTTGGCATCCTTCCAAAAGGAGTTAAAAATAGTAAGATGCTCCAAAGCATCTCTTCCAAATAAACCAATAGTAATAAAAACAGACATGATCTTCATAACCCATCAATACTGACCTTAATTAAACATTTTGCTCTTTGCAGTTGGATGGCAAAACTAGTTGCAGAATTTGGATTTAGCTCCATTCTCAGTTCACCTACTAGCCATGAACGAACTTCAGCTTTGATGACTGTTCACTAATGCAGTGTATGTTCTATGTGAACATGTTTAATAGATAATTCACAAACAGTTCCTTTGGTCAACAAATCACATAACTTCCAAACTGAAAAAATCATCTGAATTACCTACTGGATTTGTATTCCTCTTGGAGACACCCTTAAGGGATCTGCTTTTCTAGGCACTGCTTATAGAACATCATAGCATTGGTTTGGGGAAACTTCCACAGTTGCTTTTTAATAATCTAGGCCACATTTCTCTAATTTTAAGCATGAAAGTTAGGCAAAGAGTTCCCAAATTTACCGACTCACATTTCACAAACACTGCTGAGAATAAGCTATTAACATCCCCATTAAACTCTCAGACAGGGCTGCACACACAGCCAGAAGCTCTATGTGCTGATTTCCCCTTGAATTCTTTTTAGCTTTTTCACCCCCGCAGGCTTCATTTAGCTCCACTGGACATAAACACAACAATTAAACATTTCCCTTTCTAGTTCCTCACACCAACTGATAGTTGATTCACAAAGTCTCCTGGTCTAGAAGGCTTTGCATTCTTAAAGGACTGTGTGCATTTTTTGGTGTGTTTTTGGTGTATCATTCTTCTTAGGTCAAGCCTGGTGTGATCTTTTCTCCTGGGACTAACTCAAAGAGTCTGAAACCTTCTAAGAAACAGAAGGGGTTCTGGACACCACCTCTACTTCACAAACTCAGTCTAAGACAAAGTCTGTAAAGCTTCTGAAAGAACAAGTAGCAACCAGCTCAGAGTTGGGCAATAAATAAAACAACAAGCACCAATTGAACTAAGCGCCTCAAAAGAGGATAGATAGTGAAAAGCCAAACAAGTCCAAACCTGCAAGGACAGGATGGGATTTTCTGGGAACTTGCAACACCGCCTTCAGGGTGGAGATGAACAACCAGTGTCCGTGCCTTGTTGCATTGTAGTCATGTGCCTGGTTACCAGGTTGCGCTACAACAACAGCTTCACATGAATGTATGGGTAAAGAACCTCACACGCCCCTGCAAAAGTAATTAATTTCTCACAAACACGCACATGCTCTCGTCTTGCTTGCAAATTAAACACATAGAGGCAACTGCAGGCTTTGCGTATGGTGTTGTGATTCATGTAAGATAGAAGATAATTCATCAGTCTTGCAGATTGTCCAAAAAGGGTTATAAAAACAACTGTCTTGAGAGAATTTCCCACCACAAACAGTTCCAGCACAGTCCACCCTATGCACATGAAAGGTAAGAAGGAAGGACAGGCTGAGAGTCTGACTGCTACAGGCTCCAGTTCCAGGTTTAGGTAGGAGAAAGGAACAACTCCAGACCTCTGACAACCCACTTCAGCTAAGAAGAAAAGACTTGTCATCTTTTGTATTTTCACCAGTCTCCTTGCAATGTTAAATGCCAAACAGTAATACCCATTAGCACGTCTACTTCAGAAAAAAATAAGAAACCACACAGCCCTTTTTCTTCTCTTCATGTAGTGTTTTAACCAAAACCAAGTGAAGAAATCAAAAAGCACTCCATCTGTAGTTTCAATCAGTACAAGAGCAACATGAAATACAGCTTTTGAAGCCCCTTTGTCCCTGTCCTTTTTCAGGCTCATCCTCCAGAGACACAAAGTAAAATCTGCCTCATCCCTTCTGCTGAAGTTGAGATCAAACAGCAGCCTTAGAACATCTAAAGTTACAACTAAGACTACTCTTAGCAAAAGATGATCTTTCCCTCACCAGATACTAAAGCTAACATTTTCCTTCCTATTTGTATCCAGCCATGTACTTATAAGATTAGCCTAAAACTGGGACAGTTTCCTCAGTCTTCTTTCACTCTTACCACAGCCTGATTCCTGGGAATCTGATCCTATCTTCCACAGAGGTTACTCCCTATTGATAGGAAATAACTAGTATATGTGGGCAGGAAGCAGCAACAACAGATTATGAGGATTAAGAGAGAGTCCTCCTTGTGACATATCTCTACAGTAGATCAAGAGACTCAGCAGGCCCATTTGATCAACAGGAACATTAGGAAACCATCTTACTCTTGCTCTCCCAAACAGTGTCTCATCCTACTATAGCATGGTTTAAAGTAGCACACAGGGGCTTTGAAGAGATAAGTTGCTCTGGCCCGCCCAGCTACATCCATGTCACCCTCTTCTCCTTTAAGCAGAAGCACATTCCTTACACAGCAATGAGAGATGACAGATCAAACAAAGGAAACACTTTTGGAAATTGTGCCTTGCCCTAGCGTTACTCAGAAAAATGCGAGGCAGGTTTAATGACCTGAGGAATAGCTTTCCATCACCTAAGGAAGCTGTTAATTTCAGCAGCCAGTGGTGGTGAAGAACAAGAACTCCAGGACGCTTGCTTAGCAAAAGTTTCTCTCCCTGCTTTGTTTGTCCTACAGTACGTTGCCCATGCATTTCAATGTTCTTTCAAGAACAGACATACAATAACTTCAAGAATTTTCCTCCTCCAGCCATGTACTTAGGCATCTTTCTTCTCCAAACAGAGAAAGAGAGAGAGGACAAGTTCCAGCCACCATAAAACTTCCTCACAAGCATGCAGCCACAGTCAACCACACATGGCTTATTCTAGAACAGAGTCTTGGAGTCATAGAATGCTTTGAGTTGGAAGGGACCTGTAAGGGTCACCTCGTCCAACTCCCATGCAATGAAGAGGGACAACTACAGCTAGATCAGTTTGCTCACAAGAGCAGAAGAATCAGAGCCACTAGGCTGGACCAAGCTCCATCCTGCTCTGTCTCCAACAGCTGATAGTAGCACCTGGGAAAGTAAGAATAGAGCAACAGCATGGCTGTTTCATAACAAACTTTCTACCAGGCTCCAGCTATTTGCAGCTCCAAGAGTTTTTCAGCCAGGGACTGTGCATTGGTAATTCATAGCCCTCAAAGGATTTTGTTTTTATTAGTTATTCCAGTCTTACCCTAACCTGCATAAACTGCTGCTCACTACAGATTTACGTGGTGAATTTATATGGTTTGTTCTCAGGGTGAATTGTTTTCACGTGAATTAACTGGCTGGTGGTTTTGGTTTTTGCTGCTACTCAAACCTTCTTCCTATAGCCCAGTTCATTTTGCTTCTAAGATCTTATCACCAAGTGACATTATCTTGTTTTAATCTAAGAGAAAGTGAAGCGGGCTTAAGATTGCTCCCTATCCCTTCTGGATTGTTTTTCTCAGCATCCTATGCCACAACCCCACCACCCAACATTACACAGACTTACTACTCTTATTCACTGTAGCTTGTGTTTTTTTGCTGCTCTGATTAGCAAGCAGTGTACTTCAGCTGCCTTTTAGTCCTCTTTACCACCAACAGACCCACTCAACAGCTCTGGCCTTTGACAGGCCCTTGTCACTGCTGACTGATGTCAATTCTCCATCAGTAAAGCTGGCTCATCACCTTTCAATCTTTGTTTCCCATCTTTCAGCTTACTATTTACCCATTAGAGACACAGCTGTGATATCTCAAAATCTTAAGAGCATAATAGAAATTCTGGCTTGCCATGGGTAGCTGGATCCTAGAGTGTTTTCCCAGTCTATTCTCACCTTACTTCTCTGCTTGCAGGCCTCAGCTACACCACCCATGAAGGGTCCCAGCATAGGGTGCCTATGCCAGTGAGAGAAGAACAGCTGCACCCAAGGCACAGTGCAGTCATAGTATTTGGTACAGACTGACACAATGCAATGGCAGCAACCAGACACCAAGGCTTCTCTCCTCTGACTGAGCATCCTCAGCTCTCCTGAACTCAAGCTACTGCAAGAAAATAGCGAAGCTTAGCTGATCCTTTTTTTCTCCCTTTCCTCTCTGCAGGAGCCTCAACACATCCCTACAGAAAGTCTACCAGGATTTCTTCCTGCAACACCTGGGGCTTGGAGCAGCCACAGAGTGAGCTGTCATCATACAGCAACACAGCTCACTCCCAAGACCTGAAATTATCCAAAGAAAAAAGAAAAGGCGTCTCTTCTCAGCATTCTTTCCCAGGGTACTATTCCTCAGTACCGCAGAGATGAACAAAGCACAGCCTTTTTGCCCTAGTGACAATATGCCTTCCTGATACCTACATCCCACTCCCATTGTTCAGGAGGAGTCTTGACCTCCCAGCCACATCATGCTTTTGTGTCCTTCAAAATCCTCCAGCCCAGAGCTACCCACATTTCACCACTCAGAGAACAGCCCCAGGGAAAAGCATCTTCCTCTTATTTCACAAGGAAGGGCTGATTGCTACATGTAACGTAATGATATTAAGTGAACAAGCTGGACACTGAAAAGCTAAATCAGTTCTCACAAAGGCTGGCTAGCAATGAGTGGTTAAAGACAGGTAATGAGTGGGCGGCATTTGTCAGCTTCATAATGTAGCTTATAATTCGTTTATTACCCTTGCTACTGCTTTCGCTGCAGTTGGAATGCAATTAAACATTACCTGTGAGTCTCACTGAGCTTCTGCCATGCCTGACCCGATACAAACATCCCTGGGCTTCTGCTGTACAGGCGGTTGCATTGGATACATAGTGGATTGCATTGGATACATAGTGAATACACAGTTGCATTGGATACATTACAAAGCCAATTAAAAAAACAAACAAACAAACAAACAAAAAACCATCCCAACAAAGGAAAGTGAAGATCTCCTGAGACAAAAGCAATTCCACCTTCACAGGCTCACAGAATTTTTGGAGACTGCAGATGACCAACCCTCATCTAGTTTTATTCATAGTTATTTCAGAATGGCAACATCTGGGAGTTACTTTGGACTGCCAGACATTAAAGCTTGGTTTTTAACACTGAGGCAGGGAGAATGTTCCCCCATGCATCTTCATCTATTGGTGACCATACACACACACACACACACACATTTATTATAACTATTTGTTACAACTATTGTCTTTTTTTTTCTTCCCCCTCTTCCTTTTCTCTTAGGAGTTCTATCACAACTCATGAGTTCTACTTTGCTTTTTTCAGTTCTCTCCATTCCACGGGGAAGGGAGGGAGGGAGCAAACAACTGTGTGGTGCTTGGCTGTCAACTACTTTCCCCTCACCAGGCAACAGTGTTCCCCATTTAATGCACTGAGCCTTTCATTCAGGCTGAGGGTGGTCACTGCCCTTGTTAACCAAAGGCTGGCATGAACATCAGAAGCTTTCCTGGTGTTCCATGTACAACCAAGAAGCACTTTCCACAAAATAGATGTGCCCCTCCTGAGAGAATCTGTCCTTCCCATCTGGAAGGGGCCCAGCTAGTCCAGTCTACAGAATGAGGCTGTATGCACCAGACTGATACTGCTGCTCTAGGAGTAGCATCAAGAGGCAACAAGTTGGGGATTTCCTGGCTCCTGTTGGTTTAAGCCACAGACAGGCAGTGGTGCTCCTGTCCTGTTCACTGAAAATTCTCTCTCAGTGGTAGCACTAGCTCAGTATGAAGTGGTAGCACTAGAACAGTGGCAGAAAACAGCTTCAAACATGACCAGATTTGTTTTGTTAAGAAAACTGACAGCTGTAAGTCTTACTACACACATGCATATGCACTTCTCTCCACTTCTACATGATTTAAAGCTAGACCAGGAATTTTTCTAGAATGCCCTCAGCAGATGCCAGCACCAGCAAGTTGGCTGTTGTGCTTTTTCAGACGACAGCTTTTGTGCAGAACAGTTTGGCAGCTTATTGGCCTGACACCTCTCAACCGTACTGCAGGACCCACCAGGCACACCTGAGTCAGTGTAGAATCACCCCTTTCCTAACACACAACAACACTCCAGCCCCTCCCCGAACAAACTTCAGTCCTTCCATTTGCAAAGAAATACATGCTACAGAAACATAAATAAAATCAGCAACAAATTTCAGCACTGAACTGCACTCTCAGTGCATGTTTGGGCACAAGCTAGCACCCACAGAAGTCAGCAAAAGTTGTGAAAGAGAAAACACCTCCCACACAAAGGAGAGACAGAGGAAGCAGTCAGAGCTGTGAGACAGATAAGCTGCCTTTTAGAGCAGCCTTGGACTGTCCTCTAGCAGGAGGAAGCTGTCCAATAAGAGAGAAAGCTATTTGAAGAACAAATTAATAGTGAAAATTCTTGTTTAATAAGCAAATAAATTGCCTTACCCAAACATCTCTCAGCTTTCTGCCAAATCAACACATGATCAAGGCCTGGCTGCATGAACTTCTTGTGCAGGGTCACTTGAAGACAACAGCCTGGATAGGAGTAGAAGGAAGGTGATGAACGGTGAAAAGAACACAGACAGAACTGACGGCAGAGCTGATCATTGTGCTGTTTAAGGAGACAACTCTCTCTGGACAAAGCAACCAGAATCCCTTCAAACTCACATCCAGCATCCTGCTTCAAGCAGCTTTAAGAGAACCTTGCTTTGGCTTTCAGGAGCAATCTTGCAACAACTGTTGCCTGCTCCAAGCGGCAGGACATCAGCCATTCAGGGATAGGAAAGAGAATCTTAGAGCAAGAACAAAACTGCTCCACTGGAGAGGAACAGCCAAATTATGTGGCTCTGAATTGGACACCTCTAAGGGAGGCAGGAACAGACACCACAAGAGAGGCCACAAGAATCTCTCTCACTTGAAAATCTCCAATACAGAAAAATACTGTCTTGCTATGGGGTCTCATCTACTATTCAACCTTAGAGCTGTTTTGTGCTAGCAGAAGGCTTTCATAAACACTGGATGAGTAACCAGGGTCTCACCAACACACCAGTATGGTCCCTTCCATTTCGTACAGGGTTTATCATACCTCTTTTCCCAGGAGGAAGAAAGAAAAACAAAAACAAGACAAAACCACAAGCGAAACTGCAGCCCTCCTTACAAGAAAAGAAGAGGGGAAGAAAAAAGACAATACAACCAGAAACAAAGAGTGAACTTCATAAAAGCAGAACTTCAATTTATGTAGAGTTTGCCCTTGAGGCAGATACTGAAGAGGAGAAGTACAGAATGTCTGAATGCTGAGATTTATTTATTTTTTTTCCTACCAAAAAGCAGAGAGAAACCCCAGCAAATGACTTTACATAAGCCAGATGTTTCTCCGGGGGGGGGGAAAAATAAAGTAGGAAAATAAATCTGTCTGGATTCCTCTTCTTCTACTTGGACTTGGTTCCCTTACCAGCTACTTTTTAAGGGCTTTACATGTTTTTGGATTCCTTGTGCCACAGAGCAGCCATGATCATCTTCCCTGTGATGCATTTGGTCTCCATTTCCAACAGGCCCTGATATTTAAGAGAAAGCCCAGACTCCAGCCTCCTGCAGAAGGACTCCAGATTCATAGGAACAGCTGCAGGTGAGAATATTTCAAATCCTAATTATTTGGAGCAACAAAAAGCAGCAAAGAAGCAAAAAAGGATAATGCAAAACATGTGCAGTTTTAGCAGTGACCACCAACAACCAGAGCAGAATAGAAATAATGAATAGAGAGTGTTGGTGATCTCACCTTACACCATGCGGAGATGGGGGCCACAGATGCTGAGTGTCAGCAGTCTGGGTGTCTGCACCTGCCCTGTGATTAATTTCCAACCAGTAATTAATCACCAACCACCGACTGTCCATCAAAGCAGAACCACAGCTTCCGTTCTGAGTTCCCAGACCAGTGACACAATCAAGATACAGTTGAGCAGGGCAGCCCAGAGACACAACAAACTCACAGGTCAACTGCAAGTGGCTTGCCATCTCCAGCTGCTCCACCAGTGCCATCAAGGCTGCCAATATCTGCCACAGACACCACAGGCAAAGGTGTTCAGCTGCCACCAGCTGCTGAAGAATAACTTCTGGTCAAGTTCTCCCATGCATCCTTTGCAAGATTCAGCTGTGCGTTTGTGGCCACTGCAACAGTCATCAGCAGGCACATCAGGCATTCCCAGACCACCAGCCAGGGTTCCCCATGTGTTACCTAGGCAGCAAAACGTGCACAGGGATGAGTAGATCTTTGAGGTGTTTTGAAGAGGGAAAGGGTGAAAGCAGGTACACAGCCAGATTATTAAAAGGATACAGTGCTTATCAAGGTATTTCCACCATGCTCCAATCTCTCCTATCTAAGGAAGAGGCTTTTGTCCCACCACTCCAGAACCATGGGGGGTGACAGACATGACAGAGAGGGGTATGCACAAAACGGCTGCCCCTTCCCAGGCTGAGGGACAGGACAAACAGGGCCCAGAGGCTGCTTCTGACTCTCCCAACCTTCTGGACATTCTATCTCCCTTCCCCATCCCATTAAGTTCAACCAACCAAGCATTCTGACCTGAAACACTAGTACTAGAAATATTTGAGAAGGCACAGGGACAACTGACTTGACATCCAGAGGAAATCCCACTTACATATTTCCTAAGAAGCCCAGAACATAACTGTCAGAGACTGAGCTGATCAGTTGTAAACACACAGATGCATTGATGAAACAAACTATTTACATGATGTTACAACACTACACATGCTGGATTTTCTCATACAGAGGATAGAAAAATGAAAACCACCATCAAAAGTAACTTTTTTTGAGAGATCAGCCTCTGCATCCATGTGGTAGCAGGAAGAGTGTGATTCCCTATTTGCATCTTTGGGTGGCAAAAAAGGAGGCAAGATGTGAAGTCTGACTTGCATCTCATTTGAATTGCATTGGATACCACATCAAGAACTAAGCACCTAGGAGAGGGATAAAAGTAGACAAGAGAGGAAAAGCAAGATACAACTAACTCTGAAGCGCTAAGTTTGTGTGCTTGCCTGGGATTCTAGTGCTGCAGAGTCCTCCCCATCTTCATTCTGCAGTTGTTCAGAGCACAACACCCCTGCTTATGCCCTGTCAGTGGAAACATAAATAAGCCTTGCTGCACTGCACAGAGAACATGCTCTTTTTACTTTCCTGTTTCACATGTAGTTACCCTCATGCTCAGTATGTATTTGCTCTCATTGCCCTTCCCTCTCTGGCTAGAGTGAGAAGCCAGCTCTGCCAATGAGCACGGAAGGAGACAGACTAGGATGGACTATGCAAAAGCCTATGGGAAGCATTTTGAAGTAGCTTCTTAAAACTTTTGCCCTTAATGGAAATGGAGACATTTTTCGTAAGCACCAAGCTGCAGTCCTTGTTCAAGAGAGAAGTCAAGGGGGTCCAATGAGGCGGGGGGGGGGGGGAAAGAAATTCCCACATTTGCTAAGGGCTTATGGCACCACATACAAAAACCCAGTAACAGATCTTGCAGCCAGAGCAGGAGCCTGGTTTTGTAGAGCAGAGTACCACACAGCATCTTGCTCTGCAATCAAGGGGTTAACCAAGAAGCTTCACTCAATTGCATGTGGGAAGCAGTATCTCCTTGCCAAATTCCACCAATCTGAACATAACCAGCTTTCTCACTCAGCCCTTGCTCCTACGCTTAGCTAGTGCTTATGCCCACCTCTGCAAGAGAGTGCAGACAAACCCCACACTCTGTTCCCTCACGTAAGGCTTTTTCCAGCATTGACCCTTTCCTAATGTCAGCTTGTCTCCTCACTGAATTACTCTGACAAGACGAGGGGTCTCCAAGGAAATATCCCAAGTAAGGAAGCCAAGACAGGTAAAACAATGATGGCTGAGGACCAGGCAGGCATGCTGCTCCCTGAAAGCTTGGAAAATGCTCCAATTACAGGAGAAAACCTAAAGGTCTTCTTTTCCCCACATAACAGGTAGATATTTTCATTTTCGGAGACACAAACAAGATTCTAATCAATATATAGATTCCCACCACGCAGTCAAGAAGTAAAAAAATTCTCACTGTGCACACTCCACTCCCTAAGCTTCTGCAATGGCCCAAGCTCCTTATGGAATAAAACTAGAGATCTTTTGTGCTCAGACTCCAGCATTAGAAGAACAAATACCCACAAAGCCGAGGAATCGAACAATTAAATAGATAGTAATTTTATTTCTTGCTGTTTGGATCAGAAAAAGGAATGATGGAAAGGAAAAAAATTTATACATATACTCTTTTGTCCTGAGCTAGGACAATGGACTCAGCATTCAGTTCTTGCCTGTCTGTTTCCAGGTGAGCTGCAAATGGCAAGCATTTCCTAAACCATTCTTAATAGCCCACTTGCACCAGCACTCAGGAAAAAATAAGATGGCTCTGCCAACATTCAGGACAGTAAGTCCTGCTCTGTTGTGAACAGAGCCACAGGACCAAGTCACCAGTTGCCTGCAAGGCAACAACTATTTGCTCTCCTACAAAAAGAAAATCTTTTACTACAGCAGTTGTGAGCAAAGCTTTGCTATACCTTCACAGGCCATGCTTAACAGCAAAATTCTTTATCTATTTATTTTTGGCACAGAGAAATGGTTGGGGTCAAGGCCAGTCCCATTCTCAAGCTGTTCTTTGTTCCCTGCTTTATCCAGTACCCCCCTCCCTCACCTCATCCTCCCATGTACCCCTCTCCATTTTACCACAGTTCTCAAAAATTAAACTGTGCATGAAACCAAACTCCACACTTGAACATCTCCCAGCAAATGCTCTTCACGGTCACAGAAGAAAACTAATCAACCACTAAAAAACAGGGATAGGAGAACAGCATGCCCTTATATGGACAGAGGCTAGACAAGCATCTGACAAACATCAATTTTAAAGAAAAAATAATATTTATTTGTAATATAAACAAAGTCCCAATATTGGATCAGTATATATGGGGTCACTAGTTTTCCTTCATAACTCACAAGGCAGAACCATTCCTCACTAACAAGCTCCATTTGTACTAATCAGAAGATTCTTTTTTTTTTTTTTCTTTTAAAGAAAAAAGACAACTAACAGCACAAGGAAGCCTTTACAAACCAGCTTAGCTGTAACACAATACAGATGCACTGTCAAAAAATCCCTGAAAAAGTAAATTCCTCGATGAGGTAAGATGAAATTCAGATATTCTCAGTTTGCTCACTCACAACCATACTCACATTCATGCTCTCTCCTACTGACCCATGACCCCAACGTTGTTACTAACAAAACCTAATGAACAGGCAAACAAAAAACAACCAGAAAACAAGAAAAGAAGCTCATTCCAACATTCTGGTAACACCTTTAACAAAAAGAACTTTTTCAGGATGTGACAGCATCAAACATTCCTCCAGACGGAGGTTTTGTTTTTTGTTGTTTTTTTTTTTTAATTTTTATTTTTCTTGAAAAATGTACAAAAAAATTGGATACTTAGAAAAAAATCCGTGGCTTTTTTTTTTTTTTTTTTTTTTTTTCTTCAGTTACATGAGAGTTAAAGCCAGGGAAGAGTGGCCTTCCCAGAGTGGCCAGGGAAGGGGGGAGAAAGGAAGGACTACATTGCAGCCAATAAAGAAATCTCCAAATCCATTCTGCTCTCCTCCCAGAGATTATTACCACTTCCTCCCCCTCCCGGCTCGGTATAAGGTGTTTGCCAAACACTAGCCAAAAATATAAACAAGTCTTCTCAGAATAGAAGGCACAGCATAAAGTTATTTGAAAGAGGAAGAAAAAATAAAAATCAGAACCTCTGTTGAAAGCTCCAGTCATCTCAGAATTTGCCAGTTATTATATATATACTCATATATATATATATATATATATATAAAAAATTCTGTTACAACACTCTTGTCATCACTTCACTTCCACATCTCTCCACTCCTCTTGCACACTCAGCGTGTGCCAATTCAGTCCCATTCTGCTGTGCAACCCCCGCTCTGCTCTAGGCTCGTGCCATGTCATCCAACTCCCCAGACATGTGCACACGTGGAAAAGACTCGACCATGCACCAGGAATGCCAACATCACACCTCCTTTCTGTTCTCAAAAAGCTGGAATGACTTCAGGCCAGCTGGATGACTTTAAACCAGTCAACAGACAGCAGAAAACAAAGCTGGGCTCAGACATGCTTCTACCAACTCTGGTGGCTACAAAGTTTTCCTTCTGGGCAATAGCAGTGTTTTGGCAGGGGTAGCATTAAAACAAGCTTGCAGCTTAGTCACCTTGGCTGAATCAGTGCAGAGATTGTGATTGCGAATGCAGGAGTGGTGAAGGGGTTGCGCTTAAGCCCAATTGGCCTTCCACACATCACAAAGCTTCCTACCAGATGCTAACAACAACAGCAGCAGCAGCACGTATCTCTCTATGGAGTACCCAGTAATATGCCAGGACATACCAAGGCTTCACAAAGTGTGCAAAATGCATTTGGTCAATATAAACATTTGATTAAAAAAATAATAAATGATCAGACAAGAAACAGAATAAAATACTGGTTTTGCAACCTCGTCTGTACAAACAGTCAGGAACTTACATATTTAAAAAGAGTTTGAACCCAAAGCTTGAGTAAGATCTACTTTTTTTTTCCTTTAAATCTAAAAAGTAAACTTGGATTTTAAAACAGTCTTGGCCCAACACTTTTTGTTCAAGGTTTCCAAGTGCATAAATCTCCTCACTTTCCACAGCAAGCCAACCCCTGGTAGCTCTTCACACGTGCGTGCTCTGACGGTCCCAATATACCCAGGAAATGAGTTATTGCTGGTAACAGCTGCATTCAAAATGCTTTAACATCGCCCATGTTAGATACGCCCTGTAAAAAGGCTACCTATTCAAACCACTTTCATTGGGATACTAATGAACAGCATTAGCCTTCTTAAAGCAGCAACGTGACACATCTGCCCAGAGAAGCTAGTCCTCCCAGAGCTGGCTGGCAAGACAGATTTTTGTAAGAGTTGAAATGCTCAAGAGAAGCAATTTGATGCCCAAGTTTCCAACCAGATGGCGTCTTCTTCATGTGGACTCCAGCGTGTTCAGCTGAAACAGGTTGTGGTTGGTGGGGGTGGTAAAGTAGAGCTGTTCACTGGGTGAGCGGTTGTCACATGGGCTGTTAAGTCCCAGAGTCCTCTCAAAGTCCAGCAGTTGGCCCATGAAGTTAAAGTTTGGGGAGATGTTGGATTTTTTCCTTTTCACAAAGTCATAGGCATCATTAAGGGACAAGTTGAGTTTTTGCATCAAGTAGGCGACGGTGACTGTTACAGACCGGCTGATGCCAGCAAGGCAGTGAACAAGGATCCCACACTTCTTGGAACGGGCCTCATCTGAAACAAGACAAGGGGAAGTGTATTATTCCACACCAAGAAAGCAAAGCTTTGGAGCAGGGCCAGGTGACAGCTGCATACTCAAAGGACCAGGATGACTGCCAGAACTGGATCCTCTGCTCCCACTGACACCATCTTACATCCCTTTGACACCTCATCCCTTCTGAAAGAACTACTGGGAGATTCCCACTATGCAGCAACATGACATGGTCCCACTTGACACAGCAAGACCACGCATCTCAGACACTGAAGGAGGGCTGATCAAGCTTGGCACACATCCCTTTCCCAGAGAGCATCAGTACCCTCTAAAGGCAGACAGCAGGGAGATGCTGGGCATAGCACAACCACCACCAAAGCAACATCTAGCCGCACACAACATGGAAGCATGGCCCAGCACCATGCGAACAACTCTCCTTTGCTATTTTCATCCTTCCACTACAAAGTTATTTGAATGCAGTCAAAGACAAGTGAAGCCAAGCCTGCAGTGCAGGAACTTCCCTTATTGTGCAATCCTTTTTAGGACTGAAAGAAGTACACTTCACTACAAACAAATGCTTGTGTTGGAGACGATTCTCAGAACGAATGGCAGCAGGGAGTAGGAATGCAGGCTGTACCAAAAAATTGCAAGAGAGCAGAAACAACATTTACCCTTCTTGGCCACTGATTGAAAAGCACACACATACTCATTGTCTCTCTCAGAGCCAGAACAGCATGACCCCTTTATGAATTGACATCTTGGTGCTAAAAGAGGGACACACCGCTGAGCATACTGAGTGCATACAAGTACACAGCTTCACTTACTTCTGGGCAGCTATATTCGCAATCTGTTGCTTGACAGAGTTTGGCAGGGAGGGAGAAGGCGGCAAGAGAAAGGGTCCCCAGGCAAAGCCAGCTGTAGAGACACTCTGGCACCATCAACGTGGGGGAATGCAAAGAAGCTGCAGGCAAAGTGAAATCCATACCCAAGCCACAACAGGACCCTGTCCCAGCCTCTAAAACCAGGCAGGGATTTCCAGTGCTGTGAGCAATCACCCCCCAGCACATCCAGCCCTCCTGCCACTCTCTCCCTACTCCATGTTCTTCCAAGACATTTTTGCTTTTCATCTGACTTGTGCTGCATTTCTTGGTGTTCAATTTTTAGAGTGAGGTAATCCTTCATTTCCTTCTATTAAATGGAAAGCATGAGCACTGTGTTCACAGGGACACTGCCTGACCGGAGCAGACAGCTCCCAGAAGCCACATGCCAGCAGGGACCCTGTGAGCCACCCAAGAAGTTTAATAATGGGTTCTGCATGGGAAGTACAGACAGATCATCAGACAGATCCCTGACACAGGCAAAGGTGCCCCTTGCCCATACCTACCCCCACTATACTTTCAACCAAATAAGAAGCCATCAAGCTTTTAATAGTGCTAATGATGATCTGTGTCAATTTCCCAAGTAAGTCAGGACTGATGAGGCTGATAACCAACCCAACACACCATGCAGCTCTCAATGGAAGTGAGCATCTACTTTCAGCCCAACTTTTCCACAAGAAAAAGAAATAATTTTCAAAGACAGTGCTAGGGAAAAGGCATCCACCCTTGTGCCCATCTCAACACCCAGCCCAGGCTGCCTCAGAGGTTGTCTTGCACAGCACAGCACTTTTTCCAGCAGAACTCTGGAGTATAATTATAATCACTCATTGTGTTGACACTTACCTTAGGAAAAGTAACCATAAAAGGAGTTAGTTACACTAGGGAGTCTTCCAACAGGATCACAACTAGACTAGCAAGTCTTCTACTGAGAACCCTGCTCTCCTCACCCTAAGACTCTAAGCACATTCAAGAAATTGCTGGCACCACTCACAATAACAGAGCTCCCAGCAGCACTCCTTCCTGCAAGCAAAGCTGGTGCCCAGAGCTCCACGTTGCCTCAACTCAGTGATTTCACACTATAGCAAACCCCCACTGAAGAGCAAGAAGCAGCAGGGCTGCTTCCCCAGCACTGCTCACAGGAGACCTGGCTGGAGTGTTGGAGTTCCAGATGGGGAAGACTCCCTGAATCCATTCCAGCAAACGTGCACCAAAGGCATCACCCCAGCAGTGAGCCATCCAGCTGCTAAGCTATCAACAATGTCATGTCCCGGAGAGGTAAGGCCAGAGACTGGCCACAGCACTGGGAAGCTGCTTCCCACATTCCCAAGTGGTGAGCATGAGAAGAGACATTCTGCCAGCTACCTACCAATAAAAGCAATGGCCTCAGGAAAGAACTGAGAGAGGTTCTGGCTCCAATGATCTGAGATGGGGATCTGCTTGTACTTGAACTCTCCGTCGTGCTCAAACATGTTTGGCAGGTTGGGAGTCACATTCAGGATGTATTTAATGCCATATTTGCCCAGGATGTCCAAGTTGGTGGAATCTTTGGCACAGCCCAGATAGAGGTATGGAAGGATCTGGACTGGAAAGGCAGGCTGATTGCTGGGAATGGGGCTCCCATCTGACTCTGTTGCGCTGCTGGGTTCCCGGTCGGATTCACCATCCGAGCAGTCAGAGCTTATCCGCAGCCCTCCCAGGCCGAGGACAGATGCCGGGGGAGAGTTGTTGGGTGAGGAGCTGTCAAGGTTTGTCTCGCAGTGCTCTGAATATTCAGTTTGAAACTTGTTAAAGCCACCTGGGAAAGGGAAAAAGCAGAGAGAAACATGTTTTACTCTTCCGCAAAGGATGTTCTTCCACCTGAACACACATGCCTTCAAACGCCCAAAAAGCACCCAAGGGAAGGCTTCCCCCACACTCTTACTGAGCATACAAGTCCCAAGCAAAGAGAGTTTCTTACTGAGTCTGATAAATATCAACCAAATCTCAATTGCATGGGAAGAAACAAACACTGAAAACCAAAACAAATGGCAAGAGACAACCTTTTTGCATTTAGCTCCACGAGATGCCAGGTTGGGGCAGTCTAGGCAGGAGCTATTATACCACCTGGGCAGAAAAGCACAGAAGTATCTGAGTCTGAAAAGGCTAACTAAGAACAACAAACAAATATCCAGGCCATAAGAACCCATACAATAACTCAACGTCAAGAAAGGAAAAAGGCTGTATGTCCTGAAAGAGCCAGTCTCACCTCTAACTTATCACTACAAACTCATTTTGTGACAGGACAGTAGAACAGGGTCACCCTTCACCTAATCCAAAGCAGGGCTGAGGAGGGATGAAACCCTTCATGCCCAAGGCCTTTCTCCATCTCAACAGCATGGGGAAAAAGACAGTGAGAAGCAAAAACCCCCTACCAACCTGCCTCCCTCCAGGAAGCACTAAACTGTCTCGGAGCCATCAGCAGCCGACACTGACAAATGGTTTAATTAGAAAGGCCTCCTGGAAACTTTGTTAGCAGTGGGTTCAGGGTGAGAGCAGGACAGGCAGCTCCTGCCGCATCCATTCACCAACAAGCCCTCGCCCTCCTCCTCCTCCCGCGGCCGGCAGCACCGAGAAGCCATTTTGGAATTTTAATTTGAAACAGCTCTCAGTTTCCCGGGAAAAAGAAAAAAAAAAAGAGAGAGAGGGGCCGCTCAGCCCCTCGTGCCCGTCGGGGAGCGCTCAGAACAACTTCAGCACTGCCCGCTGCTCCTGCAGACTGGAAGCGACGGGCTCAAGGACGGCGGGCAAGGCAGAACAACCGGCAGAGCGCACCGGGACGGGACGGGCAGCACCCACCCGCACAGACGGGCAGCAGAAGAACGGCTCTGGAGGAGGAGGGGGGAAGGGGCCCCTCACTTGGGGCTAGATTCTCGGACACCTCCGGTCACTTCGGAAGGGCGGGCTCCTCTTACAAACACCCACTTTCTCTGCCCGTATCGTTGCTTCCCCCGCTCCCCGAACTGCGGGCTCCCGAGAAGAAGCGGCGTTGTGAAAGATGTGCCGACAGCGGCCTCCCCCCAGCTGTTATTTCTTTCTCAACGCCGCCTCCCAGCGACCGGAGAGGAGCGGGACCGGCGCCAGCTGTGAAGGCCGGGGGGCGCTACGACACGGCCCCCCACCCCCAGCCACCGCGAAGGGCACGTGTACAGTACCCGGAGACCTCTCGCTTCTCCAGCGCCCTGCCGGGGACGGGCAGCCCCCTCCCAACCAATCTGCCGTTTCCGAGGGGGGGGGGTGGGGGGGGAGGAGGGAGGAAGGCTTTTTTGGGGAAGAAGGGTCTGGGAGGCCATTTCTGGAGAGGAGGGGCACCCCAGGGCGGCGGTGGCACAGCCGGGGTCGGCCGAGGACAGCGCGGCGGGGCGGGCACGGAGGCTGCGGCCGCTGCCGGGGGATGGAGAGGGGCAGAAGGGAGCGGGGGCGATCCCAATTCCCACCATTTTGTGCGGAAGATGGAAGCGGGGAGGGGAGAAGGGACGAGACCCGTCGGCGGGGAGCTCACCTTTCAGGTAGTAGGCTTTGCAGCCGTCGTCGCGCAGCTTCTGGAGCAGCAGCCCCAGCACGGAGCCGGCGGCCCCGGCGTCCTGCCAGTCGGCGGTGGCCTCGTCGTAGAGCAGCACGGTGTCGGCCTTGCAGCGCTTGACGAAGCGCTCCTTGTCCTCGTGGTTAGGAATAATGGAGCGGATGGGCAGGTTGCCCTTCTTGAGGCGGCGGAGCATCAGGCCGGGGATGGCCAGGTTGATGGCCGTCTCGATGTGCGAGCTCTCGAACAGCTCGTGCGAGCGGCAGTCCAGCAGCAACAGCGACCGGCCGCCGCCCGACTCCAGCTCCTCCTGCAGCCACTCGGCGCTCTTGCACGGCATCGCCGCAGCCATGGGCGCCCGCGGGGAGCTCCCCCAGACCTGCGTTTTCATGGGGCTGGAAAGCAGCCCCTCCCCCCTCTCCCTTCCGCCGTGCCGGGCTCCTCGCGGCCGCGTGTACGCGCTGCCCGCGGCCCGGAGCGCAGCGGCCCCGCTGAGCGCTACGCGACGCGCCCCATCCCGGCCTCAATTAAAGCGGCGCTTCGCGGCCGGCGCTGCGTGTCACGGGCGGGAGGGGGCGGGGCCGGAACACCCCGCCCCTGGGAGGCCACGCCCCCCGGAGCTCTGCACCAATCAGGGGCGGCGGGAGGGGGCGGGGGCGGAGCGCGGGAAGGGGCGCGGGGTCCGGCCGTGCGCAGCGGGGCCGCTCCGTGAGCAACGCGGCGCTGACGGAGCTGCCCGTGTGTCCGGGGAGCGGAGCTGGGGGCGCACGGCCCCGCCGTCCCGGCTCCTCCTGGGCTGATTCTTAAGCCCGGCCCCTGCTGGAAGCGCACAGCCGTTATCTTGGGGCGGGCTGTTGTCCCGCCGTACGGCTGCGTGTGTTCGGCGGGGCCGCGCTCGGAGCCGTTGGCGGATCTCTGCTGTCAGCACAATAAATGTCTGGCGATGCTGTTCCGTGACTCGGGCAGAACGGCTGGATCCAGCCGCTTCCCCTCGTTGGGTTTATTTTTCCTGCTGGTTGCTGTGGGAAGCTGTTGTGATTCAGTGCTGCAGCAGGAAGTCACCAACGCAGCTCTCACAGCAAAGGATACTGAGGTTCTTATGCAAGCCGTGGTGAAACTAGCGGCCCTTTCCGTGTGTTTCACAAAGCACCTTCCATCCTTACAAAGAACAGCGATGGGCTGTACAAGGGAGGCTAAAAGGGTCTAAAGCCCTTTGTCCGCTGCGTATACTTCGAGTTCTCATTGCACAGAAACTTGCTCGGTTCCCCTTTGGAGGCGGCTGTAACCACGGTGACAGCAGGAGGCAGAGATTTCACCTCCATCTCGTGGTCACACTGGCAACCACGTAAGTTTCAGGACGGGACACGCTCCAGGCTCGTGTCACCTGCAGAGGCGGGACCCGATTTCACCTGGCAGCATTGAGGCACCCTTGTCTCCCCAGCCAGGAGCCGGGGGGAGTGGGGAAAGGGCAGCAGAGAACCCCCGGGTCCTCCCGTGTCCTTCGATCAGGAGCACGCGTCATCCCGCCGCACTCCTCCGACACACGGCAATCGCACGCGGAGCCCGTCGGTGGGATCCAGCCGGGCAGGGCTGGCCGCTGGAGCCGGTGACAGCCCGTCGGCTTGCTGCCCTCTGGAGTCAGCTGCTCCAAAACGCAGGGCAGCCGAGAAGCGAGTGGAAACAGGGCGGCGATCCTCACCCGATAGGACCCTTCCCCCGCCTGTGTCCTCGCAGCCACCTGCTGCCGGAGGACTTCTGCAGAGTACTGTAGGCATCCCCTTCAGTCTCCTGCACTGTGCACGCCACGTTTATTTCCTGCTCCGCAGACAAAAAACAAGGCAGAGCAGAAGCACCTGTCTGGGATGAGGATGCTCCAGCACGACAGTGCGGGCTCTGCTGTTTGGTGATGATATTCTGACCACAGAATTGTTCCTCCTTCTTGCAGATTGCATTTGATCCCTGTGGCTCTCCATCCCTGTCATCCACCTGACTCTTTTTTTTCTGTCACCATTTTTGTCCCTTAGCAGATCTGGAAAACATCTTCAAGGTTAAGAAAGCCCCTCAAGAGCGCCAATGAAAATCTGTGCCCAGATTTCAGCCTTCCAAAGGAGGCTGAGGGTAGGAGCCTTCCCCTTGGGCTGGTTCTTGCCTTGCCCACCATGCATGTCCCTCCAGGTACAACTAGAAGCTTGGCAGCCACCATGGAAAAGCAAAGCAACACAGAGTGCTGCACCTATGGGAGAAGTGGATGTTATCTTTCCTTTAAATGCTTTTACAGCAAAAAACAAGGCTCCAAGAGCTTGTTTTTTTCTGTTTTCTGTAAGCAACTCTTAGCAGTTACAGACATGCAGAAGAGCTGAGGCTGGAGGTCCCTCTGGAGAGTATTCTAGTGAGGCCGTCTAGAGCAGGACCTCATCCCAGTTTAGTATACCAATACCTCTGAGCATGGAGATTCCACACCCTCTCTGGGCAACCTAACGATGTTGGACTACCTAAAAGAGAAGTGTTTTCTTATGCTGAATAGTCATGTTTCAACCTTCAGTTTGTTCTCATTGCCTCTTGTCCTTTCACTGGACACCCAGAAAGAGTCTGGCTCCCTGGCTCCAGCTTCAGTTTGAGAATACCTCCACATTTTTTCAGAAAAGGGTTTGCTTCTTCCTGGGTGGAAAAATACATAAATAAATCCAATCTGCAGAGCCCAAATCTAATTTATCCAGGAAATTAGCCCAGCTCTTTTTTTTTTTTTACACTGCTTTTGGGGACAACTGGCTAAATGACAGCTTGGGATGTCCACAAGACTCCCTATAAAACCCAGCAGAGAAAGGAGAAAAGATGAGATAGTCCTCTAGCCAGGAGGGCAGCCTCCAGTTCATCCAGATTGGCACAAAATACACAGCATGTAATATATATCTGTGTGACTCATTTCTGAGAGTTACACAGAGGGCCCACATTTTCTCCTTACCTTGGCTTTATGACCAGTAATATCATAAAAAGGAGCAAGAGTTTTGAAAGGGGGCTTATCTGGTCTTGCAGAGCAGATGACAAGCTGGGACAGCGCTGCAAACCTTCTATCCCAGAGGAGATGCAGGTTCCCTCCTTCACCATGCCCGTGCGCCATGCTGACCTCTGCTGCAAGAAAGGAGATATACATCTGGGGATATAGAAAACCCAATGAGAGCGAGATCCTGCAAGCAGATCGTGCTGTTGCTGCACAGATTGTGTTGTGCTTGTGTCACCACTTCTTCACTCCTAGTCTGAGCAGCAAGGCAAGAACAGGCAGAGAGAGAAATGACCAGGCGACTTTTAAGGATGTTCTGGGGAGCAGAAGCGAGACTCATCCCTGGATGGAACGGAGCAGGGAGGACACATGGCAAAATAAGTGTCCTGGAGAGTTGCAGGCTGCATGATTAGAAGGTGGCTTGGACCTTATGTTAGGAGACTGTGGGAGATGGCATTTGGAGGCATAAGCATAAAGCCACAGGGATGTGGAAGTGAATTCTGGTGGGAGAATGGCTCATCAGAGTAGACTGCTGCCAGGAGATAAATAAATTATGACTTCCACGGAGCAGGCTTTTCTTGTGAAATTAGGAAAGGACAGTCTTGGGTGATGGTGGCATTTCCTAAGGGGAACGTTATTTCCTTGGAAACCATTCAGGTCAAGTAAAAGCTATTGGCAAAGTGGTAGTGCACTGAAAAAGAAACCTGAGAGCCCAGATTTGTTGTGTGGAATGTACTGAAAATGCAAATCATTAAAGAACTGGGACAGGAACCCAGAGTGCTGGGCGGAGCTGTTATTGGTTGCATCAGCTGCAAGTCTGGCTTGGTATTTCAAAATAAAATTAGATTTGTGGTATATGATTTTAAATATTTAAATTACTTTCAGCAATTCATACAGTGACATTTAAACAAAGGATGCCAAGCAAATGGCACCCGGTGCTTGAAAGAAACATTTGCAGGTAATAGCACTTAATGTAAGAGGGAGCAACTGATATGAAGGCAGGATCTAAACTCTGAATTCAGCCAATATTTCTCTTTGAACCACAAAATGGAGTATTAATACCCAGGCTTGTGAGTGCTTATGTATGTAGCATGCTGGGATTCCAGTGCTACCATTCTGTTCTGGTGGGAACAGTCAGCTCCAGGCCAGGAGTATCACTAGGCTTGGTGGTACCACTGCTCTTGGCCTCTGTCTGTCCCTCTGCCACCCAGTCCCTTGTCACCGAGTTCACCCAACTCCTTCTTTGGCCATTCCCTGTGAGTCTGTTTTAACTACTAAAGGCTAAACTCAGCCAGGGTACAAACACAAAAAGTTCAATGAAGTCAACTTACACACAGGCTGAATATTTCTGTTGGTGCTCCCAGCCAACTTGGAGAGCTTAGCTGGGTCTATTACATCAGTCACATTGGATTTCACAACATTAGACATTTCAATGAGCGTGACTCATTCCCTCTTGAAGAGCATTGTATGTATGAGCAAAGATGATTAACTTTTGCTGAACGGTATGATTTCTGGGATGGGAACTGCTGTTAATTAGGAGCGGATCTCAGATGTTCACAGACTGTTGTCATGGCCTACTTTGTGTATTTTTCTCCTTTTTTTTTTTTTTTTTAAAGCTTAGGTTACAGATTAAAGTGCTCTACTCTGCTATCTGTCTCTAAAGCAACAAGATGTGAAACCAAGGCATCTGATGGCCACAGACAGGCATAGCCCAGGGCTGTCAGTTCCAGTGGCCAAGGTTCTTACCAGTCCCTCAAATCTCTGCTTTCAGATTAAAACCAACCAACCAATTAAAACGACAACAACAACAAAACAACCACAGGGCTTCCAACGATTGCAACAGCAAATAAAGTAAAAGAGGCTGGGAGTGCTTAGAAGGGCCACAGGGGAGTCCCTCTTTGTTACTGCTCTCCCCTGCCCAGACCTACTTGCTTTCTCCTCCCGACACTAATACCAGCAGGGCCCCTCTCATCCCATCCCAGCAACGTGATGGACATACCACCCCAAAAAGTCAAATGTTTCCCCCTTGTCCAGGTCTGCTACTGTCATAGACGGTCCAAGGAATGCCCAAATCGTGGTGGAACTCTGCCAGGTCAGGAGTCAGGCTTCTTGTTCGTGGATCCGGGTGGGACTTCCAGAAAGAGAAAGGACAGCCTATTGCTCATCCTAGTACCTTGCCAGCAAGCATAAGATTAATCTACTTAGCTCAGCACCCCCGTTATCATATCTCTTGCTCTTAAATTGCTCTTGAAATGTCAGGCAGGGACTGCAAGCAGCAGTTACACAAAGGTCACCATATCAGCACTGTTTCCTTGCAGTGGCAGAAGTTGTGTGCAGCTCTTGGGCACAGGCTGGAGGCTTGGTCCTGCTTTGGGGTAGGGAACAATGTTGCTGCTAGGACCAAAAAGCTCAGGCAAACCTGAAAGAACCAAAACCTTTAACTACTTGAGACAAGAGATGTTATTTTTGGTCAAAACTGACATGAGTATAGGCATTTCAACATAAGCAGAGGGTGGGCAGCTCTAACACCCCACCACATAACACTCCTCACCAGCCCAGCCATCATCCTTCCAGATAAAAAGTAGGGACAGCATGGTGGAAGGACTAAAAGGACAGCACTTACTCAAAACCAGAAGTTGGCTGGGAAGAAGGACAGGGTGCTTGCAACTCCTACCAGCCCTGCGCACTGCGGAGCTCAGTGGTCCCAGACCTCTTTATTTTCTGCCTCTTTGTAAAACAGCAGTGCAAGGGAAGCACAAAGGTTTCATGGAGACACGTTCTTTTCCAAGTCCCTTCTTACCAGTATCTGTGGTGTTTTGGCACCTAGGGAAAACGCGAAGAGACAAGAGAGGGCATTTTCCTACCGTCTTCAGTGTGCTAAGTCAGCACAAGGTCATCCTGGTGTTTGGGCACTGCAGCCTTTAGAGAATATCTTCAGGGAGAAGCAAGAGCCAAGCAGGATGGCACGTTTAGCAAAAAATGCCTGCTCTCCTCATATCCACCAGACACCATCCTGGTCAGAAATAGTTACTGAGTCAGTAAGTAAAAACCTCTGTTGCCCAGGTGAATGTGGCTGAGTCTTGGTTTCTGAGCTCTTTTTCTCCCCTGCATTCTGCCCTGGTTGCCGTGGTCCCCAGAGCAATGCCTGGACATTCCCACAACTCTTCTGCTTGAAAACTCATCTGCCCCAAAATCCTCTGGAACGTGCAGCACCTCAGTCTCCCCACCATATCTGAGACCAGGGTATGAAGTCTCCTCAGTTGGAGGCAGATCTTACAAATTTAAGAGCATTTTCTTGGCTTGCTTTGCCAGTAGAACAGTGACTTGCTGCAGAGCAGATGGATGAAATTCTAATTTGAGTTCCACATGATTTGTATAAATATGCTTAGACGAGGTTGCGCATAGACGATGCAGTCATCTGCCAGCTTAATTCTCTTTACCTTAAGAACCTCTCATTCTTTCTCATTAATCTTGCAAAGCACCTCGGATAACGTCTGGTTGTACTCACAGTGAGTGGTCATTTTGGCCCTTCCAGGCCTTCTGCAAAGCACCCAGCTTAAGACTGCCCCATAGCCACCACTATTCCTCTCATCCCTTACGACACAGGACAAGCTATCCAGTGTATCAGCAAAGCCACAAGTGCCACTGTTTCCTTAGCTCAGGAGATCAGGGAGGGAGGCACGGACAGTACTGTCTCCTTCACAGGCAGGTGGAGACAGGAACTGGGCTCTCAAATCTGTAGCAGGGTGGTTTCTGTCAGAGCTTCTCCCCACCAATACTTGATGGGAATGAGGGGACTCTAGTGTACTCACTGCCACCTGCGTGAGATGACACTGTTGCTTTTTCCTTCTCTGTTCTCGTTTCCCTTCCTGAGGATGCAACATTGGGCTGAAGGCCAACCCATCCACCACCAGGACACCTCTGCTGATGGGAACTTAGCACCCAGCTCAGTTGGGCATGTCTTCTTGCCCAAATAGCAAGTGATTTGTAGCTGTGCTGTAAATTAGAAGAGTCAGTGCATCGCTATTACAATGCTTACAATGCTTCAAAGAGACATTTCTCAAAAAAAAAAAAAAAAAAAATTTTGGTTTGGAATTGATTGCAAAACTAGATGATTTAATTATTCCTGGATTTAATTGAAGCTTTTATTTCTAGTCCTTTTAAAAGCATTATTATTAATAGCAAAAACATTATCCTGCAGAAGTTTGCGTAGCTTGTAGAGAAAGTGATTGAAAAATAATAAAATAGTATAAAACTTTGCTAGCTACTGAGACTATGTCAGGAAGCAAACCTACACATGTAGGATTTTACTAGCACACTGACCAGCTTTAGTGAGAAACACAGTCCCTGAGGCTTTCTCTGGGAATTTACAATAAAGTGACATTATTTCAGTCCCAAGCAAAATAATTTCTTATGAATTAGACAAACATTCTATGATGAAGCTAAAAGCACAGTTAGTTCTAATTGTGGATTGTAAATCACTGCATACCCTTTCCAATCCCCTTATAGGTAAGCATGGATTTTGGGATGAACCATTGAGCACAAACCCAGACTTCAATCCAGGCCTGCATAAGGACTTGGATATGGCTTGATGCCTCTTGCCTGAGATTCCTAAGCTGGGTACTCCTCACCTTTGCTTCTCCCTCAGAACCCTTTTGCATTGCCTCTGCTCTTCTGATCTCACATCAGGTGAGATCAACACCACAACAGCTGTCTCCATTCACAGCTTCCATTCATTCAATCCAGACAGCTCCCTTCAGCCAGATATTTATTGCTCTTGTATCATCCTCAAACTATTTTGCAGGGGTGGAAGAAGTGGCTTCTGGAAGACATTAGAGCACAGATACACAAATACACACTTGGGCTGCTGTGTGTTTGGACAAATAAATGTAACTAAACAAAAATAAGTGTTTTCACAGTAGGCCAGCTACAGGCAGGAAGAGCAGCCCAGCCCAGCCAGAAAAAAAATCCCGGGGATTTCTGACCCAAAACCAGCTAAACTAAGAGTCCAATTACACGAGTGGGTGAGGAATTCAGGAAAATTTTCAGGAAGGTTTTTTGTTGTTGTTGTTTTGTTGTTGTTTGTTTGTTTTTAAGAGAAAAGTGTGTGTGTATATATATATATATATAAATATGCATGGAGAGAGAGAAAGAGAGAGAGTATATTTCCTTACCTTCATATAAACAGCCCACGCTGCCTGAAAATCAACTTGGCTGCATGACTTGGGCATCGTGGCCTCCAGACAGGTCTGAGCTCCAAGCACCTGGGGACTGGCAGAGGTGGTGCACTGTCACACATCCCTCTGCTTTTTCATCATCCTCAGCCTGAAGCAAGAACTTTAAAAACAAGATTTCAAACACTTTTTTTTTTTTTTTTTTTAACTTTTTTCTTTTAAGCGGGAAATCTACTCCCAGTTACAAGTTGGATTTTGTGTTTATCCTTTTGGGTTTTCAGATATATATATATATATCTCCATTTTTATCCATGGATAAAAATCCATTTTATAAACACAGTGAGGCAGCTATCTGTGTGGAAATGTTTTTCTCAGCTCTATGGCACTGTGGAGGAGAAGCAGCCCTGTTATGATGCCACTGATGGCAGTGTTTTTCTGCTTAAGATGGGAAATTGTCCTGGAGCTGTTTGCTTCCGCATCCAAAGCAGGCACTGGTGGACATGAAATGGTTTCAAGAAGGAGCTGAAGGATCAGAAGTGGTTGTTTCTCAGTGAGGTTTCATGGGGGCTGAATGGGAGCAAAGCCTGGGCTGGTCTTAAGGTGGAAGGAGAAAGCTCAGCCAGGGTACCCAGTGACATCTTAACTGCTCCACAAATCTTTCACCCCATGGGAAACTGGCTGCTGAGTTTGTCAGGGCAGATGTGCTCAGCAGCCAGCCCTGATCCCTCTGAAACCAGCAGCTAAAGTTCCCATTCAACTTCAATGGGTCTGGGATTTGGCCTGGATCTAACTAAATCCAGACTTGTGAGTGGCTCTGCTTGGGATACAGTTCCCAGGATTAAAAGGAGTTTACCCCCACAGAGCACTGAGCCCCAGCTCCCTCTGAGAGCTCAGGGTCCACATCCCACCAACTACACCATCATGACCAGTGCCAGAAAACCAGTGCGAGATTTTCATCTTTAAAAGAAACAACAAAAGGAGAGAAAAAAAGAGAGAGAGAATAAAAGAGAAAAGAAAGAAAAAATTGAAAAGGAGCTTTTGTGCAGCTGTGCTCTCCTGGCCAGAGGACTAATGTGGCAGGACAGTAACGCTTTATATAGCAAAGTTAAGTTTCATTACTCAAAACTATTACTTCTCGTGTTCAAATTATCTTAATACCTCCCCAGTCAAACACAGCTTCCCTGCTGGCAAAGATTCATTCATGCTGCTTAAATCAGACCCAAAATGCAAGCAGAGCTGGATTTAAAGAGATCTGATGGGAACAGCCAGATCCACAGTGTTACTTGACCCACGGGGCAGTCCAGCCTCTTCTTTTGCCCAGCACTGAGCTCCACTCTGAAAAAAGAGACCCCTAGAATCTAGCTCTGGAGCTGTGTTTCCAAATCCCCAATATTCCCTCTATTTCTGACAGTGATGAGCAAGTACCTGGCATCAGTTTGGGGCAGCATCTCATCTAACTATCCAACCCTTGGGGACCCAAATGAAAAGAAAGAGCCCAAATCCCATCGGCCCATGACAGATCCAATATTTGCAAATTACTTAATATTTGTGTATGTACCACAATCAGTGCTAAGCATGTGATGAGGCCAATGTGCATTTTGGAGCTGATAAGCTAAAGATAGCAGATGTTGCAGCCTGTGGAGGTGCTGCTGGGCTGGGAGCGCAGGGAGGCAGCAGAAGCACAGAGGTGAAGCATTTGCCAAATGTTTCCTGGAGAGGCTTGGAGGTATCGGAGCCTTTGGGGAAGGATTTTCTTTTCTAGGTACCTTCACTCTGACAGAGCCACAAAACGGAGGGGATGTGGGGTTTATAGCCCAACCTTGTTCTATGAGGAACACTGAAACAAGGGGAACACCCTGCTCAGAAATCTTTTTGCAAACATTGAAAACAACCTGCAGTGCAACAACAAAAACAAATTGCCTGTGTCCTGTTTCTTTGCACTGAAATCTGCTGCTTCTCCATCCAGTCTCACCCTCCTAGCTCACCTGTCCTCTGTGTAATGTGCTGCTGCATCAGGGCTGGGATTACAAAGAAAAGGTAAAAGTTAATGCAACTTCAGCAATACCAAGAAACCAAATGCTGCTATTATCAGTCTCTTCCATGAGCGTCTGTGTCCCAGTCCTAGCAAGCTCCCTGTGGCTGGCCACACCTGCATCAGGCTGCAGCTTGGCTGCTGCCATGCCATCACTGACTTCATCTGTCTGTCCTTCTCTTAGGTAGGATGCTGAGATCCATTAGGAATCACGAGCATGGAGGGAACAGGCAGCACAAAAAGAAACATGCTAACAAGCTGGTGGTATTTCACTTATCCAAATACCTCAGTTTGTGCTCTACAACTATCCCAAAGCCTGTGCTGGTCTAAATCACTCCCATAACTTCATAGCATAGAACTTCATAGCCAGTTTACTGCTTCTGCCAGCCAAAACCTGGCTGCCCCTGCAGCCCCCTAGCACAGGACTGGCAGCCTGTCCCCAGGTCTGGGAGTCATGCTTGGAGAAGTTTTCGAGGCTGAAGCAACTCCAAGGGAAAACCATAGCTCACTAGGTTCTGATGCTTTCCCTCATGACACAAGGGAATAAAGCCTTGGTGCAAAGTCTTCCATACAATTAGACTGCTGCTCTGCAGTTTTGGCCACCAAAAGTGAAGATGCTGTCCCAGTTATTCCATGCTCTGGGAATTGAAAGAAACACAGAAACCTGTCTGTCAGCCACCAGCCTCAGCCTCATGCCTCCTTTTGGACTAAAATGGATTTTCTTCTGCCCAGGTTCCCCACTGATTCCTTGGGAACTCAGTCCAGGACAGCCAGGAAAATGTACAAGGCCAGAGGGCTTAAGCAGAGCTTTCTCTTTCCCAAGTCTTAACAAATTCCAAGAGTCTCAGCAAACAGAAGCTCTATTTTGAAGCAGGTGGATACTCTCAGAATAGCCCAGACTTGGCCATTTCACCCATCTGATTTCCCAGCTCCTGTCCTCAAATAGTAACAAAGCAGATGGATGTAATAATTTGATTTACACTAAAGTCTCAAGCTACAAAGAAATTTGCACAGATTCATCAGTGTTGTATAATACAGCAACAAGAAAAGCTCCCCGGAGCATCATCCCAAGGATCCTCGTCACAGCTACTACAATATCTCCTGCTTCTTCACCTGGTCAGCATTCCTCAATACTTGTCACTGTGCGAAGGGGCTGGCTTGGGACCTGTATCCATCACCAGGGCAGATGTGGTGGGAGCTGGGCACATCCCCTACTGGCTTAATCCTGTCCTTCACATCTCATGGTCATCAGGGTATGAAAAAGCATGTGGTAATTATTCAAACAATATTTATTTAATTATTTTAACATCTTTAATTTTCACTGATTATTGATCCTGTCTTCTAGGAGAGGACATCTCCCATCTCAGACACCCAAGCATGCCAGCACAGCTCTGGGTTTCCATCCAGCCAGCATGGTGTTCCTGCTGGTTTCCTGCCTTCTGCAGCCCGATCAGTGATGCTTGTCTAATGGGACTAGAAAAGTTAATTACTTGTCTCCACCCTCTGGTGTCTGTGAGAAAACTTACAAAAACTGCAGTGGTAGACTGAGCAAAAGTGCTTCTTTTTACCTGAAGAAAGGCCCGGTATTGCTTCATCCTGTAGCCCAGTGTCTGCACAGGACCCTTCATCAGGGTGTGTGAGCTTTGGAGCATGGAATCCCACAGCAAGCAAGCCTTAATGCATCTTCTAAGGAAATATACAGCCAACCTTATTGCCCTGAGGGACAGGCAGAAGCTTCAGATATCTGCTCTGTAGCCCTTTTTTGGCAGAGTGAAACAAGATCCCAAGAAACCTCACTCAAACCAAAAACACAAGCATTTCTAGCATTGCACAAAACATCCCTTGGCACTGGAAAGTGTCTTTCCCAAGCCAAAATGCTCCTCTGAATGTCATTTGTGCTCTTATCTCAGCAAACTCCTTCCATGTCTGCATGCACAGAGAAGCTACTATGATCTGTTCTACAGCCATACATGTGCTGATGCCATGGGAATGCTGCAGCATGCCTGGACACCAGAATGAAGCACTGCTGGCCCCCCTATATATAGCACGACAGGAGAACACCTTGTTGTAGTTATAGAAATAAACAACAGCAAAACCCTCTCAGACCAGGGACAAAATACTTTCACAGCTATTTGAACCTTGCAGTAGCAGCAGTGGTGATTACCTCAGGAGGCACTTGAAGATCACTTGATGCTTTTGCTGGTAGCAATGCAGCCATGTTGTTATAAATGCTAAATTAGTTTAATTGAAAAGTCATTTATATCCCTGGGGTAAGCTAAACAACAAACATCCCTACAAATTTCTCATTCTTCACAAAACTACTCTCAGGCATTTCAAGGCTTTGGCCAGGTAATGGCCAGTGATGAGCTGGGAACCATCACAGCTTGTAAAGTAACAGCTTCATCTGCTTCCAGTTCGACCCATAAAAGTTGCGCTCATCTCCTCTATAAGGCTTGTGCTCAACACCCATGCTGAGCAGGGCTGGAGAGCAGCCCAAATACACAGCTCAGGTCACTGAGGCTTCTTCTTGCCAAAGAGTGCACACAGCCCTCCACTCATCTCTTCCATAGACTGGGCAGGGGATAGCTGCCTCGGAACTGCACAGCAGCAAGGGCTTTACAAGCACAGAGGGATGCAGACAAGCCCTTTCAAGATGTCAAAGAGGAAAGGGCTCTACTGCACCAAACGGTAATAGAGTAAAAATTAAAATCACCAAAACAGAGAGAGAACAAAGCTTCAGCTGTCACGTGTAGTAGTCAAGGAAGCTAAAATGCCCCTGTGAGCCAGAAGGAAGGAAGGAATGGCATCATACTCCAACCTGCCCACTGATTTCCAGCTGTTGTCACCAGCAGGAAGTGCTCTAGGCCCCTTACTGCTGATCAGCAGCACAATAAGAGCCTGGAGGTGCACCCAGAATCACATCACCAAGACTGGTCTCACTGTCTGGACAGGAGCATTTTCAACATCCCGTGCTGGAGCCAGTAAGAGTTATCTGCCACACTGGGGTTTGGCAGGTATTAAGTACGGTGAAGGTTGATCCCACATCAAGCACATGCCTAGCTGCCACTCCCAGAAGCCTGGGCTCCCAGACCACATGGCTGAGCACTCATTCACAATTACAGATCTTCCACTTTCTCTGGCCCTTTCATTATCCCAGGCATGCAACACCAAGCAAACCTGGCAGCTGTTTCTCATTTGCCTTCAGAAGAGTTGAAAGAACCTGACCAGTATTTATAGCAGGAACTCAAGCAAGTAGTTCACCAGCTGCTTTAAAAAAAAAAAAAAAAAAAAAAGGCAAACAAAAGAAAAAAAAAACTGAGGTTTTTCTGAGCCCCAGATTATTTATTATTAACCAAATGGATTCTACCCCCACACTTCAATTTTCAGTATGTTTTTCCTAAAATTTGGATTTTTCCTTATTGTGAGGTTTCATTTAATGAGGATATAGAAAGCTGAAACAGGGGAAAAAGGAAAGAAAGTAGAAAAATTAAATTTTTTTTGAACTGCAAAATTTTTTGCCAGCAAAATTTACCCTCATATAAGCTGCAGAGCAGAGGACATCCAAAAAGCATGCTACACAAATGCACAGACTCCTCCCTTCTTGGCTACACCAGCACTCTGCTGGCTCACGTTCAACCCCCAGGTACATTCCTTCCATAGTCTTCCAGCCCCAAACCTGTTGCCTGAGGCTGCTGCAATCAAAACTCAGGACTCAGCACTTGGTCTTGCTGAACTTCATCCTATTGGCCTCAGCCCAGCTATCCAGCCTGTTCAAATTCCTCTGTAGTGCCCTCCCTACCCCCAGGCTGATTAACACTTCCTGCCAACTTGGTGTCATCTGCAAACTTACTGGGGGCACACTCGATTCCTTTTTGCCTCCACTTGGGGTGGGATCACCACCAGCCAACATGTTGCTTAAAATGTGCCCTGACCCAGCTGAATACTACCAGCTGCAAGACAGCGCACACTTTGTCCTACAGGGACACATAGCGGCTTTGTCAGCCAAGACTCAGATTCAAGAAAAGGCTCAAATACCTTCTTCCCCCTAAGCCTTAAGTCGTTCTAGGTCAACAGCTAGAGAGTCCCCAGCTGGAACTTCCCTGCAGGCTCGACACAACTGCAGAAATCCTTTGATTTAGGCACAGGGGCTAATTTTAACTAACCTCAGGAATTTCAGCTGATTTATTAGTTAAATTGGTGCAGATAGAGATGGATGATGATAGCAGTGGATGGATTACAGTTGTCAAGCTTAGACTGCTAAGGAATCGACTTCAGAAAAATCAATGTGAACCTCTTTAATTTCCATACAGACAGAGAATTAGCAATAGCAAGAAAAAGAGAATAGAACAACAAAAACCAACCGTCATTAATTATTGAAATCATGCAATTTGTCACTGGACAAAACAAGGAATGTTGGTGAGAAAGACATCCTAAGATGCAGCATGGCCAATGCAGGGCATGTATCAAAGCCTGGAACAGGAGTGAAAGGGAAAGGAAGATCATTTCATTTTGTAAACACTGATGACCAGACAAGCCATTGTGGCTGCCCATCCTTGCTGCTCACCCTCCACACGTGCAGAAAGATGTGAGAAAGAGTTCAAGCAGTCCCTAAAAGCCTTTCTGTGGGCTGGCTTGAGCAAGAATTCCTGCACATTATGTGTCTCACAGCCACAGCCCATTTCAACCTAGAGGCTCTCCTGCCCTATGTTATGTATAACGTTAGACCAGCAAGCTCCTTCCTCCTGGATACAATAGTATCAGGCTCCAGCCTGCAGCTGAAAGGAGCTGGAAGGACCAGGAGCATGAAGGACCAGAAGCACTCTTCATGTTTGGCTAGTGCTGCTGTCTGGTGGGTCTAGAAGCCAGCACGTGTCCTGCATGCTCCCAAGAGCTACAGCTGACCGGAGGAGCCTAGAGCTGTAGAAGCTACAACTCCCACTGGTTGAAACCACAGCTCACCAAAATCTCTGTGATGCTTTGTGCCCCCAGGATATCTGGGGAGGAGATGGAGCCCACACCCATGTTTAATTATTAATACATTAAAATCAAATCCACAAATACCAACTGGAAGTTCTGTTCCCCCTCACTGCTTACACAATGCTCTAGAGCTCCTGACCCAGTTGGTCACCATCCCCTCCCTGCCACAGTCCATCAGAGCATTCCACCTTTTGAGGTCCCCAGCCTTATCCTACAAGCACCCAGGGCAAGGACAAGGTCCCTCAGATGGTTTTAGCTGCAATAGAATGCTTTCCTAAACCACGGTGGTTTGTGGTACCACAGTCACAGTCCCCTACTGCACACAGAACCTCTGTGACACCCAAGTAACCTAAGGTACATGACTGAGTGGTCCGAAGATGTAAGAGGACACCTCTTATTAAACCCAAAATAGCTTGGGAAGGATAAAAGAGGGAGGTGTACACATGCCCCTGCTCAAGTCCAAGGGAAACACACAGTACCTTTCAAAATGAAGGTGGGTGAAAAAGCAGCTCACCACCTCCAATAACCTTTTACCAGCATATCCCAAACAGCAGCAACAGCAGTGGGAGGAGGAAGGTGCAGGAGGGAAGGTGCAATGCATCCCTCAAATCCTTGGACAGGAACAGAGTAGCTTGCTGCAAGGCGAGCCAGCTCTGACCAAGCCTGTGCAATACCATAGTGAATTAAGGAAAGATGGCTTTAGCAGACATTTATTTAGCTTTCTGCTGTTTCTTTCCCATCACGGCAAATTAGTAAGGTATTTGCATCTCAAAGGCAGGCAAGACCATCACAGCTAGCCCTATACTCTGAGGACAAGTCAGTATTCAACAGGAGCCAGGCTAGAAAGTGCAGGTAGCACAGTGGCAAAATACACCGCTGGATCTCTCTGTTCATCTGGTGCAGTGGTGAAACCAGGTGTGGTGGCTATGTGCAAATTCAAGGCCGCCTCTGAACTTCAAGAAGTGGGAGCAAGGGAAGAGAAGTGACTCCCAGCCACCCTGCTAATTTTCACTGCTATTAATTATAATAATCACTGCTCTCTTTAATCTCAGCTTCTCCTCTGAGACCTGGCAGTAAAGGAAGCCTCATAACGAGGTGGGGAAAGAGTTGGAGTAATTGCAGCAAAGAATGTAACCTCTGAGACAAGTTTATTCAGAGCAAAGGGCAGGGACCACAGGGAAGCCCACCAGCTGCAGGGAGGTGAAGCAGTGGGCACCTGTCTGGTGAGAGAAAGGGAGCAAAGCCAGAGACTGTTTCACTGTTTCTTGAAATAAAGCAAGTGGATCTACTCCTAGTGGAGGGAATGATGCAGCACCAACCCCAAGCTCTCCATCAGGATTCTCACTTTCTTGAATGTCGCTGCGTTAGTTAGCAAGCAGGCAGCTGGGTTAGCAACAGACTTAAGCAAAGCAGGCAGCTGCTTGAGGCAGCAGATTGCCAGAGGTGGCAAAAGAGCTGGCTGCACATCAGAGCCCTGCGGAGCCAGTTGCTATGGCTGCACCCTCACCCACAGCCTTGGAACAGGACAACCCCTGACTGAATCAGGCAGCACTGACCTTCCCTGCCTCTTACAGCTCCAGGGAGATGGAGATAACTGCAAGCAGGCAATCACTCCTGCTTACACCCATCCCTGAGGGGCTGCAGACACAGACCATAACAGCTCTGTCTGGAGATGCTATCATAAAGTACCACAGTGGGAAGCAGGATGGAGCCAGGGTTTCCCCGGGGTGCTGCTCCCCACCCTCATTCCTTTCTGTCCATGTTGCAGCTTGGAATGGTTTATCACCTGGTCTTATGAGTTCTCAGTTACCTGGTAGAAATAAAAGGCCAGTGCATCCCTGAGCTCCTCCTGGTCCTGCAGATGCCTCTGCCTACTCCCCCCAGCTGGTACTGAAGGAACACACTGCACTGACCACTTCATAAGCTGGCTCTTCTAGTGGCTTTCAGTCATAGAATCATTAAGGCTGGAAAAACCATTGAGGTCAAGAAGTCCAACCATCACCACCATGCCTACTAAACATCAGTGCCACATCTACGCAGTTCTTGAAAACCTCCACCACCTCCCCGGGCAGCCTGTGCCAATACCTCACCTTTTGGAGGAGAATTTTTTTCTAATATCCAATCTGAACCTTCCCTGGAGCAACTTCAGGCCATTCCCTCTTGTCCTATTGCAAGTTACCTGGAAAAAGAGGCCCACCCCCACCTTGCCACAACCTCTCTTCGGGGCCTCAGCCCAGCAATCCAGTCAGTCCAGATTCCTCTGTAGGTCTCCACCTACCCTCAGGCAGATTGACACTTCCCCCAGACTGCAAAGGAAAAAAAAAAAAAAAAAAAAAAAGATATTCTTAAGCTTTCATAAGATAGAAACCAGCATCTGACTGCTAACCTGATCAACACTAAGCAGCCTTGCTTCACTGAATGGACCAAGCATTTATATATGCAGAGTAGATTCACAGAAGAGCTGAAGCTACAACCCCTCGAAGAGATTTTATCCTGTTACAAAGAGCTTATCCTCCAGGGATGACCTCAAGGTGCTTAGCACCCTCAGAAGCTGGGAAGGCTGAGAAGGGAACTTTCTCCTCCATTCAGATCTCCTATATTTCAGGCACCAAAGCCTGGCTCTGGCTGTCAGATGTCTGCAAATGTGGCAATGGAAACTTTGCCCAAACCAGTGTGTTTTTGTAGGTGCACAAGGGGAAATCTGAGTGGAACAGCTTCCAGACAGCTGCTAAGAAAGTAGTGACAGAAGGGGTGGAGAAAGGGAAGTGAAGCAATGCCAGAGCTCCATCCAGGCAACAGCTTAGTTTAACCCTTCTGGTCATCAGCTGAAGGAGCAGCTGCCACCATCAGCAAACTGCACAGCCACGAGCTCTCAGAGTAACTGGGATCAACCTTTTTCAGTACCCCCTGTTGGAACTTTGCTGAAAAACCATCTTCATGGTTAACTATATGCATTGCACCATGCAGAACATCACGATACTCTCAGCCTGATGAGTGTCTGGAGGGCAGCAGCAAGTCATTAGTAGTGTGGAAGAGGTCTGCAGAGATCAGAAACAGTGAATGAAAGACAGGCTTTTGGTGCTGGGTCACTGTGCTGATTTAGCCTGCTTGGTGACAGCGCTAGGTTACTGCTAAGACAAGGCTGGAGCGAGGATAAAACTCTAAGGGTAGTTAGCGTGGAAAGACTTCCTTGCAGATGGCAAATTCACACACTCAAAGCCATCCAGCTTGTCCCAGGTGCTGTTAAGCAGGCTGTGAAATACCATGTACCACAGCATCCCCAGTTGTTCATGGCACTCACCCCCCACCCCAACATCACCCCCACAGCTCCCTCTTCTGACACGTACCTCAGTTTTTGCCCAGAAATGATCCCATTTAACTTCAGTGGGTTGTTTTCTCCTCTAAAGCCAGTTCATTTTGATGGCTGTTGGGTGTAGGATAAGTCCTTTGGTAGGAAAGCATCCTGGGGAGCAGTACCTCACTCACCAAGTAAGGAGCTGCAGCCTCACACTGAAGCTCCCAGGTGACAGCATTGGGTGCACTACCAAACAGCAGGGTGGTCAGCGGTCACACCCCCAGAAACACCAGCTGCTGGGCTACAGGAAGGGAGAAGGTAAAGGAAGAAAGAGATGTGCTCTGGGAATCAGCTGACTTCTCCTTTCTCTGACACACTACAAACATTCGTTTCATCCACAGAAACTGCATGTCAAAAGAGAAAGCAATTTATATTTAGCTCCAGCAACAAAGAGAACAGGGGATTGAAGAGTGATGTTTGCCTGCAATGGCAGTTTCTCCACAGAGCTAGAAATAGCTCTTTCCTGGAGATACACAGCTTTCTAAAGCAGGCCAAATCCAGGTTAAATATATAGAAGGACATCAGTATGAAAATACTCTTTTCATTTTGTTCCTAAAGCTATGGCTGACCGGTATGCACAATTTAGGAAGCATTTGCACTGTACCAGGAGACAATTTCTAAAAGCAAGGAAAGAAATGCAGCACCACTTTCATGTCACACAAATCTTTGCAAACTGATCCGTTTCCCTCCCCTCCTACTCACTCAGGCTTCAAAAAAACTTTTGCTTAAGAGCAGATCCTTAAAGACATTACGCAAAGTGGTAAGTACAGAGAGACTTCGATCATAGTTGGATTTTCTAATTAGCTGACAAACACATGTAACCATTATGCAGGCAGAGGATTCTCCTGGCCATCTCACTTCCCAGACAGAAGAATCAATACTACAGTGCTTTGGTGCTTTTGTCTGTTCAGTTACCAACTCAGCTGCTGTATCTGACCAATTCCAGCTCCCCCACAGGAAGGGAAGTGGACAGTGTTTGAGGATTCTTAACTTTGTCACCAATCACAGTCACATTTAACATGGTCCATACTCATAGTAGCCAAAAATCATAGATTCACAGAATTATTTAAAAGTCATTTGTAGCAGCCTCCAGGCACAACCTGCTTCCCCAAGGGACCAATCTCAGCACAAAGAACTGTTGCTAAAACTTGAGTGAGGTCATACATCTGGCAAATATAACCAAATTAAACTATTTTAAGAACTTGGCTTGGCAGCCTGCGTGCCTTAACAAAACCTTAACTCTTTGTAGCCTCCTCCTGCAGAGCTCACCACAAGCAGTTTACATGCCAAGCCATATCCTCACATGGTATATTAGTAATACCAGGCTCCTCCTTTTTCACAGCTGACCCATTGCTCTTGTGACAATGCCAACAGAGGTTTCTTAAAGACATGGAAAGCACCAGAATGGAAAGATACCAAAAACCTCTTGGTGATGGCAGGGGATGCAAACAGCTTTGTCCACATGGGAAAGGATTAACACAGTCCAGACACAGTACAAGCAGATGGCAACAGGAACTGGCACAAAAAACTGGTTTAGCCTTAAGGCCTGTAAAGCCCCATGTGAAATAAGGGTGCCAGCCAAGTCTCAAGCATCTGTGATGCCCACAGCACATCTGGAGATGGGGACTTTGGAAGCTCTGGAGTCTGGCAAGCAAGCGTGACTGTCACAGGTAGGGAGAGAACTTCTAGCAGTTCAGAAAGACAGTCATGGGGAAGGTCTAGTTAACCCTGAGACACTCAAGTTCCTATAGGTCATTTCTTGAGAATGTACGTAACAGTTCATTACAAGAAAGGAGATATGCAGTGTGTGTTAGCAAAAGAGATGTTACAGAGCAGTATTTCCTGGAAGTCCAAATTCTTGTGCAGCTACATACCGAACACCTGCTAAAGACCTGGAGGTCTTAAAAGTGTGGTTCAGGGAACAGGGTGAGTGATGAGCTATTCAGATGTAAAATCTTCTACCAAATGACTGAAAATTAAAGGCAGTCCAGCATGAAAAGAGAAAAGGTTTCTGACTGCAATCAGTGTGATGCTATCTGGTTGCCTTTTCCCTGCCTCTACCCTGCCTTTAAATTAAAAATAAACAAATAATGGAGATACAAAACAAAAGCTGCCTGAAAATCCACTCAGCATCTGACCCAGTACAGTCAGGTCCTCTCCTCTAGCCTCAGCACAGCAAATAGTTTTCCACAAACTGCATGAGGAAGCAAGTTAATTCCCACCACTGGGCCAGCCTCTGCACAAATTCAGCACTTAATATATGTTGTCAGATTTGCCACGCACAAACTGGAACTAGGTGAGGCAGACCCTTCAACAGGTACCAACCAGGACCTCCCATGCTTGCTGTGATCTGAGAATGGAGGTGAGCTCCCACTGGCCAGGATACTCCAGAAGCTTTTTGCTTGTGCCATATAGCCAGCATCAAACCATTTGGCAGCTCTACAATGTTGAAACACTTCAACTGAGCAGCAGCTAAGGCAGGAGAGACGATGGTCCTCAGACCCCCTCACTAGGTCCTATAGTACCTGGAAAACACAAGAAATCACAAAAATCATCCACTCTTACAAATAACAATTTTTTATTTTAGTAAAGTAATAAAGCTTTGTATTTACAGATACAGTAACTGTACATATCAATTAAAAAATGATTACTCTCCAAATCATTAAAGTCACCCAGCCTATTAGGAATATAAACCCCTGCAAACTCCAAGGGCCTTCAGCAGTGCTTCTCTTCCACAAACTCAGTTCTCTTTGTTCTGAATGATTTTCTGCTGGTTCTCCAGAAACTCCTTCAGCTTGTTCTCCGTGAGCGTCAGCCTCTGCTCCAGAATGGAAACTGTCTGCAAAACAAAAGGAAAGCTGCCGCCAAACCACTCAGACAAGCTATATGCTGTGTTCTCAGAGGGCAATGGAATGCTATGTTCAATGAAGTACTCTGAGCTATTTTGGAGCTGTAACACCAGGGTCAAGCAAGAAACCCTCCCAGTGTAAGGCAGCACAGTGGGGTGATGGAGGGGAATTAAAACTCAAACTGGCAGCATATACCTCAACATATGGCCTAAATATCTCTGTGCAATCCAGTTACCTCACAAAGGGATTTTTATAGCCTCTTCCTACAGCTGAAGTCATCACAGGCAGAATATACAAGAAAAACATTTTAACCACGAAGCAATAAAAGCCTCTTCTGAAAACCCTTTAATGGACCATTGTGAGGTAACCAAGAGACCTATTTGTGGAAAATCACTTTCAGATTCCAAGGACACTGGAATAACTGATAATAGGCAGTAATTACATTTAATGCTTTAATACCCATCAACTTAGAAGCAGCAGTCGATAGCTTCATATTCGGAGCATTTTTACTGCCATCAAAAACATACCCTGTCAAAAACAAAGGATGTTCAGAACCTCAAGACTTTATTACAGTATTTCAAACAAACTTTGGCTGTTTGTATAGAAGTTACAAATAGAAGATCTTTAAATAGCACATTTCATAAGCACATGACCAAGTACTTAACAAAAGAAAGCAGGTCTCTTTATCTCCATTTTATTACTGGGAAAACTAAAATGCAAAGAAAGAAAGGAAATACTTTGGCTAAGGTCACTTGATGGAAGAGGAAATGTGTCCTACAAAACCATTTGGGAAATGAGAGGAACGGCTGGAAGGGATGAAGCAAAAACACAGGCATGATGAAAGCACACCAAGCACTACTATTGAAGCCATCTCCCTCAGCCACAATGCAACATCACAAAGTCATAAAGGGTTTTGCATCATAAAATTTGCTGTAACACACCTTCTTTTCTCCCTCCAAACACAGCTCAAATCTTAACTAAGGCACTAGGCAGCATATCAGAGCCTATAGGAGCCAACCATTCTGCTACACACAGCACAGTGGAACAAAGCACAAATAAGATAGACTTCAGAATATGCTGAATTTGAGGAAGATTTGCAAGGAAGATCTTGTCTGCTTAATATTTTCACATAATTTTCATTCCAATAAATCTGTAGTGAGCACTGTTTTGCCTGGTTGCTTCAGTGTTTCTACCTTCATTTGGTGGCTGGCAGGAAGATACCTCTTAATAGAACAAAACCAATCCTGCTACCTCCAAGTGCATGACACTCCATCCAGAAATCTATTAGCAGGTGTTGGTAATGGATGAGCAGTAGACAACGCAGCTTCAAGTGTGCAGTGCAGAACAAAGCTGAGTGTCAGCAAGACACGACAGCGTTCAGATGATTTCTTTCTTTACCACTTTCAGAAGAAAATTTTCAAATAAAAACCACCAGTATGTTTTCTCTCTCCCTCTTTCATGTTACAAAATGTTTACCACAATAAACCTTGAAATTATAGCTAAGGAAATGCTACAAAAATGATAGACTCAACAGATTAATTTTACATTTGCATAACTTTGCAGAATAGTTTATCACAACTTCATGTTTCCTCCATGTTATATTGATACAGCGTTGGAAAATATGACAAGCACAAGGACAGCAGGAACTCAAGGTGCCACAACTGAAACGTACCCAAGCTCCCACACCACCAGCAAATTAAAAATTCTTAGTAAACTCATGGATAGCTATATCAATAGAAAATTTTCAGAAATATTTTTGGGGTGCAGGTGAGGTGTCCCTGTCCTTTCTCTTCAGCTAAGAAAACAGCTTAAAATCAACCCACATATGCTGTTAGTGTTGTCTTTAAGTGATCAATACACAGGAATTACGTAGCAATGACTTTTAACAGAACATTGGGAGACTACTGGTATAGTCTGCACCTTTCTTGAAGAGAGAAAAATGATGAAGCTTGTGATGTCTTATATCTTCATAGAGACATTTTGTTGTTTATTTGTGAAAACTTTTTTTTTTTTTTTTTTAAATGAAGCAGTGGTGTCCTTTCACAGAAAGAAGTCACAAACTCCAGAGTTGGTGGAGCTTTGCAAAAAATTTGTGACATTAGCTTGAGCCTGTGATGTGCAGGAAGCAATGCCCTGTTATGTTCTGGGAGGAGCAGCCAAGAAAAACAATCAGCCAGTTATCACCAGCTGCTGTTTCCTCTTCACTCAGATCTCAGCTAGCAACCAGCATGTTGTGGTTCCACCTGGACAACATCTAACTGGTGTTGACCAGGTGATCAAAATTGAAAGAGGCGATAAAGGTGCCTCTGATGAATCTGTACTCCCTTCTCTGTTATAACTCATCCACACAGTATGCCTATAAGAAGAAAAAAAATGTGCAGCTAAACAAGCAGGCCCCTTTTTGTTACCTTCTGTTTCTTTGCATTGCTAACTGCACCTGTGCCCCTCCTCCTTCAGGAATCTCCTCTAAACATAAGGGATACTTCCACATTCATTTGCATTGCTTGATGGTTTTGTGTAGACTTGTTTCACTTCTAAATATTACAAAGTTAAAATTAAAATGAATTATGAAACCACTTGAACAACATGTACATTTACTTGTGCATATGCACACTGTTAAAACAAAATACAACAGACTAGAACCAAAGGAAAATAAAATACTGCACAGATGGCAAAAATAAAGGCTACAGCTGAAAGGCTGCTGAATACAGTTACTCAAAGCAGCTTCTACTTTTTTTGTTTGGTTTGCATTTTTTTTCAAACACTATTTTAGGGCTAGTTACAATTTTATCCTAAAACCTACTAATTTATTCCTCCCCCAGTGATCTCTATTTCACTCTCTTTTTTGCTAGGTTTTAAATAACATTTAAATTATCTTTTTTCAGTTATGCAATGACTTGAAGAGATGTTTGCATTGCTTTTATCTAGTTTAAACCCCACACATACTGTTTACTGCAATATTTGCCTCCTCTAAGTACCTATGAAGTTGAAAAGACGACATTACACATGCTTCATCAGAACTATAGATTTGATTTGTGTAATTAAAGATAAATATCACAAACCAATTACAGAGACAAAAACAGAAAAGTATTTTATGTATACACTAGGTTGTATCTTCATCATAAAAATGCAGAACCAATGTCACAGAAGTGTTTTTTTTTTCCCCTCCAGTGTTCTAAAGATTTTAAAAACTACAGAAAACTGCCTTCTTGCACTTCTGCCAAATGAATTTCTTTTGGTTTTCACTCTATTTTAGACAGTCTGTGGTCCTACAATGCTTCATACCCCTAAATCAGCCATTCTTCCACACCTGTTGGGTTCTCCAGTGCATCATCCTTGACTTCTTTTTGGTCATGTACTTCTCTAAAGAAAAGACAGCCAACTCAAACCATTAACTAGTGTGTTCAATATTCAGCGTTAAACATCTGCTTGCTCCTCCCCAGAAACAACACTCAAACTTGCAGAGAATAACTCCCATACAGGTTTATTTCTTCATAAACAACAGTGTGCTCTACAGATTAATGATGTTTACTGTCCTATGCCTTCTCCCCACTTCTCATATCCCTCAAAAATATACAATGAGATTTAGCCCCAAGAAATGCTCAGAAACAAACATTTCTCAATAGAAATAACAAACAATGATTTGGTTAAAGAGAAGAGACTACTTAAGAATTTTGGAATAGAGTTAACACACTTCAATAGACCATCATTAACAGTTGGTACCATTCCAGCACTACTTTGGGTCTCTGGGGAAGAACAACATGTGAAAGCTTTGCAAGGGATTAGTTGCTAGCTAGATGTAGGTGAAAAGCTCATTTGGGAGACGAGGCCCAGGAACGCCCAGATATGTAAGATGAGAAGAGAATACTGCAGAAATTGGATGGCATAGGTGAATGTTGGGTGGGAGAAAGGATTTGAGTTTGCCAGCAGAATGCAATGTAACTGGGGAAGGAGGTGTAACCAGCTAGTTACTCAATGAGACAGAGTTCTACTACCTGCAATTTTAGCTATGCCTTCAGTTGGATAAACTTTGGCTAATAACAGAAGGTTTACTGGTATGTGGTAGCAGTGGTAATGGGAGGACTGTTGGACTAGATGATCTCACAGGTCCTTTCTAACCTTGTGATTCTATTCTATGAATCTACTGCAAAACGTTCTCATTGTCATAATAAAATCAAACAGCAAACCATACCTGAGTCAGAACATCCAGTTGTCCTATAATATGCTCCAAGGTATCTGCAAGCTGGACATCATCCTCTCGCCGTTCATGGCTCCTACCAGTATCTGGAGATTTTGTTTTCTTAAGATGAACACCACAATCCATCTCGGATGGCTAGAAAAATAAACAGATATAGTCTGCTACTGCAACAGAAACAACTAGAAAAGATTCTCTGTTTTATGGAGGGTAAACATGGAAAAACATTTTACGTTGGGAAAATCTGAAAGGGCAAAAGAAATTTAAGTGTTTTTTTCTTGCTATGGTTGAAAAAAGAAAAGCTGCTGCAAACTCATCTGTCTTCACAGTCTGGAGCGGCATGACTTTTGATGGCAGTGTGTGTGCATTTTCTTCTTAAAGCCTGCATCAGGAAAGGCAAACCTTAAATAATGATACTGAAGTAATCCTGCAAGAATCAAGTGATCATGATTTGATGCTTGCAGAAATTCCCTGTCTCTGGAAGTGATACTATTTGTCCACATCTCACAAAAGGTCCCTGCTTCTTTCTGCCAAAAGGCTCATCTAAAGGGATAATCCATTCCCAACACCTACCCTTTTTTTTTTTTTCTTCATTTCAGTCCTCTAGTTTGCCATCTCCTGGTCCACTGTACTTACTTCTGAAGTCTAAAACTTTTTTTCTTTTTTTTTTTTTTCTTTTTTCTTTTTTTTTAAAAAAAAGTAGTGAAACACTAGTTTTGTGGCCTTTGAGGTAACTTCTGGTAACAACTATCTGTGCAGTCTGCCAAAAGCATCTAAGCTTTGCATTGTCCACACATTCCAGGAGGTCTGTGCTAAGCACAGCTCCATCATTCCATCAGCTTGTTCTATACACCACCTGAGATTACAGCCCTGTTTGCACGTTCTGTATTCCTTCTTTTGCATTTGCCACAACAGGAACAGAAACATAGACAAGAGAATCAAAGGGAATAATTTTCACCAGAAATGGAGCTACTGCTCTCTGACACCATCTAAGATTGCTCTTGGGAAAAGTTTCCAAGAAAAACCGCTAAACACTGTAGCAAAATATCAATTCATCAACTTGGGTTCTCCTGCTACAGATTCTTTCACACCAAAAGGAACAGATTCCAAGGCAAAACGCAAACCAGAGTGTTCTCATGAACTGCGAACAAAAGCTTTCAGCTCAGGCTTTTCTTCTGCGCCATTCTACTCCTAATGAAGTATACACGGGTATGTTGCACAAGTATTGCCATGCCAATGTACGTTACATACCTATGACTGTTATGCATATACTCACGCACATATGTAAACATACCTCCCCCCTACTAGACAGTAAAACAACATGCCTATTTGCTATTTTTCTCAGTGGAAGTTTGGATTTTAGCAGAAGAATCTGAGGTCTTAAAAAAAATATATACTTTAAAGCTTGAGGCATCTTCGTCATCTCCCTAAGCAGACACAGAACAGCAGATTGGAAAAAGCCTATAAATCTTGACTCCATCTTTTCATTTTGAATTATGATCAAAGCATTAAGACAAGCCACATACAGTAGCAACTTAAGCGGATGAATTTACTTTAATTAGCCTGAGACGGTGCTGAACTAAAAAGGCAATTTTGATTCCGACCCCTAATCAGGGGGTCAACCTTGAGGCTTGTCTGATTGTTCAAAAGTCTTAAGAACGAATCTATTTGCTGAAAGAACAAAAATTAAAATCTGATCTTACTTCTAAGAAAAATCTTGTCAAACTAGATTTCAGGGCAATTAGGCAACACTTTGTAGCAGCAGTTATTAATTTATAAATGGTAAGTACGTATTTCAGTTTCCATAATTCTGACCTAGTACTTAGAATCTCTCACACCTACAATAACATATTTATAGTTTATATCAGACAGTTTTAGCATTTTTTCATACCACATATTTGTGTTTTATGCTTTTACACCACAGTTGTGACTGTAATTCCTACTCATCACAGCCTTCTTTAATTTGCAAACATTCTTGCGGAGAGAAGCTTTGCTTTCAAAGCAAGCTGCATCACCAAGCAGCCTCATATTTACAGAAAACAACAGCAGGTGGGCAGAGCAACTTTGAAGTTCACACCTATCGCTGCAAACAAGCTCTATGCCTTGATTCACAATGCACTTTAACCACCTGCCTTAGAAATTAGCATCTTCTGTAGGCTTCAGTCTCCATGTACCTACTGAAATGAAAATTATTTCAGAGCAAGTTTGTTTTCAAGTTCACCACCCCAACAGGATTTTTCGTGCCTCTTTTATGCCAGAAGTTATTTAAAATTCTTTTTTTTCTTCCTACTCACCTCAATGATGGACTCATTTTAAAGTCTGCATTCAGTTGTTCTTTCCTAGCACTTGCACGTTATTCTGACTCCTCCATGACAAACTGAATACAAAACAGTTTTTACACATCCACTGCTTTGATTAGCAGCCATGCTTTTTAAGTATTTAAGAAAAAAAGTTACAGAACTATTCAATACAGCACAAGCTGCTCTAAGAAAAATATTCTCTTTGCTTTAAGTAAAAGGTGAACAGATTCAAACATGTCAAGAACAATGCTAATTTATTTTACAGCTATTGAAAATAAATTGCAATCAACATGCCCCTGGCACATAGCTATAAAGAACATCTGCACAATTTATCCTTTTCCAGAAGAATCTTGGTACTGCACAATACTAGAGAAGACTGAAACAGCTTCTCTTTCTATTAAAGGCCATCAATAGGCGATGAAAAAGCACACACTGCTGCTTTAAGTCATTTTGTCAGGAGAGAAATGGGAAAAATAATACTGACATCTGTTACTCAAAAAAAAAAAAAAAAAAAAGCAGTGCCTTGCTCAAAACAGAAAAGTTTTTTTTTTGTTTTTTTTTTTTTTTAAATGAACAGCAAAATTCAAGTCTTGCAGAAAGTTGCAGCAGCACTTTTCAAAAACAGCCTAACATAACACATTTCACTTGAAAGAAAAGAAATTGAGCTGTGGACAGTTTATTAAGAAGTTATAATTGCCATTTTCAGGTTACACTTATGTTCCTTAAAATAATAAACCAAGAGACATTAGTTTCTTTTTAATAGCTAAGAACTTTTCATATCAAATTGAAATTTAAAGTTAACCTATATTATTCATTTTGCCCTCTGTAAAAACACAGCACCTGGCCCAAACCAAAAAAAATTATATCTCAAAGAAGAATTTACTGTGCCCTGTTTCCTGTGAGCATAAAGCAGAAGGAGAGAAAAAGTGCTGTCAAAGAGCACCACGTGACATGGACTTGCCTGTCAGTAGTATGCAAACCATCCCATTAGCATCCATCAGAGGCTTTGGCAGGTAAACTCTTCCCACAGGGGAACAGTTCTGGTGGAGGAACCAGTGTTCAAAGTGGTGAGTCACTGCTAAAGGGTTTTGTTCAACAGTTATCTTTAATACACTTTATGCTATCTGCAGACAAACATTCTATAACGGTGATGAAATTTTAGAAGAGATCAGGCATTTCTTCTATCCCCTTCCTTAAATTACTACTGGATAACGTGGTTTGGTATTAACAGTGGAACAAATGAGGGTAAAGTTATCATCTCACAGTAGAGGATGCCTTGTCCATACAGTTTACTCCGTTGCTTGCAGTATTACAAGCTGAATATTCCTTTCATAAAGGCTTTCTCTGTCTCTGCTACTTTTTAGCTCAGAATTATATGACACAAAGTAGCCTAACTATAGTTCAATGTTAGTTCAGTATAATAAGCAAAGGGGTCATTGGATTGTTAGTTTCATAGCGTGCATAACACGCTACAGTTAGAACCCAACAGAATTAAAAAAGGAAGATGTTTGTATTAATCCTGGCAAGATTTGGTAAAATTGACTTTAACCTCCTTCCAACCTTTCTGTTCTTTCTTACCAGTGCCACCATACTGTTTTTCATGGCTTCTCTTCACAATGCACTCAACATCAGGCAACCGGTTTAGAGTGTAGCAAGTTACACACAGGCCTTGTCTGTCACAAAATACTGTGGCTAATTCAATATCTCCAGCAATGGGCTGAGGTTCTACTAAGTAAAAAACACTATTATATATAAGAGAGAGCATAGTTCAGTAGCTTAGCAAAAAGAACTTAAACTGGGAAGACTACGGATACTGCCACAAAGTAAAAGGTATCAGGTAGAAGTTTACCTTCCAGTTAAGACTTCGTACACACAAAAACAACTCACACACCCACTTTTTATCTTACAGCACATGTTGAACCACATGTAACAAAATAGTCATGGCAATAATGCTGCAGTTATACTTCAACAGATCAAGGAAACATCCAAAGATTTGTAAGAATATACAAAAATTCAAGTGAAACATCACTCACACTGGCAACAGCTTTAAAGGGTTACTCTTGTAATATCCAAAACATCTAACATCAACACTACATTTAGATCACTGCATCATACTGTATTATTCAGCTAATGGATTCATCCATTAGATATAGTCAGAACTAAGATGTCTCCAAATATTTAGAAACAAAGCTCCAGTACAATGACACCCATTTCTCATCTGCATTAAGTCTCTGCACAGAGATTTCTTCTGTCTTTGATAATTGTCAATGGAAAGATTTAATGAATGTCTATTTTCAGAACTAATGGCAGCACTCAAGGATTTCTACTAGCTAGTAAAATGCTTTCAGCTGTTACTCACATCTGTGCTTTTTATTTTTGAGAGGTGAGGACAGGTGGGAGTGCAGAATATTGTCCAGTCCTCTCACATATTCTTAAACACAGGCTGCTAACAAAAATGTACATAAATGAACTACATTTATTTCTCTTTTTAATCATTATTTCATTTTATCATTTTCCAAGAAAGTACATATGTCTAAATAAACCAATACCAAACAAGTAAATATCAGACAATTCAAATTAATACTAAGAAAAAAGATGGCTCTGTAGTTCAACCACCTGAAACTGAGTCATGTATTTTTCAACTTGTAGACATTGTTCCCCAAAAGAAGCTTTATGTAATTTCTGAATGCTGACCTACCAGATTGCGATGGGTCCCATCCACATTAGCACCAGACTTGTGTGTTTTCAGAACTTCACTGTAATCTGCTGCACTGAAATTAGTCTTCCATACCATCACCTGGAGAACAAGGTCAGATGGATATGTTACCTTTATGAAAACTTTTTACTACAATTGCTTAGAGGTCAGTTTCACCTGCACATCAGAGAAGGCTGATGTTACTGAATACAGATGTTCTCAACCTGAAAGTGTCTTCTTTCAACATTTCTTGGGTTAGGAACATCATGAAACTAGACATACCTAGAGGACTTCGAAGCAACACACCAATTATACCAGTCACCAACCTGCTCATCAGCTCCTCCAGAGGCAAAAAAGTCTCCTGTTCTGGAGAATGCTATGCAGGTGGCTGGACCCTGTGAATAAAATTTAAAGATAGACTTAAAATAAATATGGAAAAAACAAACAAACAAAAAAAACAAGGTCCGCTGACTACAAGGTATTTCTCTTCTGAAGTCAGCAAGATGTCAAAAACCCTTCTCTGTCAGGTAAATGGCCCACAGTTACTGCACTAGGATAAGTGGCATTTGGTTATCCTTTCCTCCACTTTTGCTTGCATTTTAAGATACTGGATATCCAGAATGTGGCTAGGCATACAACAGTACATGCCTACCAGGTATCCAGACACCAGCTCATGCAGTCACCAAGTGTCATGGTTTTGTAATGTTACATACATACATTCAGCCTCTCTTAGCGCCCACTAAATACCTCTTCAGCTCCTCTAAGATGACTGACAGAGGCAGAAGCAGCAGGAGGTCTGGTGTCACTGAAGAATTACATGGCATTGTCTTCTTCAGTGACATTTAACAATGGACTTTTTGAACATCTTTTGCAAAGCAAGTCAGAAGGACAGAGAATTGAAAACTGTGGTCTCCTTATGGAAAAAACATACCCATGTCCTGACATGAAATAATAACAGCGTCACAGTAAGCCGTATCTCCATTGGGACTGCAATTACACATTACACTGTAAAGTCACTTTGACCCTGATACACTCAGTCATTGGTTCATGCATGAAGGTGTTGAGTGTATGGGAACTGTCAGGTCACAGCCAGATCCAGGGACGGAACATCTGCTGACCTGGCTCACCTGCACTCCCTAACTTCATGTGAGGGCTGGCTGCTGCAAGGGAAGCATCTCTACTTAGAGACTGCCTCCTCTGGAATGTTTTGCAAGCCTTGAAATGGGTAAGCGATTCCTTGTTTATTATCAGATTGTGACTGCTATGTTCCTTGGGTGATCTGAAACTGGTTTAAAGCAGCATCTGTATTGCCTATCCTTATAATACAAACTATTGCATTCTTAGAAACTGCACAATGAAAGGGAAAGCATAAGGAAGAGAAAGGGAGAGGGAAAGAAAGCTTGAGAAAAGCACATAGGATTGAGCTGCTAATGGTAAATGGCATGTTTTCATGCTAAATGCCCCAGTCATAATAATTTTCAGTGGACTGAGTTCTGAAAAGCCTTTTTTATACATATAACCAAGTAATGTTCCCTAAATATTTACAAGGAACTTCCATGCCACTACAGAAGCTGTCTGGAAATGCTCTACAACCTGCTGCTCTCTAACAACTAACTATATGCTCCAAAACATTGTGTTTCTGCATGATGATTCAGTGCCAGAGATGGACTTGCATACTAACCCAGTGTTTTATCTGTATGGGCTTAGGCAATAGTATGTTACAGCTTGAAGCACTCTAGAATAAAAATGCGCAGAACAGTACAGGATGATCTCACAGCTGCAAGACGTTAGTTCTAAGCTGCAAACTCCTGTCTCTAATGATCTTTCTGTTACAACAAGGCCAGCTCCAACACAGCATTAAAAAGACAGCAATGTAAATTTGGCAGTCCTCCCTATGTAAACTACAGCTAATCAACTAGTAACAAATTCCCAGCACTCCAACAGTTGCGTCAAAGTACATCAGAAGGACATGAAGGCATTTTCCTTCAAGTGTCCACTTAAACACAGCCTTCCAAGAACAGCACAGCAGCAGTCAGCTGCCAGAATAAGAACTGTGGACCAATACAGTCACCCACACAAAGTCACAACTAAAGAATGTCTTCAGAATGGGCTGTTCATTTGGTGACTAACCTACAGTCCTCCCTTGAAAAGGCAAATCTACTTAATGAAGAGCAACAACAAAAATCCACACCCACTTCATTTTTCACCACTTAGAGATGCTGGCAGAAATCACAGTGAGACTGGAAGGAAAAAAGACCTAAGGATCAAAAAAATCCACATTTATATACCAACACTGAGAACAAAGAACAGGTTATCATACATGTTAGGTGAAAAAGTAAGATACATCTGCTGAATCAGAAATTAAAAAGCCTCGTAATACACTGATCAACAGAGTGAAAGCCAACTCAGGATTATGCCAGGACTGATTCTATTCCCATTTCAGTGTAATGTAATACCCCTAAAAGATCAGAAAGCACTGTCTGCCACTTTCATACTTCTACTTGTTTCCAAAATGGAAGAGATACAACCCTATAACAGCAGCTAGCTGTGTTGCTGTCAAAGCCTTTCCAATACCAGTTAGATAACCAGGAGAGAGCAAAGGCTGTTATCTTACTGATCAGAAACAACAGGGGGGAAAAAAATAAAAAATTTTTTTTTAAATCAAGGGGCTTTAACCCCACATCTGAATAGATGACTTAAGAAACAATCATATTGTAGAAACCCTGGGTTTAGTACAGCATTGGTCTAAACAGTCTATTATCTAATTCTGAGGAACTAGTTTGCAGTAATCCATATTTGATTCTCATTCAAAGCTAAACTGTCTATATTTCGGAATGGAAGAAGGAATAGAAAGTAGGTTCAGCCTCCAAACAAACAATAACCATCCACATTGTTTCCTAGGAGAAGTATAAAAGGCATAAAGATCCACAGTCCCTCCACAATGCCCCTTTTCCAGAAAGCTACTTCCTAAGCTTTTGCTTTGCCCATTAAAAAAAAGGCAAATATGAAAATAAGACTAGAACAATAGGTAAAAGCTTTCAAGTCCTATCTGATATTAGCACCCACTCACCACTCTCCAAAGAAAAGTTTTATGCAGTTAAAGTTTATACCTTAAGATATGCAGCACTTATCTTCTCCTCAAATCTTTGCTCCATTCCTTTCAGCATAAAAACTGACCAAAGGAGTTTAAAATCAGATCTTTCCATGAGGCAGAGCTTCAAGTATGAAGCTGTTGCACTTACCCCTTAATACCACAAGAAATTTACTAATACACGGTTAAGGAGAAGTTGCGGAATGAATACAGGGATTTTAAATATCAGACAAAGCAATCGCTAAACGTAAAGTCACAAGAAACCAAAATTAATAGTTCTGCAGCTTACACAGATGTTGCTGTTGCCCAGAATCAACCATTCAACAGCTTCAGGGTGTGACTTTCCTGAGACAGTTTTGATGTTTCAAAACTCAGCCTCAATATAACAAAGAGACAGGTGAGTTAGAAATTTGTTTTGTCCCCTAGGAACATGAATCTTTAAAACACATTTGCCTTTCTTTTGCCTTTGAGCCCCAATCGGAATGGACAATAAAATTAATCAATTTATTTAAAATGAGAGCTCCAAGCATTCATATAATAATTAACTTTAGAAGGAACACATCCAGCAGCACAATACTAATAGTTCAATCAGTTAAACGTAACCAGGTGGCAGCATTTATCACCTTCAGTTATTTAATTCAGTCAGTTAACAAAATAGAAATGTGCCCAAATGATGTCTCAAAATATAATTTCCTCCATTTTACACCTACTGTCAGACAGACAGCATATATCTTCACTCATGTCAGATGGCTGAGTGCTATCTGCACCTCTTTAGAGAGAGGGAGACGGTCTGATGTGCGGAACAGAGACTATACGGCAGCGTCAGAGTCTGAAGCACAGCACTAGTGGTGTCCCTCAGGCTTCACCCTCAGTATTTGAGCACCAAAACCATCTTGCTGTGTCATCACCTATTCCCTCTGTTCCTGACTTACCTCCTTTTTTTCCCCCCCTCATGCCTTCCCTCTAATACAGTGAATGATCTCAGAGGTTCTCATTATTATCATCATTATTAATTTAATAAGCAAGGAAGTTAAAGACTTTTGGCTGCAAACAGGTGCAAACATGTAGGGCTTGAACACAGATTTGCCCAGTGAGTTGTGTGTTTCTGTACTCTCATACAAAAGGCTTTTCCTTACCTGATGACCATGAAGAGTATACAAAAGCCTTCCTTCGAGCAAGTCCAGAATTTTGAGAGTTGAATCATTGGAAGCAGTAATCAGGTAATTTCCAGAGGGGTGAAAGGAAAGACTGTTTACTGCAGCGGTGTGCACTAAGAGATGGAAAAAAATGTACACAATAATCACCAAGACCAGTTTACATAAGCCCAAGGCAAAAGAATAAAAAAGTACATGCATATTCCAAAAAGGAAAACTATCAAGGGGGAAACATTCCATCAAATTCTTCAAAGCACCAGGGAACAAGGGCAGCATTCAATTCTTGTAAAAACAGTCACTACTTCACTGAAGGGAAGAAGGAAGATTCGGCAGTTATTCTGAGATTTAAGACTACAAAAGCTTCCAGTGTAGTCCTATAATGTAACTATATTCACAAGTGAGTTACAGTTTTGTGACAGAGAGGGATACTGACATATCTGACCACAAGGGGAGCTGCTGTTCTTGTTCCCAAGTAATTCCAGAATAGAACCTATTAGCTTATATATTAACAAGAATAGACACGTGAGTGAGATGCCCTATACACAACTTTACACAGGAAAAAAAGTCCTCAGGTAATAAATACTGACTTCTTTAATTAGGGATTGACTTGCTGTACAAAAAGTGTTAGCACTAGCTATCTAAGTGAATAAAGCATCTGTGTACTTTTCTGAGCAGTAAATGGGACCAGAGCATCTTTACACACCATGCGGGAAGTTTTGCCGTTTGCACTCCACATCCAGTTTTCCTTTGCAAATGTTATAGCTGGAGCAAGCCTTGGCAACAGGAGCAACTAAAAGACTTAACGCTTTTGGAAAGCAACCAGACTTCAATATGTAAGAGTCTGCGGTAGGCCGGCTTAGCCCTATAACTCCTCAGCGCGATGCGTATTTAAAATGGATTCCCCGCAATCAGGCAGCGTTAAGCACATACAAAGGAAAGAGACGCCCCCTAGTGGGATTGAGCGGGCAGCTCCGCCTGAAGGCCCATGGTGCAACCCCTCAGAGCAGGATTTACATCTTGAAAATACGATATAAATGTATCGGATTGAAGATACAAATGTATCAGCTATCACTGCTGTTATACATTTCTTTGGCCTTCATGACAACTCTAAGCTCGAAATTTAATAAATTATGAGGACTTGGAACAGCAGCTGCTAAAAGTAACACCCATAACAGGAAAAGATCACTTTAGTAGAGAGTGTCAGACAAAAATGCTATTGAGTAAAGGTGGCAAAGAAGCAAAATATACAACTCCAAAATGAAAGTAAACCTGGCAGTCGAACCTAAACCACATTACACTCAGACAATTTAATAGCAGTAAGGGGAAAGCATGAAGAGATCATTTTTTAGCCAAATGATACAGTGGCTGGAAATAAGCACTGCAAACCTTGTCACTGTTGACAAGCTGATAAGTAGGTTTCAGGACAATCTGACGCCATTCAAGTACTTAAACTTGCTTCCTACATTAGCAGCAAGACTTCAGAAATGCATTGCCAAGTTATGGTGAGGTTCACAAAAATACTATGCAGAGTCACTCCTTAGCACTCACTGCTGATGATACAACTGGTACAATTACAATGATTTAGAACAACAATTGTCACAATGCTCTATTCCGTGAGCATGCTATCAGAACTAGAAATGATTATGAGTCAATAATAACCATGGAAATAAGTAAAATAAAAATAACCTTATAAGGAAGTTTGAGATGCTCAGAGTTCAAACCTTATTTGATCCAGATGCAAAGAAACAATACACTTGAAAAGGTTAGCTTGAACTTAGAAGCCCAGAACGAAACATAATCCAGGTAGAAAAATACCCTAAACATATATTTTAGCCCAAGAAGAAAACTAGCAATGATGGTGATGTCACATTCAGTGCACAACAGCCAAATTATGTGATCAAAATGCAATACATGGAGAATTACTGAAGCCTTCCAAAATTTGCATTTGTTCCTGCTCCTCACCAGCCTCTTTTCGCAAAAATCATTAGTGATGGTTCCAGTGTTGTGGCTTTTTATTATTATTATTATTTTTTTTTTTTTTTTTGGCTCACCATGGAGAGTAGAGAAGAGAAACCAGAACAAAAGCATTTCTTATCTATAGGCAAGAATTAATCTCCAAGATAGAAAAAGCAAAGCATGAGGCTGGTGAGGAAAGGCTTCCCCTTGTGAGCCTAAGCCAGGGCCTTCCTGCAAAAACAGCAGGTAAGAGACATTCCTAGAACTTCAGACAATCCATACCAAAACACGGACCAGTCAGGTTTTTCAAATATCTGAACTTGCCTTGATAATGTTGGAGGAGTCTGTTCATCCTAACATCCCACACCTTCACAGTGTTATCTGTGCCAGCTGCAGCAATGCATGTACCACCAGGATGAAACTCCACATGATTCGCAAACCTGCAAATTGCAGTTAAATCCAACTATTTATATTCAGCTTTTGCTTGAGATCAAAAAGGTCTTTTCAGGAGAGAAAGCTACATCACGATACAGCGAACACTACACTGTAATGGAGGAAAGGAGGAAACAAATTGAAAATTCACACTGGCAAATTTCTCTTAGGACCAAGCTCATAAACCCAAGTAGACTGCAGGATCATATCTCAAAATAACTGTCCTCAAAGCTCTTCATTACTGCTTTGTGTTAGGAGCTGTAGATGTTAAGAGCCTCCTGAAATACAATGGATCTGACCATAAAACATTTTCAAGTGTGAGTGTCTCCATAATATGTGTCCTTTACTAAGTGAGTAGTATTTCTAGATCAGCATATACAAAAATAAACACAGACACTGTATTTTTCCATTATTAGTCTTAACTAATTTTAAAGATAGAACTGAATTAAATTTCTGCCTCAAATCCCATGCTGCTACTCACTCAGTGGAGTTGAAAACAACTTGTTTCTGGACTTGTTTGGAATTATTTTTCTTTTATTTTCTAAAACAAAACTACAGTAAAAACCTCAATCTTTAGTGACAAACATCTTGCACAAAATTGGGCAAAATTCATGACCACCTGAGAACAGGCCCATTTCAGTACTGTAAGGACACTCTGTATTTCTCAGCACATTAACTTTTGTTGCAGTTCAACATCATGTATGAAACAAAATTTCCTGATCTGACAACTGAAAAAAAAAACAAAAAAAACTTTGAGTAACTCTTTGTCTCTCTGAGGATGCACAAAGCATCCAAAGCATTTTTTGCTTTCAGTTCATTTCAATTTAGGACAAGATCAGAGCAATTCTGGATGCTCTTCTTGCATTTCATTCTCTGATGGCTGCTTTTGTAATAGCTAAATAGCTAATGCTACCCTCAAGAGGCAAAAATTATTTCCAGGGCAGGAATTTCTGGCTGCAGTAACAAAAACAAATTAACATCCATCACACATCCCCACTTCAACAATCACAAGGCCAGTCCTTATGCGCTGACAGGTACTTACCCCCCATGCTCACAGAAGGAATGTATACATTCTCTGCTAGTTTTATCCCACAGTTTGACAGTTTTATCATCACTGGCTGATGCTATTAATCGTCCATCAGGAGAGAATCTAGGAAAAGAGTTATGGCAGTAAAGTAGTGTACCCAAATTGAAGATGTCCAGGATCAACTAGATCTGGCCAGCTGTCAAAGTCAGTCTGTAAACACACACTTCATTCTTCAGGAAGCCACACTGACATTAGTTAGACTGAAAATCCATTTGTCAGTGGTTGAGATAAAAGAAGCAACCTGTAAGTGCTCAAACTATCCCTAATGCCATAAGTACATTACATCATCTCCAGGCAAGTCTTCAGTCCTACTTAGGGTCTCTTGTCCGACTTGCTTCAAATGTATCTCAAGTTGTTTGGAACCAGGATAGAAAAACAATTCCTACTTTTGCCACAAGTATTCACAGCAATGTAACTACTTCCAAGATAATGGCTCTTAAAGGATAAGCTTCAACATTCTAGCACATCAAATGAATGTATGCGAAATCTTTAGATGGGAGTTTAATAGAAGAGAGATCAACATACAGCTTCAGAGGCAAATATAATGCAAGATCAGGACTTGAGTCTAAGAGAAGATCATCACACATGGCAGAAAACACTTTCCTCCTACTCTGCTGTGGACACCTATAATACTACAGGTCACTGCCACCATGAAAGTATCTAATGAAATTATCACACTTAAGTTAACCTGCAGCTTTATCCTAAAAACACACATACATAGAAATCCCTCAGAACCATGACATATCACTGAAAACTGACATTTTGAGGCAGTAACAAGGAAATGATGTTTTTGTAATGGCAGCCCTTTCAGCATTCTTATTCACAGAAAATGCAAAGATCATTAGCTGAACTTCTGGAGTGTGTAAAATGAATAACACGATGCACCAAAATGTTTGTAGATTATTACATACTTGTACTCTACTTAACCAGATGTTAATGATGAGGCACTGATGACATTTTTTGAATACATGCGTAACAATACTGTAAGTAACCAAGATGCAAAAACAATTATATTACAACCCTTCATTTACCTCTGTTGGTAAATTCAAGATAAAAAAAAACTCATAACAGATAAAAAGTGAAAGACAGAACTATGCAGAAAAGATCAGTAAAGAAATATAAAATGAGTTCACAACTGATATCTGAGGCCACTTTCTGCACGTTAATAAAACATTACGATCACTGGATACATTTGAATCATGAGACCACAACGCTCAGCTTCTATTTTGAAGGATAAATCAACAGAGTGCTATACTTACCTGGCACAACGCACCCAATTTATGTGTTGACTGAGTGAGAACAAAAACTTCTGCCTGTGAACTGTCCACACTTTGATTGTTTTGTCATCAGAAGCTGTAACTAAGGACTGGCTGTCACTGGAGAAATGAACGCTTCTCACAGTTGCTGTGTGAGCCTTGAACACAGTAGATTCTCCTTTGCTATGCAGAAGGAAAGAAAACTTCAGAACTGCGCAGAGGCACAACAAAGACATATTTTCAGGTATTGTAATGAAGCTTCTGTATGTCTATGAATTGCTATTAACCATTATTTCTATGGAAATTTATGTTCGACACTAGGGAGAAAACTCTGGACCAAACCCAAACAAGTTCACGCTTTGCAAATCGTACGGAACTCAAAGCCGAATCTAGTTATTCTGCTGCAATACTGCAGCCCAATCCAACTTGAAATGAAAGGCCAAGAAAGGGGCAAAAATGCTGTTGTTAATTTGTACAAATATTTAAAACATGTACAGAACCATCAACATCAGAGAAGTGGCTAGGATTCTCTACTGCTAACAAGCTCCTTCACTGCAATGCAGATGAAAAAGAGAGATGTTTTTACAGCTCATCCAAGTAAAGCCAAGAAGGCAACTACCTGACACTCAGTACCACAGTGGCCAGAACTCCAGCTGAGAGCCTCATAAGTAGCACCATACGAGAATGCTTGAGTTCAAGCATCTTACTATAGACTGGCAGAGAAGCAAAGGATTGGTTTGCTACAAAAGACTGGGAAGGGTGGGGTAGAAGGAGTTACATTAGCGACTTTAAGCTTTGTAAGGGGCTTCAATTTTATTTCCAGTGGTATTTCAAGACAGAATTATCTTTTCTCCATCTGAGCTGCTGCATAAAACTGTCCTTTCCTCAGTCCCAAACCTGGAGAACTGCTCTCAAGAGGGAGGTAAAAATCCCAGGCCAGAGTTAAACACAAAGGAAGACACATAGGGAGTAGATACTTACACACTTGGAATCCATAAGCAGACTGTTTTGTCTCTGGAGCCTGAAGCTACAAGGTGGCCAGAAGGGGAAAACTGAACACACATCACTGCATCTTTATGGCCCTCAAGGCGATAGGCTCTCATCTGAGGTCTCATACTCCAGATCATCAGGCATGAATCCATTGAGCCACTTGCTGTGTTGAAAAGAATAATGGTAGCTTGCATTACTTCTCCTCCAATTAAAATGGAGCTTCTTTTCATACTGCATTTGGCAACACAGCTTCCAACAGCTTCACACATACTGTCACAATTTACTTATACGCTGCACATTATGTATTTAGTTAGAAATTCATACCCTTGCACTAGCTTGAACTGACATTTCAGCTCCCAAGATAATGCAACAGTTGCAGAGGAAAAGGCCACACAGTCTGCAAAGCCAAATAAACACACACTTAGGAAATGCATAGAAGTTCTATGGAGGAAGGCTATCTCATCACTTTTTTGTGGGAAAACAGGCGGTCTGAATATCTAGTAGCATCCTACTGATTAGGCAGAAAAGCCCTGTGAGCTACGATTTAAAGGCAAACCATACACATTTCCCTGACACCTAGCTCTTTTCTTGTAGCAAAACATTGATCACACCTTGCTCACTCCCCAATCAAAGACACAAGGAGAAGGATGACAGAAAAAGACAGCAGAAAACAATACAAACAGCATTGGTCAAAGATAGGTTTGATTTTCTTTTCCTTGCATCTTCCAGAGCTACAGTGTTGCAGGTTGTAAGACACAGAATAGGATTATTACAACTTGCAACACCTGCTAGACTGCTGTATTCCTGTTTACTCACGTCTGTGTCCACAGCCCACAGACACATTGCCTCAACCATTTCTGCCTGAACTTATCGTGAGCCAAAGCAACATTCTCACAAACCAAACAACTACTTCATCAAGAGCCAAAACTCCCACTTGTTCCTGTTCCAAGAATACACAAGTTAACTGACAACAGCTATGACACAAGCCTTGGTGTAACCACAGGCACATGCCAAACTAAGAGAAACAGAAGATAAAAGAAGAAAAACACTTACACAGAACAGGGAAGGAAAAAAAGTACAGTTTTACTTTGTGTTTACAGCACTATAAAGCAAGGTAACTTTAGGCAGCAGCAGACATTCCTAATGCTCCAACAGGATGCTCACAACCCGTCACCCTGGTTCAAAAACAGGACAAGAGACTCGGATAGCAAGCTGCAAATGAATACAAGGAAGAATTTCTTCCCCTAGAGGGTGACTGCCAAAACTTACCAATCTCTTCATTGCAAAAATGAATTCTTAATTGTAAGGTGACAATAACATAAAGATGGTAATGGTATAAGAGAGGTGGTAATAAATATCCAAAAGGTTATCTACAGGAAAAACTCACCCATATAGAAGCCTTCAGTCTGCTGGGAAACACTGAGGCAACCTCCACCAAGGAGCAATCTCCAAGAGATGCTGCTTTAGTGGTGGACAGCCCTTAAATGAGGTCTAGAGGAGGTGGAGTCAAGCTCCACCCCTTCCGGGAGCACAACTCCATTACTCTCACCTGTGCTCCCACAGCTGACCCAACACTTGCCTCAGCCAATTAATCAGAGGTTCAGGCTGTGATTACCAGTTTCCCATACATTAATTCTTTTAGAATTCAGGACCTCCATAGCTCCCCTCATATAATTTAAGAATAGAAATCCTTTTTTTTTTTTTTTATCAGCAGGCCATCAAAATAGAAAGAGATAATGACCTACCCAATTGTTTCTTATTGAGACTGAAGTCCACACTAGTGATGGCATCTCTGTGGCCTCTGAAATGTCTCTCTAGGGATGGATCTTCCTAGAAAACAATAACGTTCAGACAAGATAGGTTAAGAATCACTTTCATACAATAAAATCATTTCAATGGCAAGCTAACCAAGCCACATATTCACTTCATGACAGTCAGGTAGTGGTATGAACATTATGCAGGACAAAACACGTACTCCCCCATATATCATTAAGTTCTTGAAAAGGCAGATTATCCATGCTGATACTCTGTCCTGGTCTTACCAACTTGTGCAAACCACCTGTGCATTTTTTGCAATATACTTCCCACCACTACTGGTGTGGAGAACCCACAGCTGACCCTGGAACAACAGTCACCAGGTACAGCTTTGCACTAACAACTGCTCGTTTCAGACCAGGTGTACACAAGAGCTCATGCTTTGCATAGAAGGGACAAACTCGCAAGTCAGTGCACCTACAAAAATAGTCAGATATAAACAGAACTGCAGCAAAAAGGACTGCTACCGTACCCCTACAATGGCAAGCACAGCACACCTCTACACCATGCTGCGCTGCAAAGGCCAAGAAAAAGCATGGAATTAGGGGGAAATTAAAAAATAACCAAACAAATCGCTGAAAAAGAAGTCACAAAAGGAAAGTCCTTCAGACTTCAAAAGAAGCTCATCAGCCTTCAATCCTACACACACCGCTCCCATTTCCCTAACCAAGCTCATGCACGAGCACCATCCAGCTCGCTGTGCCCCTGCTGATCACAAGTCCCTCCCACTCTGCAGCCCCCCAAGTTCACACTGCGAGCTCCCCGCACCCCCAGGTGTCCACACACAGCGGAACCGGCCGCAGCTGACAGGATCCCGAGCCCAGGAGCAGCACTAAGCCCCTAATCCCCCAGTCTCGGCCAATCGCGCCTGGCTGCCCCCGCCCCCAACCAAGCGCAGGCCTCCCCCCGCTATGCAGCCCGGCCTCGGCAGCGCTAAGGCTCGCACAGAACCAGAGCTACTCCCCGCCCACCACTAAAGCGCCTCCGACCCGACCCCAGCGGCTTTACGGACCCCGAACACCCGGCCCCAGCAGCGCGGAAGCCCGGTCCCTCACCGCGCCGCCAGCCGCCATGCCGCCCTTCCGCGCGCTGCCGTTTGTTTTCGGCTCCTCCCCGTAGCAACGAAGCTGCGCGCGGAGACAGGCGGGGCTGTGGAGCGCCCTCCGGCGGCACGGAGGCCCCATCCCTCCTCCGTGCGGAACTATTGGTTTCCAGACTCTGCTCTTCGGGACCCAAATCCTCCATTTCGGTTACAAATTATCCTTTTCGGTGCCATAAGGCCTATTTTAGGGTCCAGATGCCCCATTTCCAGGCTCATAAAGCTCTTTCTTTTCCATGGCATTTCCAATGCCTTATTTCCAGATTCCAAACTTTGTTTTCAGGTCTCAAGCCTCTCTCTGTGATTGTGAGTCTTTTGCTTGTTTGAACCCGCAGGTCTTGGTGACCAAACTCCTGCCCTGAGTCTCCATTTTGGACCAGTAGCTGCTGTTACTTTGCTTATACTCTCAGCTCTGATATAGGTTGATAACAGCTCTACAGCCCAGCCTGATCATTTCCAGAGTGTAATGTCTAATTTTCAGGCCCCAGTTTCACTTTAAGCTGAAAAGCCACCTTTTTAGGGTCCAAAGAGAAACTACCCATCTTTTTAAGTTCCCTAATCCCCATTCTATCAGACAAGGCCTGAAAATTAGGGCCCAGAGCCACCTTTTATGGCCCAAGTACCCATTTGGGTAGTAAAAGTGTTTTTTGTTTATTGTTTTTCCAATGCACTCTACCTGACCACAGGTCTGGCTGAAGCTCAAGGGCACAGCACGTACCTGGGCAGGGGCCGCAAGCAGGGGTAGGTGCACTACTGCAGCCCCAAGCAGTACTGACAACACTGGAGCTATTGTTCTCTGTACTACACAGGCTTTAATGATCCAGTTCCTGTAGCTCTCCGGGTAGCGCTTGAAGGCTAGGAGTTTTCATCTGCCATGGGACCAGGGACTACAGCTCTACATTTAAGGGGAATGATGCAGATGGAATTCTTGGCTTCTTTTATCCTCCACCATCGGCCCAACCTGCAGATGAAAAGAGTGTCCCCTCATGCCCTTCCTGGTCCAGCCAGGTGCTAGGATGGAGGGTCTAAGCCCTGGAAAATGGGGCACAGGGATGGTACCGGTGCTCCTGCCCAATGCCAGCCACCAGAAAGTCTCCCGCTGATGAGAACTTCAGGCTGTTGACAAAGCCAGCCTGGAGGAAATAGCAGGTGTCAGCATCAGCACACTGCAACTGGCCCAGGCCTACTCCCCCCCCCCAGCTCCAGCATCCCCCATCTGTACCAATGGGATATCACAGATGGGCTCCAGCTTCTGAAATCCCTCGCCACACTTCCACAACTTCACACAGCCACTATGGGAACCTGGAGCAAAGAGAGCACACACCCTAGCACCAGAAAAAGCACATGATCCCAATCCTGCACTGCCAGAAGAGAACACAGCTCTCCCAGCACCAGGCACCTGTAGCCACAAGGTCGCTGTTGAGTAAGGCAGCCACTGCAGATACCCAGTACGGCTGCTGCAGATCCTGGGCAGAGCCCTGCGTCCCATGCGATTGCCTCACCAGCGCCAGTGGCTTCTTCTTCGCCAGCCCCCACAGGGCCACTGACCTGCAGGGAAGGGGCTGAAGGCCCTGGAGGCACAAGGACTGGAGAGGCTGTGCATACTCCCAGCCCTGTACTCACCCATCATCAGCACCTGACACCATGTGCTCCTCATTGATGAGCTGGATGCAGTCAATGGAGCCCCTGCAAGAACAGATAGTTAACAGTAACCATGAACATACCGTGGAATCCTGTAGGGTGCAGAGCTCCAGGCACAAAGGGCTTGACAGAATTCCCACAGTACTGACAGGCTCCTGGTGATACTGAACACATACAGAAGCTTTGCTGGAGCCGCCAGAGGAAGCATATCCCCTTCCCGCCCCAGACCTACTGATGCCCATAGAAAATGAGCTGTGACTCCTCGGGGATCTTCCAGAAACGCACGGTGCCATCCCGCCCCCCTGAGGTCACACAGCACTCCCGACTCAGGCTGTCCATCCCTGTGATGATGTCCTGGTGCCCAAAACTGGCAGGGGAGATGAGGAGGAGCTACAGAGGCCATGCCTCTGCACCCTCATTCTTTCTCCCTTTGCTTGGGGATATGGTGACAAATCCTCACTCTACTGGAGTCTTACAGGGTTTCCACATAAGCATTCTCCTCCACATTCCAGACCTTGACAGAGCGGTCATGGGATGCACTATATAACTGGTACGTGCCCTTCCGGAAGGACAAGCCCTGTGGAGGGACAGACCAACAGATGAAACAGTGCCCTGCCCAAGTGTCCCTGAGGGCAACCTCAGAGATGGGTCTTCACTGCAGGGAGGCCCCACTGGTCCCAGGTCACAAAGACGCAGCGGCATGCACTGCCCACCAGTGGCAGGACGTCCTTACTCACCGACACGGCATCACGATGACCAGTGAATGTATAAAGGCGCTTGCAGGTGGCTGCCTCCCAGATCAGAATCAGCTTGTCTCTGTCTCCTGTAGCCTGGCAGAAAGGAGAATACGGCCAACACTGCCGCAACAGACCCACAACTCCCACTCCACGTGTTTTGCTGGGGGTAAGGTGTCCAGGAACACTGCTGATGATGGCTGAAGCAGGTATTGTTTCAATCCAGCTTCACCAGCAAAAAGAAGCTGGGCACAAGGAGCTGTGCTCCAGAATCCTGGAAAAGGATGTACCTCCCCACCTACCCTCCCCTTTCACAGGTTCATGACAATATGGGAACAGGGCCAAGAGCTACTTGTGACAACATGTGGCAGCATGGAACAACACCAGCATCCAGTCACCATACCAGGTACTTGCCGTCCGATGAGATGGCAATGCAGAGAACGTGGGCTGTGTGCCCCATGGGTTGCCCCTCCACGCCTTTCTTGCCCCCAGGCACCACGCAGAGTCTCTTCCCACTCTCCACCTCCCCTGCAGGACAGGCAGCACCATCACTCACAGAAGCCTCCCTTGCCCCAGGAGACACAAATGAGCTGTGCACAAAGCCCAGAATGATGCAATCTGCCCTGCCCAGAGGCCGATCATAGAATGGCTTGGAAGTCTTAAAGACCATCTAGCTCCTATTCCCCTGCTGTGGGCTGGCTGCCCCCCGCACCAGATCAGGCTGCCCAGAGCCCCACCCAGCCCGTCTCGTGGGCACCTCCAAGAGAGGTGCAGCTACAGCTTTTCCAGGCAGCCTTTGCCAGGACCTCACCATCCTCTGAGAAAAGAATTTCCCCCCCACATGTAATCTGTATTTCTTCTCTTCTAGTATAAAACCAACCCTACCACCATCTGCCCATGTAAAAAGTTGCTCTCCCTATTTACAGACTCCCTTTAAATCCTGGGTGGCCACAACAGGGCTTCCCTGAAGCCTTATACTGGCTGAACACAAAGCTCATGTGTTTTGCAGCCACATCCATCCAAAGGACAGGCAGAGCCACCTCCACCAGCAGCCCCACTTCCACCAGGTCCCCACCACAGGAACAGCTGACTGCAGCAGGCAAGAGAAACAGAAGCACTTGCATTTGATGACAGAACCATCCTTAGCAGCTGAAAAGATGAACTTGTCATCCGGAGAGACGACGAGGCAAGTGACCGAATGCTGGTGCCCCCGCAATACTCGGATGGCAGCTGGGGCCGGAGGACACACCTAATGGGAGCAGGGCTGTGAGAGGGGCAGCTCTGGCTCGGCCTGGCCACGAGCGAGGAGCGGGATCCGCGGGCCGCATACTCACGTCCTGCGCCGCGGGGCGTCGCAGTCGGCCCTGCTGCTCGAGCTGGGGGAGCACAGCGGGTTAATGGGGAGCACAGCGGGTTAAGGGAGGGCCCCGAGGCCGCCCAGCCACCGCCCCGCCGCCCCCCACTCACCACGTCCTCCTTCAGGCGCTCGCCGACAAGGTCCCCCGGGAAGCCCGCGGCCCCTTCGTCCTCCTCCTCGTCCGCCCGCTCTTCCTCTGCGATAGGTTCGGGATTCAGGGCCGTCCCGCCCCGCCGCCGCCGCCCGGCCACGCCGCCGCCCGCACTCACCGAGCCGCCGCAGCTCCTCCAGGTACAGCTTGGCCAGGCGCAGCTTCTTCTCCTGCGGCGTCTCCTCCAGCTCCTCTTCGGCCGCCGCCTCGTCCCGCCGTCGCCTCGCGGCCGCGCTGTCGGAATCGCGTCAGCCCCGGGAGCCCCGGAAGCCCCGGGAGCCGCGGGATCGGCGCTCACCTCTCAGCCTCCTCTTCGCTGGACACCTCCTCGTCACGGCTCCGGGGCGGCGGCGGACGGGACTTCCCTTCGGCGCCCGGACCCTGGGGGGAAGCACCGGCACCGTCAGCGCCGAACCGCTCTCGGAACCGACCCGCCCGCCCGGACCCCGCGCTCACCGACACCTGCGGCCGCCGGCGCCGCCGCGCCGCTCTCGCACGCCGCCCCGCCGCCGCCATGATGCCGACACACGTGGCCCCCGGCACCGCCCCTCCACTGCTCGCCCCGCCTCAGAGGCACCGCCCCCTGCGGACAGCGCGGGGTGCGCCCCGCTGCTATGAGTGAGTCCCCGTGCTCTGAGTCCCGCTGCTCCCAGTGAGTCCCGCTGCTCCGAGCGCTGCTGCTTCGCTCCGGGCCGCTGCCCTGTGCGGAACAAAGGCGCTGGGATGGTACAGGGAGGCGCCGTAACTTTCGGTTTTAGGGCCCCGTGTCTTTTCATTCTGATCTGAAAAAGTAACTATGCCGTATATTTTAGTGTTCGTAGAAATAGCTATTGAATCGTTGTAGTGTGCGAACAATTCTTGCTTGCAAAACTGTGACAGCTTGGAGATGTTGCAAATAGTTATGAAGAGCATTGTAGCCTGAAAAGCAGTTATATATCCCACAATGCACCATACCGGAAGCGACGCTACTGCGCATGACCAAAATGGCGACCTCCGGATGCCTCGTTATGCCGCGTTATATCCCACAATGCACCATACCGGAAGCGACGCTACTGCGCATGACCAAAATGGCGACCTCCGGATGCCTCGTTATGCCGCGTTATATCCCACAATGCATCATACCGGAAGCGACGCTTCTGCGCATGATCAAAATGGCGACCTCCGGATGCCTCTTTATGCCGCGTTATATCCCACAATGCACCATACCGGAAGCGACGCTACTGCGCATGACCAAAATGGCGACCTCCAGATACCTCTTTATGCCGCGTTATATCCCACAATGCACCATACCGGAAGCGACGCTACTGCGCATGATCAAAATGGCGACCTCCGGATGCCTCGTTATGCCGCGTTATATCCCACAATGCATCATACCGGAAGCGACGCTACTGCGCATGACCAAAATGGCGACCTCCGGATGCCTCGTTATGCCGCGTTATATCCCACAATGCATCATACCGGAAGCGACGCTACTGCGCATGACCAAAATGGCGACCTCCGGATGCCTCGTTATGCCGCGTTATATCCCACAATGCACCATACCGGAAGCGACGCTACTGCGCATGACCAAAATGGCGACCTCCGGATGCCTCGTTATGCAGCGTTATATCCCACAATGCACCATACCGGAAAAGACGCTACTGCGCATGACCAAAATGGCGACCTCCGGATGCCTCGTTATGCCGCGTTATATCCCACAATGCATCATACCGGAAGCGACGCTACTGCGCATGACCAAAATGGCGACCTCCGGATGCCTCGTTATGCAGCATTATATCCCACAATGCACCATACCGGAAGCGACGCTACTGCGCATGACCAAAATGGCGACCTCCGGATGCCTCGTTATGCCGCGTTATATCCCACAATGCACCATACCGGAAGCGACGCTACTGCGCATGACCAAAATGGCGACCTCCGGATGCCTCTTTATGCCGCGTTATATCCCGCCATGCATCATACCGGAAGCGACGCTACTGCGCATGACCAAAATGGCGACCTCCGGATGCCTCATTATGCCGCGTTATATCCCACAGTGCACCATACCGGAAAAGACGCTACTGCGCATGACCAAAATGGCGACCTCCGGATGCCTCTTTATGCCGCGTTATATCCCACAATGCAGCATACCGGAAAAGACGCTACTGCGCATGACCAACACTGGCGCATGCGTACGGGCGTCCTAAAACTGGCGCGTGCGTACTGGCGATATAAAACTGGCGCATGCGCACTACTGTGCTAAAACTGGCGCATGCGTACTGGCGACCTAAAACTGACGCATGCGCACTGGCGTCAAAAAAAAAAACAAAAAAAAAAAACCAACAAAAGCAACCACTAGCGCATGCGCACTGGAGGCCTAAAACTGGCGCATGCGCACTGATGACCTAAAAACTAGCGCATGCGCACTGGAGACCTGAAACTGGCGCATGCGTACGGGCGTCCTAAAACTGGCGCGTGCGTACTGGCGATATAAAACTGGCGCATGCGCACTACTGTGCTAAAACTAGCGCATGCGTACTGGCGACCTAAAACTGACGCATGCGCACTGGCGTAAAAAAAAAAACAAAAAAACAAACAAAAAAAACACTAGCGCATGCGCACTGGAGACCTAAAACAGGCGCATGCGTACGGGCGTCCTAAAACTGGCGCATGCGCACTACTGTGCTAAAACTGGCGCATGCGCACTGGCGTAAAAAAAAAAACAAAAAAAAAAAACAAAAAAAAAAACCACTAGCGCATGCGCACTGGAGACCTAAAACTGGCGCATGCGCACTGATGACCTAAAAACTAGCGCATGCGCACTGGAGACCTAATACTGGCGCATGCGTACGGGCGTCCTAAAACTGGCGCGTGCGTACTGGCGATATAAAACTGGCGCATGCGCACGACTGTGCTAAAACTGGCGCATGCGTACAGGCGACCTAAAACTGACGCATGCGCACTGGCGTCAAAAAAAAAAAAAAAACCAAAAACAAAAAAAAAAACCACTAGCGCATGCGCACTGGATACCTAAAACTAGCGCATGCGCACTGGAGACCTAAAACTGGCGCATGCGCACTGATGACCTAAAAACTAGCGCATGCGCACAGGAGACCTAAAACTGGCGCATGCGTACGGGCGTCCTAAAACTGGCGCGTGCGCACTGATGACCTAAAAACTAGCGCATGCGTACGGGCGTCCTAAAACTGGCGCGTGCGTACTGGTGATATAAAACTGGCGCATGCGCACTACTGTGCTAAAACTGACGCATGCGTACTGGCGACCTAAAACTAACGCATGCGCACTGGCGTCAAAAAAAAAAAACAAAAAAAAACCCACTAGCGCATGCGCACTGGAGACCTAAAACTGGCGCATGCGCACTGATGACCTAAAAACTAGCGCATGCGCACTGGAGACCTAATACTGGCGCATGCGTACGGGCGTCCTAAAACTGGCGCGTGCGTACTGGCGATATAAAACTGGCGCATGCGCACGACTGTGCTAAAACTGGCGCATGCGTACAGGCGACCTAAAACTGACGCATGCGCACTGGCGTCAAAAAAAAAAAAAAAAACAAAAAAAAAAAAAACAAAAAAAAACCACTAGCGCATGCGCACTGGATACCTAAAACTGGCGCATGCGCACTGGAGACCTAAAACTGGCGCGTGCGCACTGGATACCTAAAACTGGCGCATGCGCACTGATGACCTAAAAACTAGCGCATGCGCACTGGAGACCTAAAACTGGCGCATGCGTACTGGCGTCCTAAAACTGGCGCGTGCGTACTGGCGATATAAAACTGGCGCATGCGCACTACTGTGCTAAAACTGGCGCATGCGTACTGGCGACCTAAAACTGACGCATGCGCACTGGCGTCAAAAAAAAAAAAAACAAAAAAAAAACCACTAGCGCATGCGCACTGGATACCTAAAACTTGTGCATGCGCACTGATGACCTAAAAACTAGCGCATGCGCACTGGAGACCTAAAACTGGCGCATGCGTACGGGCGTCCTAAAACTGGCGCGTGCGTACTGGCGATATAAAACTGGCGCATGCGCACTACTGTGCTAAAAGTGGCGCATGCGCACTGGAGACCTAAAACTGGCGCATGCGTACTGGCGACCTAAAACTGGCGCGTGCGTACTGGCGATATAAAACTGGCGCATGCGCACTACTGTGCTAAAACTGGCGCATGCGCACTGGAGACCTAAAACTGGCGCATGCGTACGGGCGTCCTAAAACTGGCGCGTGCGTACTGGCGATATAAAACTGGCGCATGCGCACTACTGTGCTAAAACTGGCGCATGCGCACTGGCGACCTAAAACTGACGCATGCGCACTGGCGTAAAAAAAAAACAAATAAAAAACAAATAAAAAACAAAAAAAAACCACTAGCGCATGCGCACTGGATACCTAAAACTGGCGCATGCGCACTGGAGACCTAAAACTGGCGCATGCGCACTGATGACCTAAAAACTAGCGCATGCGCACTGGAGACCTAAAACTGGCGCATGCGTACGGGCGTCCTAAAACTGGCGCGTGCGTACTGGCGATATAAAACTGGCGCATGCGCACTACTGTGCTAAAACTGGCGCATGCGTACTGGCGACCTAAACCTGACGCATGCGCACTGGCGTCAAAAAAAAAAAAAAAAAACCAAAAACCACTAGCGCATGCGCACTGGAGACCTAAAACTGGCGCATGCGCACTGATGACCTAAAAACTAGCGCATGCGCACAGGAGATTTAAAACTGGCGCATGCGTACTGGCGCTTTAAAAGTGGCGTATATCACCTAACATCACCCCCAACAGCACCCTATTGTCACCCCCCCAAAAAAAACCCGGATTTGGCCCCAAAATGGCGCTGCGTACCCTTATAGCTTCACTGGGGGGCTCTATGGGGCTTAGTGGGTCTCTATGGGGCGCCGGGTTCCCTCTGGCTCCTCCCCCATCTCCTCGTGACTCCCGTTGAAAATAAGCGGCCGGTTCCAGATTCAACCGGGATCCCCGAACCCCCCGAAGCCCCATGGCGGAAACACCGTAAACGGACAGCCGGAAACCAAGCTGCAAGCCCCACAGCGGGAACCGGAAATGAGAAGGCGGTCTCACTGATATCCCACAATCCCCTCCGCCGGAAAAGACGCCATTGCTTGCGAACAAAATGGCGCCCAGCGATTGCAGCGTTATATCCCACAACGCACCTTGCCGGAAATGACGCGACTGCGCATGATCAAAATGGCGACCGTCACATGCCACGTTATATCCCACAATACACCATACCGGATGCGACACTACTGCGCATGACCAAAATGGCGACCTCCAGATGCCGCGTTATGCCTCGTTATATCCCACAATCCTCCTTGCCGGAAGTGATGCTATTGCGCATGTTCAAAATGGCGACTTCCGGCTGCCACGTTATATCCCACAATGCACCATACCGGAAGCGACGCTACTGCGCATGATCAAAATGGCGATCTCCAGATGCCTCGTTATGCCACGTTATATCCCACAATGCAACATACCGGAAGCGACACCACTGCGCATGGCCAAAATGGCGACCTCCAAATGCCGCGATATGCCGCGTGATATCCCACAATGCACCATACCGGAAGCGACACTAGTGCGCATGATCAAAATGGCGACATCCAAATGCCTCGTTATGCCGCGTTATATCCCACAATGCAACATACCGGAAGCGACGCTACTGCGCATGATCAAAATGGCGATCTCCAGATGCCTCGTTATGCCACGTTATATCCCACAATGCAACATACCGGAAGCGTTGCTACTGCGCATGATCAAAATGGCGACCTTCAATTGCCGCGTTATGCCGCGTTATATCCCACAATGCACCATACCGGAAGTGACGCTATACCTCACTATGAAAATGGCGCCCGCCAAGTGCCGGTACACTGTGGGGCTTTATGGGGCACTGTGGGGCTCTATGGGGCTCTGTAGGGCTTCTATGGGGCTCTGAGGGGCTTTATGAGGCACTGTGGGGCTTCTATGGGGCTCTGTAGGGCTTCTATGGGGTGCTATGTGTCTCAATGTGGCTGTGTGTGGCCTCCACCGTCACCACCATTATTCCCCTCACACCACCCACATAACTGCCCCCCCACCATTACCCTCATCAACCTCATCAACCCCATCAGCACCATCAACCCCATTATCATCATCACCCCCATTATCACCATCGCCCCATTATCACTATCACCCCATTACCCCACCATTGTCCCCCCACTGTCCCCCCCCACTGTAACCTCTCCACCATTCATCACCGTTGTCCCCCACCATCCACTGCTGTCACACCCATCACCTCCCCCCCACGTCACCCCACTGCCTTCCTTCAACACCACTCCCTGATGTCACCCCCACTGATACCCCAACATCACCCCAACATCCCTTCCCAGCATCATCCCAACATCAACCAACACCTTCACTGCTCACAGCAGTGTCACTCCGTGATGTTACCCCCCAGTATCACTCCCCAGCATCCCATAAACAGGGAGCAGATCCTCCCAGCAGTTACTGTTACTGCCCGACCCCCAGTATCACCCCATAAAAAGGAGATCCTCCCAGCAGTTACTGTTATGCCTTACCCCAATATCACGCCATCACCCCATAAGGAGCAGATCCTCTCAGCAGTTACTGTTAATGTCTGACCCCAATATCACTCCTTATCACATCATATTTTTCTTCCGTTCTAACCTCACTTTTCATGGTTTTCTTCAGCTCGAAACCTGCTTTTCTTGGTTTTCTTCTGCTCTAATTATGCTTTTCTTGGTTTTCTTCTGCTCTAACAAGATTTTTCTTGGTTGTCTTCCGCTCTAACCCATCATTACTTGTTTTTTTCCGCTCTAAAACTGCTTTTCTTGGTTTTCATCTGCTCCGACCCTGCTTTTCTTGGTTTTCATCTCCTCCGACCCTGCTTTTCTTGGTTTTCTTCCACTCTAACCCTGCTTTTATTGGTTTTCTTCTGATCTATTTTGACTTTTCTTGGTTTTCTTCCGCTCTATCATGTCTTTTCTTGGTTTTCTTCTTTTCTAACCCTGCTTTTCTTGGTTTTTTCTTCTTTAACCCAGCTTTCCTTGGTTTTCTTCCGCTACACCCATCTTTTCATGGATTTCTTCAACTCTAACCCTCCATTTCTTGGTTTCCTTTCGCTTTAACCCACCTTTTCTTGGTTTTCTTCCGCTATATCCTGCTTTTCTTGGTTTTCTTTTGCTCAAATCCTGCTTTTCTTGTTTGTCTTCTGCTATACGCAGTTTTTCTTGGTTTTCTTACACACTAAAACTGCTTTTCTTGGTTTTCTTCCACAATGTCCTGTCGTTTTTTGGTTTTCTTTTGCTCTATCCTGTGTTTTCCTTGTTTTCTTCTGTTCTAAACCGTCTTTTCATGGTTTTATTCTGCTCTAACCATGCTTTACTTGGTTTTCATACACTCTAACCCGTCTTTTCTAGGTTTTATTCTGCTACATATTGTTTTTCTTGGTTTTCTTTTGCTATACCCATCTTTACTTGGTTTTCTTCCGCTTTAACCCTGCTTTTCTTGCTTTTCTTACACTCTAACCCTGCTTTTCTTGCTTTTCTTACACTCTAACCCTGCTTTTCTTGCTTTTCTTCAGCTCCAACTCGTTTCTCTTGGTTTTCCTTTGCTTTAACTGTGCTTTTCTTGGTTTTCATCCACTCGAACACTGCTTTTCTTGGATTCCTGCCGCTCTAACCTGTTTTTTCTTGGTTTTCTTACGCTCTAACTCTGCTTTTCTTGGTTTTCTTCTGGTATACCCATCTTTTCTTGGTTTTCTTTCTTTCTAACCCGTCTTTTCTTTGTTTTTTTCCACTCTAAATTGTCATTTCTTGGTTTTCTTCCCATCTAACCTTGCTTTTCTAGGTTTTCCTGCCACTCTAATTTGTCTTTTCTTGGTTTTCTTCTGCTGTAACCCTGTTTTTTTTGTTTTCTTATATTCTAACCCTGCTTTTTTTTTGTTTTCTTCTGCTCTTACCCGTCTTTTCTTAATTTTTTTACCCTTTGCCTTAGTGAGGCCTTCTTTCCCTTTCTGTAGCTAAGTGTTCTCTTTTCATCTACTATGGCTCCTTTTTCACTATTCAGTCCCTCATCTACTCATCATCACGTCCCAACATGGTTCCTTGTGTAACTCCATTGATACCTCCACATCTACATACAGCTTCATTGGCAAACATCAGCTCCATGTCCCCCCCAATTGGCACCTCAACATCCCCCCCCCAACCATCTCTGCCCCCCATCATCTCAGCATTATTCCAGTATCAGAGTCAGAACTCACCTCCTGTAGTGCTGTTCTAGGCTGAGCAATGTGATGGTGAAGAAGCCAAGTCCTGGAGCTCCATCCAGCAGCTCTTGGTCCAAGGCAGCAACAGAGCAGAAGAGCTTCTTCATGTGGGTAGATGTGACCTCAGCGAGGAGCTCCAGCAAATAACTACTGCCCCACGGTGCCAGCCCTTATATGAGCACCAGGAGGGGGCGGAGCCAGCCCTGCAGCCAATCAGGTGCATTGCCTGCACTTGGGCTGTACTGCTGTGACTCCGCCCCATCATGGCTTCCAACCATGACTAAGCATTTCTATTATATCACCCTAATTATATAGTGATATCATCCCCCCCATCACCCCCCATCATTCCAATGTCCCCCCCCATAGCCCCCCCATCTTCCCAACGTCCCCCCAGCATCAACCCCAGAGCGGTGCCCACAGTGTCACCCCATTGCGACACTGAGATCTGCACCCCCATGTCCATATACTGTGCTGTCATTTCTCCTCTATCCATAACCCTCCCCTTTAGGAACAGGTAGATATAATTATTCACCTGTTATTGCTTTGTTTTTGTCTTTGTTCTTGATTGGAGCTGTTATGTAACATCCTGATTGGGCACCTGCTGAGGAGAGGGGCCCACCCCATGGGCACAGGTGGGGGCCGTTGAGGGGTGGATTGTGATTGGTTGGAGCCTGGCTCCTCCCCTCCTTGATTGGTATTTAAGGGCTGGGAAGGGCAGAGGGCAGCATCAGTTCCAGCTTGGTGCTCCTATAGGAGCACTGAAGGAGAGGATTCTCCTTCCTTCTGCTTTCAAGCTCTGGATACCATATGGGATGCAACTCTGCTTGGAGATCCTTTCCTTTGGGGTCAGTGGTGAGTCTTTGGCTTTGCAATGGGGTAAGGAATTTCTTCTTTATTACTGGACTAATGTCTTCTCCTTTTGATTGCTCCTAGCAGTACTTATGGATCGGTATGAGAAAGAGCTGTATCTAGAGCCTCCTTCCTTTGGATGGAGGGCTCAGCCTTCACAATGGTGTGAGCGATCCCTTCTTTATTGCAGGGTTTGGGGGTGGAATGGGTCACTTTGGGATGCTCCATCTCTAGAGGTGTTTGAGGCTGTGGGACCTTGGTGTGGTGGTTGGGTACTGTCCCCATAGCAGGGGGGTTGAAAGGAGATGGTCGTGATGGTCTTCACTGCTGATCGTCATTTGATTCTATGCTCATATATTGCAGAGTATCAGCCCCAATGTTGGATGCTATGGGATGCTGTTCATCATCATCTCCATCTGTACACGGAGCCATTGGCTGCTGCTCTCTGGACTCGTTTCTACAGCCAGTTCTTCATCCATCTCATCATCTTCCCGTCCACTTGGTGTCTTCATCACTTGGACATGAGGATGGTGTGGGGTCCTGCATCAGAGGCCTTGTTGAAGTTTAAGTAGATGATATCAGCAGGTCTTCCTTCGTCTGCTGATGTATCAGTGCCATCATAGAAGTCTATGAGGTCAGTCAATGAGGATTTGCCCTTGGTGAAGTCACACTGGTTCTCCATCATCACCTCCTGCCTTCCATGAGCCCTGGGTCCTTCTATGAGGATCTCCATCATCACCTCCTGCCTTCCGTGAGCCCTGGGTCCTTCTATGAGGATCTCCATCATCACCTCCTGCCTTCTGTGAGCCCTGGGTCCTTCTATGAGGATCTCCATCATCACCTCCTGCCTTCCATGAGCCCTGGGTTCTTCTATGAGATCTCCATCATCACTTCTTGCCTTCTGTGAGCCCTGGGTCCTTCAATGAGGATCTCCATCATCACCTCCTGCCTTCCATGAGCCCTGGGTCCTTCAATGAGGATCTCCATCATCACTTCTTGCCTTCTGTGAGCCCTGGGTCCTTCTATGAGGATCTGCTTTGTGGTCATTCCCAGCACAGCAGTGAGACCGACAGGTCAGCCGTTCCTGGGCTCATCCCTTCTACCTTCCTACAAAGGAGTGCCATGTTGGCCGTGTTTCTGCTCACCGGACTGCACCCCATTGTCACCACTTCTCAGTCTGCGATGCATCTCATCTGGACTCATAGACTGTTTGATTTCAGGACCTTGGTTGGTCTTGCACTGGGTTGTTGACCTTATAAGGTCCAATGGGGTCTTATGTGGGGCCCTATTGGTTCCAATGGGGTCTCATGGGGCCCTATTGGTTCCAACATCCCTCCCTACCAAACCCAAGGTGAGTGCTGTGTCTATGAACTGCCCTGCAGATGTGGGCAGTGCCTTCATTGTTGTGTTCTGTTCAACAGGTTCCAGCAGAGCACAGAGACGTGCGGCTCCTGATGAGAGCAGTGAGGAACAGAAACCTGCATTGCCTGGACCCAGCTTTGCTGATGGTAACTCTCAGCCCAGCAGGTAAGGGCAGCACACACCAATTGCTTTTTACCTGTTCCATACTGAAATTGAAGGTAATGTTCCATTATTATAATGGTAATGTCTGCTCTCATCTATCTGCATTCTCTTTTCCTCTGTTCTCTGCTGTTTCTCCAGCATTCCCTGCAGTGTTTCCTTTGTTCTCATTTTGCTGTTCTGTTCATTCTTTGGGCCTTGTTGTTCATTTTGGTGCTTCATTCCCTTCAGCCTTTCATTCCATGTTGGAGTTCCAAGCAGTTTCCTCTGCTGTTTTGCCCTCCATCTTGATCATCTTTGCAATGTTCTATTGGGCCTTGCCCCCCATCTTGATGTTTTTGGTAGTGCCCTTTTGGGCCTTGCCCCCCATCTTGATGTTTTTTGTAGTGCCCTTTTGGGCCTAGCCATCCATCTTGGTGTTTGCTGCAGTTTTCTCTTCAGCTTTGCCCTCCATCTTGATGTTCCTTGCAGTGTTCTTTTGGGCCTTGTCCTCATCTTGATGTTCTGCGTGATGTTCTCTTGGGCCTTGCCATCCATCTTGATGTTTTACGTGATCTTTTTTTGGCCCTTGCCCTCCATCTTGATGTTTCAGCAGTGTTGTTTTGGGCCTTGCCCTCTGTTTTGCAGTTCCATGCAGCGTTCTTTTAGGCCTTGCCCTAAACCTTGATGTTGTATGTGCCCTTTTGGGGCTTGCTCTCCATCTTGATGTTCCCTGCCATGTTCTCTTGGGCCGTGCCCTCCATTTTGTTGTTCCTGTGGTGTTCTTTTGGTGTTTCCATTTGGCCTCCTACTCCGCCTTCCCTTTGCCCTCTGTTCTTGGTGTTTCATACCACTCTCCTTGCTGTTGCTTTCCCTTGGCTGTTCTATTACTGTTGCCCTTGCCTTACTGTTGGTGTTTGCTTTGCTTTTCTTTTGTTGGGGCTTTCTGTGCTTGTTCCGCTGCCTTTGGCTCTATGGGGTTTGCTGGGAGGCAGCATTCATGGTAATCTTGACCTTAAGGGAACTTTATGGGATAATTGCAGGAACTTTATGGCCTTAATGGGAAATTTAGTGATAATTGCAGTTTTCTGTAGGGTATCTGTAAATCTAACCCTTTGTTTTTAAGTAACCTTCATTCTAATCATAGTGCAAAATACCATTTTAAAGTAACTGCACCTTTAACCTTAGAAATAGCATTACTTCTATTTCTAATAGTATTTATTCTATCCCTAATAGCATGGATTCTATCCTACTGATGAGAGCAGTGAGGAACAGAAACCTGCATTGCCTGGAATGTTCCAGACCCAGCTTTGCTGATGGTAACTCTCAGCCCAGCAGGTAAGGGCAGCACACACAATTGCTTTTTACCTGTTCCATACTAAGATTAAAGGTAATGTTCCATTATTATAATGATAATATCTGCTCTCATCCTTCTGCATTCTCTTTTCCTCTGTTTGCTGTTTCTCCAGCATTTCCTGCAGTGTTTCCTTTGTTCTCATTTTGCTGTTCTGTTCATTCTATGGGCCTTGTTGTTCATTTTGGTGCTTCATTCCCTTCATTCTTTCATTCCATGTTGGAGTTCCAAGCAGTTTCCTCTGCTGTTTTGCCCTCCATCTTGATCATCGTTGCAGTGTTCTATTGAGCCTTGCCCCCCATCTTGATGTTTCTTGTAGTGCCCTTTTGGGCCTTGCCCCCCATCTTGATGTTTTTTGTAGTGCCCTTTTGGGCCTTGCCCCCCATCTTGATATTTCTTGTAGTGCCCTTTTGGGCCTTGCCCCCCATCTTGATGTTTTTTGTAGCGCCCTTTTGGGCCTTGCCCCCCATCTTGATGTTTCTTGTAGTGCCCTTTTGGGTCTAGCCATCCATCTTGGTGTTTGCTGCAGTTTTCTCTTCAGCTTTGCCCTCCATCTTGATGTTCCTTGCAGTGTTCTTTTGGGCCTTGTCCTCATCTTGATGTTCTGCGTGATGTTCTCTTGGGCCTTGCCATCCATCTTGATGTTTTACGTGATCTTTTTTTGGCCCTTGCCCTCCATCTTGATGTTTCAGCAGTGCTGTTTTGGGCCTTGCCCTCTGTTTTGCAGTTCCATGCAGCGTTCTTTTAGGCCTTGCCCTAAACCTTGATGTTGTATGTGCCCTTTTGGGCCTTGCTCTCCATCTTGATGTTCCCTGCCATGTTCTCTTGGGCCGTGCCCTCCATCTTGATGTTCCTTGCAGTGTTCTTTTGGGCCTTGTCCTCATCTTGATGTTCTGCGTGATGTTCCCTTGGGCCTTGCCATCCATCTTGATGTTTTACGTGATCTTTTTTTGGCCCTTGCCCTCCATCTTGATGTTTCAGCAGTGCTGTTTTGGGCCTTGCCCTCTGTTTTGCAGTTCCATGCAGTGTTCTTTTAGGCCTTGCCCTGCATCTTGAAGTTGTATGTGCCCTTTTGGGCCTTGCTCTCCATCTTGATGTTCCCTGCAGTGTTCTTTATGGCCTTGCTCTATCTTGCAGTTCCATGCAGCATTCTTTTGGGTCTTACTCTCTGTTTCATTGTTCCCTTTGGCCTTTGTTCTTGGTGTTCCCTATAATGCCCTGTTTGCTGTTGCTTTTGCTTTGGTTTCCCTTGGCTTTCCTTCTTGCTTTTTTCTTTGTCTTACCCTTGGCTGCTTGCTTTGCTTTTCTCTTGCAGTGTCTTTCTGTGTTAGTTCTGCTTGTCTTTGGGATTTGCTCGGAGGTTTTGTTTGTGTTGATCTTGATCTGCTCCCCTCTGACTTAATGAGGTCTGTAGTTATAAATACTGTAACCTGTAGTGTAGTTGTTCATATAAGTCTTAACCCAATATTAAAGATGTTTGCTATGGTAAATGTAGCTCTAAAAATTGATGCCCTGTGTTTTCTATGAAAGTTACTTCAATTATAATCCTAGTGTGGAATACAATTGTTAAACTTACTGCAAACTTAAACTTATCAATAGCATTAATTATATCCCTCATAGCATTGATTATATCTCTCATTGCATTAATTGTATCCTTCGTAGCATGAATTATATCCTACTGCTCCCTTCCATCACAGTTAGTGTAATGATCGCAGTGTGCTACCTTACAGATGTGGGCAGTGCCTTCATTGCCTTTTTTTGTCCAACAGGTTCCAGCAGAGCACAGAGATGTGCGGCTCCTGATGAGAGCAGCGAGGAACAGAAACCTGCATTGCTTGGACCCAGCTTTGCTGATGGTAACTCTCAGCCCAGCAGGTAAGGGCAGCACATAGCAATTGGTTTTCACTTGTTTCATACGGAGATGCGAGGTTAGTGTTTCTGAGCTCATTTTTTGCACTCTGTGGTGTCCTATGGGCTGCCTGTGCTTGTCCTACTGTGTTGTCTTTGTGTTTGGTCTTTGATGTTGCTCAACTGTTTCTTGCAGTGTTTTTCTTGCCCTCCATTTTGACATTCTTTGAGGCATTCTCTTGGGCCTTGCCCTCCATTTTGGCATTCCTTGCGTCGTTCTCTTGGGCCTTGCCCTCCATTTTGGCGTTCCTTGCGTCGTTCTCTTCGGCTTTGCCCTCCATTTTGGTGTATCTTGCATCATTCTTTTGGACTTTGCCGTCCATTCAGGCATCCATTGCATCATTCTTTTGGACTTTGCTGTCCATTTAGGCATCCATTGCATCATTCTTTTGGACTTTGCTGTCCATTTAGGCATCCATTGCATCATTCTTTTGGACTTTGCCATCCATTTAGGCATCCATTGCATCATTCTTTTGGGCTTTGCAGTCCATTTTGCCATTCCTTTTCTTGTTCTCTTGGGCTTTGCCCTCCTTTTCAGTGTTCTCTGCATCCTTTTGTAGGGCCTTGCCCAATATTTTGATATTCTCTTGGGTGCTTTCTTCCATTTTGCTGTTGCCTGCATCATTTTGTTGCGCCTTTATGTCCTTATTCCTGTTCTCTGCTGAGTGTTGTGTTGTATTATGTTGTTTTGATGTTTTTTGTGCTGCTCTTTTGGGCCTTGCTGTTCATTTTGGCATTCTCTGTGTTCTTCTTTTGTACTTTTAGCTCTATTTTGGTGTTTTTTGTAGCAGATTATTGGGCCTTGCCCACTATTTTACATTTTCATGTCCCACTGGCTTCAGCCCATTGATCTAACTATCTGCTTTTCTTCCTTAGGGCCCTTATATTCCCTGGCTGATGGATGTTCCCCTTTGATGCAGCGCTCCATGCTGCCATGCAGGTGTTCAATAAAGCTTTGGGGGGCTGACGATCCATCACAACAGCACATCAGCTACATGTTAGTCAATTAACCTCCATTTAATTGGAATTAGCTTTTGAGTTAAGTTCTGTTAACCAAATTGGTTTAAGGTTTGCGTTCAGTTAACCTTACCCAAATTGGTTTTAGCTTAGTAATCTATTAACTTCACCCAGATTGGGTTTTGTTTTGTAATCATTTAACTGCAACTAAATTGGTTTTTGATTTGTTGTCAATTAATCTTAATCAAATTGGTTATAGCTTTTCAATTATTCTTTTAACAAAATTGGCTTTAGCTTTCAATCAGTCATTGTTAATCAAATTGGCTTTATTTTTGCCATTTTATTTTTAATTAAATTTACTTTAGTTTTGCAATCATTTAATGTTACTTAAATTGGTTGTAGCTTTACAGCTGTTTAAGTTTAATCTAATTGGCTGTAGCTTTGCAATCTATCTACCTTAATTGAATTGGCTTTAGCTTTGCATTCAATTGATCTTAACCCAATTGGCTTTAACTTTGCTATTATTTAACCTTAACCAAATTTACTTTAGTTTTGCAATCATTTAATGTTACTTAAATTGGTTGTAGCTTTACAACCATTTAAGTTTAATCTAATTGGCTGTAGCTTTGCAGTCTATCTACCTTAATTGAATTGGCTTTAGCTTTGCAATCATTTAATCTTAACCAAATTGGTTTAAGGTTCGATTTCAATTAATATCTGCCAAATTGGCTTTATTTATCCTTGCTTACGGGGCTGGGCTAGCCCATTTTTTTTCTATCTGGGCTAACCCAGCCCCGTAACCACTATCTATGGCCTGAGGGAGCCGAGTTGCTTCCCGGCCACTCTTTGACTTGTGCCCATTTGCGGCCACTCTTTGACTCGTGCCCATTTGTGGCCATTATGAGATTTATGCTGATTTCAGTGTGTTCAATTATTTTTTGTCAACCAAATTGGCTTTTGTTCTGGAGTCAATTAATTTCAACCCAGATTGGCTTCAGCTTTCTATTCAATTATTGTCAACCAAATTTCGATTTAGCTTTGGAATCTAAATTTCTAATCCAAATTGGCTTAAGTTTTGCATTCAATTAATATCAACTAAATTGGCTTTAAATTTGGCTTTAAATTTGGCTTTAAATTTGGCTTTAAATTAACTCAAATTAACTCAAATTAACTCAAATTAACTCAAATTAACTCAAATTAACTCAAATTAATTGGCTATATTTTTGAAATCAAATTATTTTAGCCAAATTGGCTTTATTTATCCTTGCTTACGGGGCTGGGCTAGCCCATTTTTTTTCTATCTGGGCTAACCCAGCCCCGTAACCACTATCTATGGCCTGAGGGAGCCGAGTTGCTTCCCGGCCACTCTTTGACTTGTGCCCATTTGCGGCCACTCTTTGACTTGTGCCCATTTGTGGCCATTTTGAGTTATGCTGGTTTCAGCGCTGTGCTGTTACTTTGAATGTGCCACATTGGCTTTAGCTTTGCAGTCAATTATTGTTAATGAAATTTGCTTTAATACTGAGTCCATTCATGTTTGTGTTATTGAGTTCAATTTTGCCTTGCTGTGTATATAATGTGCTGATGCTGTAATTGTACCTTGTGCCATGCAATGTACTGTCTATTTGGATGCTGTTGTGTCTGTCAACTGCGCCGTGCCCTGCACTCAACACGTCGATGCTGCGCCTGTAACCCGGGATGGACAATTTGCTGTGTATATGGATGTTGTACATGTAAAATGTATTGTGCAATGTGCTCTATGTGTTGATGTGATGGTTGAACATTGTGCTGTGCCATGTTCTCAATGTATCAATGCTGTGCCTGTAAACTGTGTTGTGCTCTGTATTGACTGTGCTGATGTTTGTACTCAATACTGGGATCTTGTGAGTTGTATCTTGTGCTATTTGTACTGCATATCTGGATGTTGTGCCATGTACTGAACTGCTGTATCCACTTTGTGCTTGTAAATATGATGTTGTTGCTGTATTGTGTTTGTACTATTGTATGAGTTGTATATTGTGTTGATGGAGCTGTAATAAAGAAACAGTTGTGGTGTGTCGTTAATTTTCATCTGCAGGCGATGGAGCAGAATCTAAGGTAGGTGTGACAGGTAAGTGGGGCATGGTAGCACTAGGAGGGCTGTTAGTTCAGTGTATGTAGTTGTTGTAGTTGTTCAGGTTGATTGTGAGTTTGGTTGTAGCTGCAGTAAGTCAGATTGTGCGTGTAGTTGGTCACATGGTCAGTGCAGTTGTTGGTGAACTTAGTTTGTGAGTGTAGATGTGCAAGTTGTTGGTGAACTTAGTTTGTGAGTGTAGATGTGCAAGTTGTTGGTGAACTTAGTTTGTGAGTGTAGATGTGCAAGTTGTTGGTGAACTTAGTTTGTAGGAGCTGGTTGCCTTGTTGTTGTAGTTGGTCATGTTGTATGTAAACTCTGTTGGCAGAGTAGTTCAGTTTTGTGCTGAATGTTGTTTGTGAGCGTAGCTGGAACAGTAAGTGGAGATGTGGAGTTATAAGTGTAGTTGGTCAAGTTGCTGCTTAACTTTGGTTGTAAGAAGTAGTTCTTGTGAGTGAGTTCGGTTATAGGGTTATAGGGTTATAGGGTTATAGGGTTATAGGGTTATAGGGTTATAGGGTTATAGGGTTATAGGGTTATAGGGTTATAGGGTTATAGGGTTATAGGGTTATAGGGTTATAGGGTTATAGGGTTATAGGGTTATAGGGTTATAGGGTTATAGGGTTATAGGGTTATAGGGTTATAGGGTTATAGGGTTATAGGGTTATAGGGTTATAGGGTTATAGGGTTATAGGGTTATAGGGTTATAGGGTTATAGGGTTATAGGGTTATAGGGTTATAGGGTTATAGGGTTATAGGGTTATAGGGTTATAGGGTTATAGGGTTATAGGGTTATAGGGTTATAGGGTTATAGGGTTATAGGGTTATAGGGTTATAGGGTTATAGGGTTATAGGGTTATAGGGTTATAGGGTTATAGGGTTATAGGGTTATAGGGTTATAGGGTTATAGGGTTATAGGGTTATAGGGTTATAGGGTTATAGGGTTATAGGGTTATAGGGTTATAGGGTTATAGGGTTAGGGTTAGGGTTAGGGTTAGGGTTAGGGTTAGGGTTAGGGTTAGGGTTAGGGTTAGGGTTAGGGTTAGGGTTAGGGTTAGGGTTAGGGTTAGGGTTAGGGTTAGGGTTAGGGTTAGGGTTAGGGTTAGGGTTAGGGTTAGGGTTAGGGTTAGGGTTAGGGTTAGGGTTAGGGTTAGGGTTAGGGTTAGGGTTAGGGTTAGGGTTAGGGTTAGGGTTAGGGTTAGGGTTAGGGTTAGGGTTAGGGTTAGGGTTAGGGTTAGGGTTAGGGTTAGGGTTAGGGTTAGGGTTAGGGTTAGGGTTAGGGTTAGGGTTAGGGTTAGGGTTAGGGTTAGGGTTAGGGTTAGGGTTAGGGTTAGGGTTAGGGTTAGGGTTAGGGTTAGGGTTAGGGTTAGGGTTAGGGTTAGGGTTAGGGTTAGGGTTAGGGTTAGGGTTAGGGTTAGGGTTAGGGTTAGGGTTAGGGTTAGGGTTAGGGTTAGGGTTAGGGTTAGGGTTAGGGTTAGGGTTAGGGTTAGGGTTAGGGTTAGGGTTAGGGTTAGGGTTAGGGTTAGGGTTAGGGTTAGGGTTAGGGTTAGGGTTAGGGTTAGGGTTAGGGTTAGGGTTAGGGTTAGGGTTAGGGTTAGGGTTAGGGTTAGGGTTAGGGTTAGGGTTAGGGTTAGGGTTAGGGTTAGGGTTAGGGTTAGGGTTAGGGTTAGGGTTAGGGTTAGGGTTAGGGTTAGGGTTAGGGTTAGGGTTAGGGTTAGGGTTAGGGTTAGGGTTAGGGTTAGGGTTAGGGTTAGGGTTAGGGTTAGGGTTAGGGTTAGGGTTAGGGTTAGGGTTAGGGTTAGGGTTAGGGTTAGGGTTAGGGTTAGGGTTAGGGTTAGGGTTAGGGTTAGGGTTAGGGTTAGGGTTAGGGTTAGGGTTAGGGTTAGGGTTAGGGTTAGGGTTAGGGTTAGGGTTAGGGTTAGGGTTAGGGTTAGGGTTAGGGTTAGGGTTAGGGTTAGGGTTAGGGTTAGGGTTAGGGTTAGGGTTAGGGTTAGGGTTAGGGTTAGGGTTAGGGTTAGGGTTAGGGTTAGGGTTAGGGTTAGGGTTAGGGTTAGGGTTAGGGTTAGGGTTAGGGTTAGGGTTAGGGTTAGGGTTAGGGTTAGGGTTAGGGTTAGGGTTAGGGTTAGGGTTAGGGTTAGGGTTAGGGTTAGGGTTAGGGTTAGGGTTAGGGTTAGGGTTAGGGTTAGGGTTAGGGTTAGGGTTAGGGTTAGGGTTAGGGTTAGGGTTAGGGTTAGGGTTAGGGTTAGGGTTAGGGTTAGGGTTAGGGTTAGGGTTAGGTTAGGGTTAGGGTTAGGGTAGGGTTAGGGTTAGGGTTAGGGTTAGGGTTAGGGTTATTAGGGTTAGGGTTAGGGTTAGGGTTAGGGTTAGGGTTAGGGTTAGGGTTAGGGTTAGGGTTAGGGTTAGGGGTTAGGGTTAGGGTTAGGGTTAGGGTTAGGGTTAGGGTTAGGGTTAGGGTTAGGGTTAGGGTTAGGGTTAGGGTTAGGGTTAGGGTTAGGGTTAGGGTTAGGGTTAGGGTTAGGGTTAGGGTTAGGGTTAGGGGTTAGGGTTAGGGTTAGGGTTAGGGTTAGGGTTAGGGTTAGGGTTTGGGTTAGGGTTAGGGTTAGGGTGGGTTAGGGTTAGGTTAGGTTAGGGTTAGGGTTAGGGTTAGGGTTAGGGTTAGGGTTAGGGTTAGGGTTAGGGTTAGGGTTAGGGTTAGGGGTTAGGGTTAGGGTTAGGGTTAGGGTTTAGGGTAGGGTTAGGGTTAGGGTTAGGGTTAGGGTTAGGGTTAGGGTTAGGGTTAGGGTTAGGGTTAGGGTTAGGGTTAGGGTTAGGGTTAGGGTTAGGGTTAGGGTTAGGGTCTAGGGTTAGGGTTAGGGGTTAGGGTTAGGGTTAGGGTTAGGGTAGGGTTAGGGTTAGGGTTAGGGTTAGGGTTAGGGTTAGGGTTAGGTTAGGGTTAGGGTAGGGTTAGGGTTAGGGTTAGGGTTAGGGTTAGGGTAGGGTTAGGGTAGGGTTAGGGTTAGGGTTAGGGTTAGGGTTAGGGTTGGTTAGGGTTAGGGTTAGGGTTAGGGTTAGGGTTAGGGTTAGGTTACGGGTTAGGGTTAGGGTTTAGGGTTAGGGTTAGGGTTAGGGTTAGGGTTAGGGTTAGG